>NC_022017.1:23870233-23878426 GCF_000317375.1 Microtus ochrogaster | reverse complement strand
GGGTATACAGGTGGCTATATAGATGAATGGGTATATAGATGGATGGGTATACAGGTGGCTATATAGATGAATGGGTATATAGATGGATGGGTATATGGACAGATGGATGAACAGATAGGTGGGTTGATAGAGGGATAGGTTGGTAGTGAGTAGGTAGGTATATGATGGGTGTATAGGCAGATGGATGTATAAGTAGGTGGGTGAATAGATAGGTATACAGATGCATAGATGAGTGAGTAGGTGCATGAATGTGTGGGAATAGACGATGAGCACGTGGGTGTGTTGGTGTTTGCATGTATGAATAAGTAGGTAAGTACGGATGGTTATGTGGATAGGTGTATAGGAGAATGAACGGATCCATGAGTGGACGGGTGGATGGGGGAGCGCTTGGTGGGTAGATGAGTGAGTGGGTGGGTAGGTGGGTGCTGTGAGAATGTCTGAGTGAGTGAGCAGATAGGAAGGTGGGTGGTGGGGAATGGGTGGGTGAGTAGATAGGAGTTAGACAGGGTGAATAGTAGGAAAAGGGAAAAATAAGTAGGAAGGAGACCCCTCCACCATGATGGGTTGTGATCTAAAACTATGAGCCTACATAAACTCCCTTCTCCCTAAAGATGCTTTATCAAGGCATTTTTATCACAGCAGTAAGCAATGTAAGCAAGACAGAGGGTAAGGAGGAAGGTGAGGGCGATTAGGGGCTATCCAGAATAGTCTTCTCCAAGCCCTCAAGCCAAGAACTTCATGAGTTCCAGGCCTCTGCCTAGGAACAGGTATCCCCAGTACTAGGGCCTGAGACAACATTTCCAGACAGGGAATGTCCTCCTGAAATGAGTTTCAGAACCCTAATTGTACCTCTCTGCTACAAGAACAATGATATGGAACCTGGCTTATCCAAGATCACAGCCTTGGGCAAGGTGGGACCTGTGGGGACAAACTCACTGTGTCCCCACAGATGTGGGATTATGGTTGTTTCCAGAAGGACCACTGGCGGATTGTTGATCTGAGTTATTCATGGATTGTGATTTGAAAGAACAAGAAAGACAAATCCTGTCTTGACATTTCCAGCCTTTGTGTCATTATTTGTGCTGTGGCTGTGCACCGTGCAAGGCTTATGTCTTCTGTGTTTGGTCATGCCTGTTCTTCTCCAGGCCTTGAAAACAGCATGTGCTTTTGTCCCTGGAGCTAAGGTGAAATCCTATGAATGTTTGATCAGGAAAAGTCTATGGGAAAGAGCATGAGGCCTCAGGAGATTTCACCTGTGACACATGACTCTTACTCTCCTTGTGGATGTGGGTGCTTTAGTGGAGTTCTGGTTTCTGTGGGCACCATACACACAAGTGGTATACAGACATGTGTGCAAGCAAAACACGCATACACACAAATAAAGTTTTCTAAAAATTAAATAAGAAATTAAGACTCAGGAAGTTAACAACTGACAAGTCTCAGGACGTCCCTGAAATTTGCTTGATTCACAAGGCCCCTCCGTCCCTGAGGTTATATAAGCAGTGAGGGATGCCGAGGAGAGGAGAGTCTCCTGTCTGCTGAAGTGTCTGTGAGTTCTGCAGAGAGCTCCATGCTTCTAGCTTTCATGAGTTGTGACACAGACCGGTGTGGGCTTTCAGTGACATCTGCTTTTGAGTCATTCATGCTCCTATGAGTACCTTCCTCATCTGAACTCCTGTAAGTAGCCACAGTAAACACATATGCTCACCAAGCCGGACTTTGGCAGAATCCTTTGCTCTGTGGTTGGCTCCCTGTCTGGGGTGAGTAGAAAAACACCACGGATACCAGCTATCCTGGGGCGTCTCAGGTGTGTCTGGGTTTGGGGTATATTTACATATTATGTTTTAGACACTGCACTCTGGCTCTGGAGTAGAACAGATGAAGCAAGAGGGTCTGGACCCAGAACACGTGTCCCTTGAACCATCTACCTACCTCAGCCAAGGTTGGATGTTAATATTCACAGAAGTACCGTCTACAGTGACCACAAAGAGAAACAAGCCTAAGGCAGGAACTGAAGAATGGATGATGAAGACAGGCTTACCCACACAGCCGAGCACTGTTTAGCAAAACAGAGGAATGGGGCACAGGTCCATGCTCCATGTTAGTGAACCTTGAAGCTTCATTCCAAGGTGGAGGAACCCTGAAGCATTGTGCTAATGTGATTACACACACAAGACCTGCACAAGAACAAGATAGTTAATAATGGGGGAGTGGGGGGTTCCTGTGGCCCCATCCTAGGGGAGGAGCTTTTGTCAGTAGATGGCCACTGGAAGGGAGAGAATACCACTTCTCTGGGTCTGAGGACAGCCGTAGATAGGTTGTCCAAACCCTAGTGGACACCAGGTACCTGTGCATACGATCAGTGCTAACTGGACTTAGCGAGCTATTTAAAAATAAAATACTTGGAAATTGGGAGCTAGATGGGAGATGTGTTGGTGGGGGAAGCTGGAGGAAGGGGAGGAGGGAAAGTTATGATCAACAGCCATTGTACACATGTGTGGGACTTTCCAAAGGAAAAAGACAACGGAGCCTAATAATAGAGACTGGACCAGCACTTTCATCTTTCAGGAGCCAGGGCAAGGAAGTGAGGAATAGATGCTGATGTGAGTGGGACTTCTTCGGGATGAGAGAATTTTCTAGAACTGGGCAGTGGCAGGTGTTGCATAGCACCGAGCCGTGTGGCGCTTCACTAGTTGCAAATGATGGCATATGTCTTTTGCCATAGTATAAGTCACCATTCAAGTGTCCATTTCATGGTGACATCTTTTGTTTGTAATTGAATTGAATTCTATTTTTAATTAGCATGTGAGGTAACAGAATTCCTTACCATACTTCACGCACACTTAGTTTAGTTTGATCCTCGATCTCCACTGCCCCCACCCTGCCCCTCTCTTCTCTCTCCCCGCAGCCGGTACCTGATAGCACCCTTCCGCCCTAGTGCACCCTGCTCAACTTTCAGATCAAGTGAATTCTGCTACTGGCCCAGTCCTTTCCCCTTAACCCCCCTTCCCCTCTCATGGGCCCCTGTCTAGTTTTCTGGCCTCTATCCACACAGAGTTCTTATTTACCCTACGTGCCTTACCCTCCCAGTATTCCATGCGAGATCAGAACTCACACTTGCTTTTTTTAAAGGAATATTTAATTTGTTTTATGCGCAATGGTGTGTTGCCTGCATGTTTTTCTGTGTGAAGACATGGATCCCTAGAACTGGAGTTAAGAAACAGTTGTGAGCTTCCATGTGGGTGCTGGGAATTGAACCCAGGTCCTCTGGAAGAGCAGTCAGTGAAACTTCACTGCTGAGCCATCTCTCCAGCTCCCTACGGCTGCTTTTGAAAAGAGTGAATTTTATACAGAAAGTGCTTTGTGGGTCCTTCCATACAATGAGAGAATTAAAATAACAAACAACCATTTCAACCTGTCAGAGGTGAGGTTATCCAGCTAAGGAAGAGGTCAGGCCCTCATGAATCCATCTCTGTCCTGAACTGTTGTGAGCTGCAGGCACATGGTTCCAGAATTCCAGTGTGCCAGTCTTCACCTGTTCCCAGCACTCAGCATCCTCCAATGCCTCCTGCAGGACCATTTGAACAAAGAGACCACCAGCAAATGTGGACTGACTGAAGATCAGATTAGAGCTGCACGTGGTGCTCTAGCCTCCAACCAAGTCCTGCCCAGTCTTTTTACCCAGGGCTGAGCACAGGGCTCCTGGGGGATCAGGATGAGGTACCTGACTCATTGATGGTGCAAGGGCAGTGTAAGCAGCATGTGACTTTCCAATGCCCTTTGTGTATTCATTACACAGCAACCCAAGCACATAAGTATATATAACACACCTACATCATACATGTCTGAATGCTCACAAACACACACTTAGGCACACATACATCCTTACCTAAGCAAATGCACATGCATACACACTCACATATATACACACACATTTGCCTATATGTCCAAATACAGAAACACATGCTCACATATATACACATATATACAAACAGATGCATGTGTATTCACACTCACATGTATATGTATACATATACATAGTCACAAACAGTGCCCATAAAGATACACAGAGCCACACACCCATGTGTACAGACACATGTGCCTATTCACACTCACACATGAAAACAGATAAGCACTCACACTATATACACTGGCGGGCAAATATGCACACTCATGCAAAAACATACATATATATCATACTCTTGCATATATATATATATACATATCCTAAACCCCAGAACAGGCCAGTGTGGGCCATGAAAGCAGGCTGGCCCTCAGTCAGGAGCCATGAGCTCAGCCTCATCTGCTAGTGGCTGAGCAATAGGGAACCAGCGAGGGTATAGCCTGTGGCAGGTACAAAGCTTTTGTGCTGCACCTGAACATCAAGGCATGAATTATCACCTGTGTGATCAGCTGCCAGGCAGCGAGGAGGCAGCAGGTGGGCAGAGAGAAAGCCTGTGACACCTTGGGAACCAAAAGGGAGTGGGATGAAGAACTGAGAGACACTTAAAAAAAATTTGCTCCATTTTCGTGGCGAGCCTGGAAGCAGGGTAGAGGAGATAGGAAGGTTTGCAAGTATCTCACATCAGGGGAGTCTTTCTTCAGCTTTAGGTCCTCCCAAGGACCTGCTGAAACTGGTCCATTGCCCCCTCACACAGTCAGCTGTAAGTCCATTTCTCTGCCAACCTCCTGCCCCAGGCACAAACAGCTGCTGTAAGACCCACTGTACTTCAAGGTATTCAGACCCCTCGCACCAGCCTCTGCCCAGCGATAGCTCAACTGCTGCTGAAGATGGCTAAGGGACAGAAATCAGTTTCTTCCATCTAAGCTTCTACAACCCTCCCTGAGGAAGCCTGGACACCCAGCCCTCTCTCTCCTTTCAGACACAAGTACGGAGCCAGAGCCGAAGGGTCATCTGCTTCCCACAGCCAAAGGGCAACAGAACACTGAGTCCAGAATCCACAATGAGGCATGCGGTCATCTTGGATCCATCCCAGGACCACTCACCAGGAAAAGAGAAGGTTCTGGAATCGTCAATGGAATTCTACTCCTGCCACTGGAGGTTGCTGTGGACCAAGCGTGGAGCTGCTAGTAGTTTGTTCCATGGTGGCCAGGAACCGGATTCCCAGGCCGGTCTAGACACTGCGCTCCTTTTCCTCGGGCCTTCCAACTCATTCTCCCAGGGCTGGGTGCCCGGGGATTATCTTGCTTGCAAAAGGCCTCATGGGTGTTGTGGCTTTGGCAATTACTGAAAAGAAAGCCTGGTTATTATTCATGTCGTGTGTTGAGAAATCTCTATAAAGTTTTTACAGCCGCCAATGTAAAAGGGGTTTTATTGGTTCAGCATTCCTCTCTGCTCTTCCCCACCCCCCAGGCTCAATCTCAGCCTTTGTCTCCTACTGCCTAGAACAGAGGTTCTAAAGACAGCTGCAGGGTGCCCGGCTAGGTGAAGCTACCTGCTGGAATGGTTCCTGGCAAGCCTGGGTGGTTCACTCTCTCCACCCTAGCCTGCATCTCTGTCTTGTACTCAGGGGTACACCTGCAGTCTGCTTGATGTCTCTTCCATGACACAGGCCTTTGCCAACGTGAGGTGAGCAATGCCAACTTTTACTCCCCAGAGGAAAAGCAAGAGAGACGGCACACTAGACAGTAAGGAGAAACAGAAAGCAAGCTAGGCCTTCAGAGCCCATCACGAGCCCCACCTTTGTGGGCCCTGCCCATTGACCCGTGGTGCCCTCTTGATCCTTCCTTTTTGTAGCTGTACAGGGAACATAGACTAGGACAGGATGTGACATGGAGTCCCTGCAAAGGAAGAGACAAAAGTGGAGAGCCCCTGGATTGGGTGGGGATGGTGATTCTGTAGGGTGGTGGGAGAAAAGGGGCTCCTACAGAGGCCTTCTTGGGGAGAAGAAGCCCACAGGGGCTTTAAAACTGCTTTGGCACATTTGCAAGGTAGAAGAAGGCTGAGTCTTGGGGGTTAGAACAGGGTCCCCGGTAGTGCCATGTGTTACAGCGGCCCCTGCAGGTGTGTCCCACCTCTCCCACCCCCACAGCTGGATGGCGGCAGTTGGGGGTCTTTTTCCTAAAGATCAAGGATAGAGAATCAGGAGGAGGCAGGCAGCAGATGTGACTGTGGATCTTGTCAAGTGGTCTCTAGATGTGGCTGGTGGCTGGGATTTGGGGAGGGTGAACATGCCAAATTGATGAACAATGCTGCCCATCAGAAGTTTGGAGTGGCCCAGCAGAGGTCAAAGGTCAAGTCTCATGTCCCTGCGCTCCACACTGTTTCTTCCTTCCCCTGTCACTCATACACAGTTCACCCCTTCTCCAATCTGGCTGAACGTGGGAAGGCTTCTCAAAGCCATCCATTCCCCTCTGTCACCTGTCGGTTCACGGGTTCACAGGCAGACAAGGATCCTGCAGGTTCCAAAGTCTTTCATTAAAGACCAGGATTCTCCCAAGCAGGGACACAGCTGGGCAACAGCATAGATGCAATTCTGTGATCCTGTACTCACTGAAGTCCACCCTGTTTTTCCTCAGCCCAGGCGGGAGAGGGGGGTGGAAGGTATGTCACCATCAAGGAAGCCTGGACAGCTACCAGCTTCCTATCAGTTGGCTTCAGGGAAGCACCTGCTAGGGCAGTGTAATATTTGGTGCCTTTTAGATTGCTTGGCTTCATCACACAACACAAAAGTAGCTCCACTGTGTGCTTACAGCAAGAATGAAACCCAAGCAAAGTGCACATCTGAGTATTCCTTGGACCCACCTGAAAAGGGGGGAGATCCCACTGGACAGGTGTCTGGTGAGGCAGGAAAGGCACCAGACCATAGCGAAGACATCTATAGCCGTGAACTTGCAGAGACACCGAGGAGCGATGAGGTAATGTTGGAGGCTGAACAGGGGCCCGCTGAAGTGATAGGATTTCCTGGGCCTGGGCTATTGTAGGATCTAAGGGTGAAGGTCTGAGGAGAGGAAGTGAGTGTGCTTTGCTCACTGGGGAAGAGCACAGGGCGGAGAAGCCACTTCAGACTAGAGGGAGGATCTGTCTCTGTGGTAAAAAGCGTCTCTGCCTCTGCCCTACCGCGGCCTCCTCCTCCAACAAAAATGAAGAAGTACAGAAGGGACTGAGGAGGTAGATCACCAGAAATGGGAAAAAAATGTAATTAATGAAAGATAAGGAAGGAAGGAAGGAAGGAAGGAAGGAAGGAAGGAAGAGACAGAAAGAGAAGGAAAGGAAAGAAAGAAAGAAGGAAGGAAGGAAGGAAGAAAGAAAGAAAGAAAGAAAGAAAGAAAGAAAGAAAGAAAGAAAGAAAGAAAACATATACTCCTCTTGCAGAGGACCCATGTTCTGTTCCTAGGGCCCATACGAGGCAGCTCATGGTGGCCTGTAACTCCAGCTCCAGAGGATCTGGCATCCTCTTCTGACCTCTTCAGGCATGGCAGCTCATGTACACATACCTACACACAGACAAGCACATGTACGTATAGTTCAAAATAAAAATAAATCTTTTTTTTAAGTACAGAAGATCCCTGATTTGTAACTGTCTGCATTTAGACATTTCAAATTTAAGTTTCAACTTTGAAGTGATGGAAGTGTACCCGTACAACCATCTGTTTTCCACTCTCAATGGGGTACTCAGTACATCACACAAGATAGGCAATTTTCCATTATAAAATCAGCTTTGTGTTAGATACATTGCCAAACAGGGAGCTTCCAACAAGGATTCTGAGCATTACTGAAGTATATTGGGCTGACCTATGACTGGATACATTCTTTGTATCATGTGTTTTTGGAAGACAACCCAATCATTAGTCAGGGAACATGTCTGCTCGCTCCTGTTGACCATAAGTCAAAAACTGGGGCCCACTAAAAAGTTGAAGTTGAATCATGTTGTTATATACTGCTCCCTTTGCCTAGCAACAAGGCCCTGGAATGACAACAGAGCTAGCAATGGATCAAGCAGCAAACGGCACTTAAGCAAAAGAACTGCGGCTCACAGGAGGAGCCCAAGAGAACTGGGAAAACATGAGGATCTGTGTTCACATCTCAGCATCTGCGTGAAACCCAGGCACTATGGAGAGTAGACACAGAGGTTTTCTGACCCCCCACTTAGCCCCAGATTTAGAGAGAGATCGTATTTCAATAGTGTGCACCTGGACAGAAAAATAGACACAGATACACACACACACACA
>NC_022017.1:23862449-23870088 GCF_000317375.1 Microtus ochrogaster | reverse complement strand
AGAGAGAGAGAGAGAGAGAGAGAGAGAGAGAGAGAGAGAGAGAGAGAGAGAGAGTCAAAAGATTACATAGGTGACCTCAAAGTTAACAGGAATAATGAATAAACCAACAGAAACCCTTGGTATGTGAGCAGTTACTATACACATCCCAGCCTCTATACAGAGATAGAAAAGGCCTGAGCACTTCAGTTGCCAACAATTGAAACATTGTTTCTTGCTTTCAACATTTAAAAAAAAAAATAGGGGAGGCCAAGCGGCAAGGAGAGGCAGAATTAGAAGAGGCAAAGCCCCACAATCAAACTGGACTCTGATATTCCACAAGTGCAAAATTATCAGGCAGGAATGTAAGGTATGACTGTAAGTTATGATGCTTATGCTAAGTGCACTAAAGGAAAAAGACACATAAAGGAACAGACAAGTGATGCCCATAGAGATAGAAACATGAAGAACAAAGAAGGGGGTCTGTAGAACTTAAAGCACCTGTGGTGGTCTCCTGGCTAGACTGGGCTTGGGCAGGGAAAGAGTATGCGGGAAGATGTGGCCGTAAAATTCTTAGGAACTAAAACATGACAGAGAAGACAAGGGAGCATCCCAGCACGGCACCACGATCACAAGAAGAGTTTCTGGAATTCCATAGAGACGAAAAAGAGAGCAGCTAGAGTAAGAGGTGCTTGAAATAAAAATACGCCTGAGAGTTTTCCAAAAAGGAATGGCAGATGCCAAACGCACCTCGGAGAACAGCCACCAGAACAAATGCAAGCGTGTGCAAAGGCAACAGCACTCAGCCTGCAGAAAGCAAGAGGCAGAGAGGGGAGCGTGAGAGAGGGAGGTGTGGGTGGACAGCCAAGCAAATAAGCAGAAGCCTGCCCTGTGGAGGACAAAGAACCAAAATGGCCACCAATGTTCACCAGGCACAAAGCGAGACACTTAACATATGAAAGAAGAGGCCACCACCCCAGCTCTCTGTATTTTACACAAGTATCCTTCAATAGTGAGGGTGAAATAAATGCTCTCTCGGATGTACAAACCTGGGGAGAAGTTGTCAGCAGTAGAAATGTCCTTCAATGAATGATGAAGAATGCCCTTCAGAGAGACAGAAAAGCTGTGCAGGTGAGGACCACACACCCCGCTGAGGAGGGAAGCACACTGCAGAGGGAGAAAGGATGGGCTAGGTCTTTGCTCTTTCTTTTGTTTCTCTTGTTTAAAAGCTACCTGGTCAGAGTCACAGTGGCAGCAGTGGGCAGGTGCAACACATGGATGGATGGATGGATGGATGGATGGATGGATGGATGGATGGATGGATGACAGGAAAGTGGGGGATTGATGAAGGACTTTCCATTCTGATGACCCAAGTGGCTGGTAAAGCCATGTCCTGTACTTTGAGGGTGGACACGGGTTAGTTAGCAACTATGTGTTGGAAACATCCATCTTCGAAAAAGAAATGCGACTGATGGCCAACAAAGAACCAAAAGAAGATCATATAAAATTCTCAGTTCAAATCACAAAAGGCAGAAAAGGTCAAGGGCAAGTACAGGAAGGGAAAGAGTTAAAGATACAGTAGGCAAAATTCAAGAGTAATACTCTAATATGTATATATTCCATACTTTCTTCATCCATTCTTCCATTGAAGGGCATCTAGGTTGTTTCCAGGTTCTGGCTATTACAAACAATGCTGCTATGAACATAGTAGAGCATATACTTTTGTTGTATGATATGGCATCTCTTGGGTATATTCCCAAGAGTGTTATTGCTGGGTCCAGGGGTAGGTTGATCCTGAATTTCGAGACAATGGGGATGTTCTATCGGGAACTCACCAAGGCCAGCTGGCCTGGTTCTGAAAAAGCATGGGATAAAACCGGACTTGCTGAACATAGCGGACAATGAGGACTACTGAGAACTCAAGAACAATGGCAATGGGGTTTTGATCCTACTGCATGTACTGGCTTTGTGGGAGCCTAGGCAGTTTGGATGCTCACCTTACTAAACCTGGATGGATGTGGGCGGTCCTTGGACTTCCCACAGGTCAGGGAACCCTGATTGCTCTTGGAGCTGACGAGGGAGGGGGACTTGATCGGGGGAGGGGGAGGGAAATGGGAGGCGGTGGCGGGGAGGAGGCGGAAATCTGTAATAAATAAATAAAATTTAAAAAAAGATACAGTAGGTATGCATAATCCCTTTAGACTGGAGTAGTCTGAAAAGCAGACTGGGAGTGGATCACAGGGGCATGCTTTAAGTATGAAGATACATTCGTGCTAAATGTAAAGAGAGGAGACAATATATGCCACACCAATATAGACCAAAAGAAAGTGCTGGAGTCCTAGTGAATTGTTATTGTCCACTCCGACACAGCCTAGAGTCACCTGGGAAGAGGAAGCCTCAGTTGATGAGCTGTCTTGGTAAGACTGGCCTGTGACTGTGTCTGTGAGAAGGCATCTTCATTGATGACCGATGCTGGGGGGCCCAACCCTCTGCGGGTGGGCCAGGCTGTATAAAAAAAACTAGATGAGACTAAACCCAGTAGTGAGCCAGGGAATAGCATTCCTCCTCCGTGGTTTCTGCCCCAGTTCCTGCAGGCCAGCCTGCCCTGACTTTGCTCAATGATGGACTGTCAGCTGTAAGCTGAAAAAAGCCATTTCCTCTCCAGTGCTGCATTTGGCCATGGTGTTTATCTCAGCAACAGGAAAGCAAACTAAGACAGTGAATAGCTACAATCATTTCAGGCAAAGCAGAGCCGGGAATAGGGGAAACGACCATGAATAAAGGAGACGTCACACAGGAACAAAGGAGGAAATGCTCCACCAATGCATAAAGACCGATATTGTGTTATGGCAAAAAATAAAATAATAACAGAGGGCGGAAACGCAAACTGATGGTGCTCCAAGGAGAAACGGACAAATCCACTATTAGAGCTGAAGACTTCAACACCTTCTGTCAGTAATTGACAGTTCCAGCAGGCAAAAGATCATAAGGACAGAGTCGAACCCAACAGCACTATCAATCAACTGAATCTAATTGACATTTATGGACGACTTCACCCAACAACAGCCAAATGCATGCTCTTCTCAAGCTCCCATGGGACATTAACCAAGATAGACACTGTGGCCCATAAAACACACCTCAACACAACGGAGACAATTCAAATCACAAATAGCATGACTCGGAACACAGTGAAATGAAACTGGAACTCAGGAACGGCAGATAGGTGGGAAATTTCAAAAGTTAGGAGATTAGACACTAGACTGTGAAACAACTTGATACTTGAAAAAAATTCCAGAGAAAATTTCAAATGTGTTTAAGGAACTAAAAACACAACCGATAAAAATCTGTGGGTAGAATAAAAACAATCTTTAGAGAGAAATTTAAAACACTAAATGAATGCATTAAGAAGGAAAATTTTCAATAATAAAATTTTTAAGGGAAGGTTTAAAAAGGAAGCAATGAACTAAATCCAAAGCCAGTAAAAGAAAAGGATGATACAAACAAGAGAAGAGATGAATGAGAAATAGGACAGCAATGGCTAGAAGCCAATGTTACAAAAAGTTGGTTCTCCAAAAACTGTCATTAACAGTCATCAGCTGTAGGAGGTCAATCAAGAGAGAAAAACTAATTACCAGCATCCTAAAGGAAAGGAGAATTAATGTGATCCTTCTATAATTATTAAAGGCAAATTAAGGAATCTTACAAACAGCTCTGCTTGCCACCAGTTATTAGATCTAGGGTTTTGTTTTTGTTTTTGCTACTCTTCATTAACACAGTGACAAAAGTCCTAGACAATGCAATGAGACAAGAAAAAAAGAGAAAGCAGACAGATTATGAGCAAGCAAATGATAAAGCAGATACACAGGGTACAGGACTGAAACATGGAGAACAATCCCCCCCCCAACAGATATGGTGCACGAGCAATGAACAGTTGAAATTCTCAGCTAAAACAACACCATTCATGTTAGCAAGAAAACAATGAAATACTTAGGTATGATTTTAACAAAAATACGCTCAACACATACAGAGAGAGAGAGAGAGAGAGAATATACAATACTCCAAAGAAATTAAAGAGTTCATAATAAATTAAAAGAGGTTCCATCTTCGTGAATAGGATGTATGTAATAATACCAACTAAAGAAGTAGAAATTATGAATTGAGCGGGAACTGGGGAAGGAGGACATGGGAGGGGTTAGAGAAAGGAAAGGGAAGGAGAGAAGATATATTTTTAAAAATTAAAAAAAAACTTTTGTATAAGGCAAGACTCAAAATTGTCAACATAACACTAACTATTAAATGTCTAAGTGAGGAGTCTGACACCAGGTAACTTCAAAAGTGATGGAGATATTGCTCAGTGCTTGAGGTCACTTGTTGCTAGTCCAGGGGACCCACGTGTATTTCTCGTATCCATATCACGTGCTTAAAACTGCCTGTAACTCCCGATCCATAGGAATTCGATGCCCTCTTCACCTCTGCAGACAATGGGACACATGTGGCCTACAAGACATAGATGCATATACATAAGAAATATGGGGAAACTGGACCTTAAAAAAGTGTCACTCTTGACGGTGTGATTTAGGTAAAATCAAGTAGATGAATGGAACAGAACCAAGATCTCAGCGACAGACTCACACCAACATAGGCAACTAGGTTATGGAAAAAGAGTGAACACACATCAATAAGGATGATCTTGGCTATAAATGGTGCGGAGTAGTTAGACATCTGCATGCAAAATGCTCCAATGAATTCATTGAAGAGAGATCACTCCAAACAACCCAAACATCTTTTAGATGGAAGCTAGCAGCAAAGCTACAGCCCTTGCTATAGACATTGCCACTGGAGGGGACAGTGTGGCAATTCCTTACAAAGTCAGTTTTGCTCACACTAGTCCCACGCTGGAAAGAGCAGAGACAAGTCCAGGTGACTCTGGGGTTGGAACTGGGGTGAGTTTCCAGTAAAAACCAAAAGTGCAATCCACAAAAGAAAAGTTGGTAACTTATATTTTATTGAAGTAAATAAGTTCTACCCTGAAAATGGCACTGTTAAAAACATCAAAATATAAATCAAAGATGGGAAAACATATCTAATACACTCACCTCTACAACATAGGAAGAAATCATTGTGTTGACTTTATCAAACTTTTGCAAATCCACATTAATAAACAACAATTAAAAATGAATGAAAGATTTGAACAGACACGCAATCAAATGAGGGGTGTTTTGTATCCTATGTCATTCAGGAATGTAAAGCTCTACAATGAGACACCCTTCACAGCTATAAGACGCTTAAGTCCAAAGGCTGACAATATCATATAATTATGGGGATATGACATAAGATGGGCTTGTCACTCATTACTGCTGAGACATGAAATGGCACTGTCACCAAAGGGGACAGTTTGGCAATTCCTTACAAAGCGACTAATTGTGTCTTTAGAAAACAGTTTTGTTCACACTACTCCCAAACTTGAAGGAGATAAAATTTTCTCCAATGTGTGTGTGTATACACAGACCATAGGTCAGTCATCCATTGTAACCTTATTCCATGAATAAAAATGAATTAAGATATAAAAGCATCAAAAGAAATGGAGGGAAGGTCAGTGCTGGTTGCTAAATGAAGTCACTTTGTAAAGAAAAGTTTCTGGGTGGTTCTGATTATAACACTTGGTGGGAAAAGTGAAGCCACAGAGAGTAAAATGTCATGGCAGCATGGAGTTTGAGGCAGGGAGAGTAGGGTAAATAGGTGAAGCTGGGGACATTTTGCAGGTTAAAACTGGTCTGAATGGAGCTGCAAGGGTGCACCCGCCACTCTGTGTTCGTTAAGACCCAGTGAACTTTACCACTCCAAGGGGAGGCTTAATGGAAACTATGGATTTTCGTTGACAACGGGATATGGATTTCTAAATGCATTTTCCAGCTTTGGTTTATGTTTTTTTTTTTTATTTTTTAACAATGCCATTTTCAGGGTAGAAGCTTTACATTTCAGCCAAATATGATGTATCAGCCTTTCTTCCAGGGATCCTACCTTTGGTCTTGTACTGAAAAGTCACCCCAGCCCCACTTGAATTTACTTCTGTCCCTCCTTCTAGAAGGCTTATAACTTTGTATCCAACTTATATCTGTAATCCACCATAAGTAGTTTCTCAACGGTTTAGGAATACTATAGTAACAGTGTCTATCAACTATTGCCATGTTCCACAGCATGCAACATGACAGCAACAGAGCATGCTGGGAAAAGCAATGTGGGAAAACCAACCTCACCATCTACCCATCTTCCTTTAAATCTAAAATACTGTGTTCATTAAAAAATAGCTGTTGGTACACCATTGAAATGGTGTCAGGTTGACTGCGACAAAACAGTTCATAGACATGCCCACTGTCCACTGCCTTATTGATGGAGGAGAGGAATGTCAGCAACATGAAAAGGGACCAGTGGCTTAGGGCGAGCCTGGAGAGGAACAAAGATATAGTTTCCAAGGCGAGAAGACCAAGGAAGGACTTTCTGCAACTCTGAATTTGACACAAATGCAAAACAGTTCTCCCTATTTTGTGACATTGTGCTTACCCAGATTTTAAAATAAAATGTATGTGTGTGCATGTATATGTATGTGTATGTGTATGTACAAGAATATAACCAGACACACATGTGGCAATCAGAGGGCAACTATCTTGGTACTATTCTTCTACTGTGGATTCCATAAATAGAACCCAAGCCATCAGGCCTGGTGTCAAGTACCTTTACCCCTGAGCAATCTGGTTATCCCTGACCCACATTTTAATATTTGTGCTACTCAGTTTTGGAGTTTTGCCATCTATCAACTCTCCAGGAGCTCAGACCAACACTGAATCTGATTTTATTCAAAGTGTGTGGAAAGCCACTGGGTAACTATAATCAGGGCTGTTCATGTGTTATTCTGGGGCTGGTGATACTATCATGGCAAAGCTTAGGTTTAACCTCCAGTATCTCAAATAAAATAAAATACAAAATGAAATAAAGTATTTTGGCTGCTGTAAGCTGTCAGAGCATTGCAAGATGACTATGGAAGCTCCTTAAAAAGTCTGATCAGCTAGGAAGTGAAGAGATGGGGATAACTTTCACTGGGGTTATAGTAAGGAAGGCAAAACAATGAAGATTTATTTGGGAGGAGAAGCCAGCTTTCCTTCTGAGGAACAAAAGCATCAGTGGGATCTTAAATGAGGAGCTTGGATAATTAGGAAATGGGAAAGCTGACTAACATGAGGGAAAATTGTATACAAAAAAACAACCTTTTTTCACAAATGTATGATGTTGCCTTAGTTGCTTGGCATGAGACTAGAGAGTCAGAGGCAGGAATTTCATCTTTAAAATAACACTTGAAAAAGGAAGAAGAAAATGGATGGAATAAAGAGGTAAAGGCCTAAGGATATCCATGAAGTCATGACACAAAGTCCAAGGACAAAGTCTAAACAGTAAGGTTCGCCTCACCCGTGTGATGACAGATAACTGTCATACATTTGACCACGAGAGACTGGTGATTTTCATAAGATCTGTATTGATGTGGAGTTGAGATGGATAGATTACCAGAGGAGAAAACAATGTTGGGAATGGACCAATAGGCCCAGATGGGAGAAAAATGGAAAAGAAATGAATACAGAAAGGAAAATGGAGGCATGTGGAGTGGAGTGGA
>NC_022017.1:23840240-23861433 GCF_000317375.1 Microtus ochrogaster | reverse complement strand
ATGGATGGATAGATAGATGATAGATAGATAGATAGATAGATAGATAGATAGATAGATAGATAGATAGATAGATAGATAGATAGATGCATCAAGAAAAGGATAGATGAATATGTGGGCAAACAAATGAGTAGAAGGATGATCAGATGAAAGGAAGATTTGTCAGATGTGTTGCTTTAATAAGGTGCTGATTCGCCAGTAGCTAGGCAGGAAGTATAGGCTGGGCAACCAGGAGAATTCTAGGAAGAGGAAAGGCTCAGTCGGCAGTCATCATTCAGACACAGAAGAAGCAAGATGAGAATACCTCAGCGATAAAAGGTACCAAGCCAGGTGGCTAACACAGACAGGAATTATCGGCTAATGTAGGATGTAAGAGTTAATAAGAAGCCTGAGCCAATAGGCCAACCAGTTTATAATTAATGTAAGACTTTGTGTGTTTCTTTGGGGCTGAATGGCCGCAGGACTGGGAGGCACAGAAACCTCTGTCAGCATGATTAGGCAGATTGATGGCTGAAATGATAGATGGATGGCTGAGTGGATGGAGGGAAAGTGGTCTCATTTTCTTTTTATTGTTGTGATAGAGATTATGACCAAAGGCAAACTGGGAAGGAAAGGGTTTATTTGGCTCACACATTCCAATAACAGTCATCATTAAGGGCACTAAGACAGAAACTTAAGGCAAGGACCTGGAGGCAGGAGCTGAAACAGAGGCCATGGACGATCACTAGTTACTGGCTTGCTCCCTGTGACTTGCTCAACCTACTTTCTTACACAACCTGGACCACCTTCCCAGGGATAGAAATATTAGCCCATAGTGGATTGGGCCCTCCCACATCAACCATCAATCAAAAAAAAAAATACTTTCGCAGACTTCCACATAGGCGAATCTGAGGTAGGCATTTTCTCAGTTAAGAGTTCCTCTTCCCTAATGACTCTAGTTTGTGTCAACTTCACACACACACACACACACACACACACAACTTAGAGGGGAAGATATACAGGTAGATGAAGGGGTGAAGTGGATAAAGGAAAAAAAGAGGAAGAAAGGGAGGGATGGGCAGATCAATGAATAAAGGGATGGATGCAGGTATGGAGAACAGGCAAAGGGAACACTGCTTATTGTCCTTCTTGCTATGGCTTTCTCAGTCTTCTTTCTTGGGCAGCCTGGAACTACCCAGATGTGGCACTGCCCACCATAAGGGAAGGAAACTGAGGGAAGTGACTGATGCCATGCATAGGATGTCACCCAGTCCCATGGAAATGCCACTGCCAAAGCCAAAGCTGAGTTGCTGGAGGTCATTTGTGAGGGCTCTTTCTACTTAAGACACAAATCCCCTCATGCACAAGAAGCAAAGCTTAGAATTTACTGCTTTCAATAACCGAGGTCCCTTCCGGCTGTATTGACTTTCTGGCTCTGCTAGAGCCAAGGGTTCCATGGTACCCTCAGGGTCTCCAGCTCTGCTTTGCACTGACTTCATTTATACAGAAGATATTTTTTGTACTATGTTGTCTTTTTTTTATTTTTATTTTATTTTTTTACAGTTCTGGGAATTGAACCCAGAGCCTTGTTCATGCTAAGCAAGCACTCTCCAAGCACTGAGCTGCACCCCAGCCCCGCAGCAAATTTTTAACAGTGGCGATTTCCCTGAAGAAGATGAAATTGGTTTTAGTGGATGAAAACAAACCAACAACTTGCCAAAGCCTTTCTATTGTAATTATTTGTGGCTCTCATAGGAAATGCAGTATACAGACAGATACAAAATTACATTAGCTATATTCACATTTAATGAGATGTGTGGGAGTGATTAGGGCAGAAAATCTCTAAAAAACACTTCCCGGGGCCAATAATAATAAGGACGACAAACAACGAATTATAGACGGTTAAAGACAGAGTTCTTGTACGATGACAAGATTCCATACCTCCAGAGTCTGAGCCCAGGTAGAAGAATTCGCCCTTCCTGTGCATTCCCACCAGAGATCCTCAGCTTATTCTCCTTGACCAGGTTTGATCTGTGCCCATCACTAAGTCTCTGAGAAGCCAGGACTCAGACATATGGCCACTTGGTGACTTTAGAAAGGGAGTCAATCTTACTGAAGCAAAAAGAAGATTAATTAGTAGAGAATGAAAGGGGAAAAGACATGAACCAGAGAAAGACCGAGAGATTCATGGGTTAGACCATGCCTGTGCTGACTACATCTGGCATGGAAAGGGAGTCTGTAAGTCAGAGTTTATCAACCATTGACCAGGGAAGTTTGAGTAGAGTTGTCTTGTCATTGGCACAAAAGCCTATGGACAGCCTTGTCCTCTGCTCAAAGCCCCTGGGGAGTGAATCCACAGGTGGGGATGGATCTTCTGTGAACCAGGGTCTCTGAAAAACCCAGGGCATCACATGCTGGGGGAGAGGGCGGGGCAGTGTTTCAGTCATTGACAAGTGGGTGTGTTTGTTACTGCAGCCTACCCAAACCTATGCTGACTGACAGGCTCAGCCGCCAGTTGAGATAAGATGGGCAAAGGATGTTGCTGCTTGGTACATAAACAAATTCAAAGAATGGTAAAAACAAAAGACTGCAGGAAAGAGCAGAGAAATAACAGTCATGGAGCATTTCACTCCAGTGTCAGTGACTCAGTTTCCCCTGTCACTCATAGTTGCAATTCTTTAAGATGTTTTTGTAATGTATCGGTGATGTACAGTAGTTAGTTTTGAAAAGGTATTTTCACATAAGTATATCATGATCTTTGGCCACGGTCACCCCTGTATTATTGCTTTTCTCACTGCTGTGATGAAATACCTGACATAAAGCAACACAAGGAAACAAGGTTTTTTTTTTTTTTTCTTGGCTCAGAGTTTAAAGTTGCAGGGTGCATCCACTGTGTCTGGGGAGGCATGGGAGCAGGAGCAGAAGCCAGCTGGCTACATTGTGTCCATCATGATGAAGGCCAATGCTTTGGTCCATTCACTTTCTCATCCTTTATTAGATCAAGGTCTCAGCCCAAGGAATGGTGCTGCTCACTCTCAGGCCAGCCTTTCCCTTCTCAGTTACACCTCCCTGGAGACACCTGGGTGGAGACATCCAGAGGTCTGTACTGCATCATTCCAGCTGCAACCGAATCAACAGTGAAGATGGGTCATGAGGAATCCACCACTTGCCAACCTGCTACATAAACACATTACATTTTTTAAAAGTTAATTCAAAATTTTTGAGAATTTCATATCTGAGTGGCATATTTATATCATTTTGTGCACTTGCTCTCCCGACTGCCTCTCTCCCCATGACCTCCAACTCCCTCTCAAATTTACTACCTCTTTTTTTAAATTATTGTACATATTATTTATATTTTGTATATATAAATACAGCCTGTTGAGTTTATTTAAAGTTGTTCATGGTCACCTCAATTTGCAAAGTGTGTTTATTCATCTATGAGAGCCTCACACGCCTGGGATGTTTGGGTGCTTTTATGTCACTTGCTGCTCTTCAACTATTTCAGTGACTGTTTGAATTTACAAAGTCTGAGCCAGAGAGATGGCTCAACAGGGAGGGAAAGGTACTTGCTGCCAAGGCTTGTGCCCCGAGTTCCTTCCCTTGTTCCTTCCCCAGGGTGAAAGAGGAGGACAGACTCACATATTGTCTTCTGACCTCTACATGAGCACAGTGGTATTCTCAGAGAGAGAGAGACAGAGAGAGACAGAGAGACCGACAGACAAGGATTTTAGGCTCCTGCATTGAAGTGTGAACTCTTTTCATTGTTTGTGTTGTATATTCTGACTTCTCGAATGTGGATCCATCAGCTTTGGAGAGATTTTTCTCACAGTAGCTCTTCCCCTTTTGCTTCTGCACCATTCATGTTATTTATTATTTTCTTCAGGATTTTGGACACAAGCCTTTTTAAAACTTATTTTCATTTTATGTGTATGGGTAGTTTGCCTACATATATATCTGAACACTGTGTGCATAAGGTACCTAAGGAGGCCAGCAGATGACATTAGATTCTCTGGGAGTGGGTTTACGGATAGTTGTGAGCTACCATGTGGGTGCTGAGGAACAAACTTGGGTCCTTTGGAAGAGCAGCCTGTGCTCTTAACTGCCGAACCATCTATGCAGCCCTGGATAAAAGCCTTTTTGATTGCCCGATTCTTACCAAATGTCTCTCAAGCCAGCTTCTGTGTTTTACAGCATACACACCTCCTGGCTTTCCTGGGTGATCTTCCTCCAGCCTCCAGTGCACTTCCATTCTTTGTACAAGCCACTGGGAAACACATCAAGTGAGCTCCTCGCTTGCTGCATTTGTATGTTTGGGGGCTTCTCTTTGCTGCTTTACAAAGACCTCCATTCCATTTTACTACTTCAAGTCCCCTGCAGAGATTTTAAGCTTGGCTTCTCCATCTTCAAAGGTGGAGCATATAATCAAAAGATTTACATTTACAAAGCTCCCTGTCTGGCGCTCCAGTGGTCCACTTTCGTGTCCGCTTCCTCTCGGAGTTTTCGCTCATGTCCTCTTGCCGCTCCGTCTACCTACTTATCTTTGATTGTGTGTTGGAAGCTGCTCTTGAAGAGTTGTTTAAAATGTCACTTCGAGTCTACATAGAGAGATGGAGCAGGGGGGAGGCTGAGGGGGGCAGGGAAGAGCAAGGGTTCTCTCTGAGCTCTGAGAGGCCCTTAGAGAAGCATGCTTCAGAGGAAGCTACATGTCCCAAGGCCGAGACCACACAGGGCAGTGATTCTAGCCTATAAGGTGACCAGAGAAGCCACAGGGTGGAGTATGAGAGGGAAAAACTTCTTAGCCAAGCAAGGGAGGTGGGTGAGGCAGGCAGGCCATGTTAGCCACCCTGGATTTTCTCCTAACAATGAGAAGCCACTGGAGATTAGGTAGAGGGTGAATTGGTAAGGCTGGCCTCTACAGGAGCCAGAGGAAATGATGGTGTTCTGGATTAGAGGTAGAGGGATGGAAATTGCAGTTGTGGATGGTCTGAGGGAAGTCACATGATCTGGAGGCTGACTGACACTAGGGGAAGATGGAGAGACAGACACATAGTACAAATTCTGAGACCACCTGTGGTGGGGGGCTGAAACTCAGTAGAGCCTAGAAAGAAAGTGGGTGTCGATGGCATGATTTCCACAAAGTGAGATCAAGAACTGTGAGGTTCTTCTGAGTTAGGGACCTATGCTCAAGGACACATTTGTGCTGAGGAGCTGTCCCCATAGAGGGTCATTGTGGTCTTGTGGGGGTCCTTTCTCTTTAACATGGCCATCCAGACCTGCCAAGCAATCAGGAAAGAATCTGCCAAGCTGAGAAGATTCTGGCTACAATCTCTCTGGGCCATGACAAACACAGGCCACACAGTCCACACTGAAAACTGGTGAATGGCCCAGATGGGCATTGGAAAGATTCTGGAACATAGTGGCGACAGCCTGGCTCCTACCCATAAGCCTCCTCCTGGACTGCACATGGAAGGAACCTAGGAGAGGAGTGCCTAGGGGAGGGGTCTCAGGAAGCATTTCCTACAGTCACGGCTATGGGCTCATACTGGGTGTGTCTATGCATCTAGCAGCAGCTGAGGGATTCTTGATGTTCAGGGGTACACAATCTCCAAGGGATGATAGGAGCTAAGGGGCTCATGGGTGGTAGTTTCTGAGAAGTAGTGATTTCTGAGAGACCCTGGTGTTCACAGAAAGTCTGTCTAAGGCACTAAGAGTTCATGAGTAATCAGTTTTCTAAGGGGCAGTGATTGCGGAAGGACTAATATTTATAGGTCATCTGTGTCTGAAGAGCAGCAAGAGCTAAGAGGCCTGAGTGCTCCCAGGCAATCTGTCTTCAAGAGGCAGTGGGCTGTCCCTGGGCCCCATTGCATGTGTTCTGTAGTGTCTGGGCAGTACTGTGTCATGGTTAACATGAGCCAGGACCCCTCATTGCAGATACCCAGCTGGATCCCACCTGGCAGCCTTCATTTGGAAGGTGCTGGCAGCCACAGAAACCTTTCTGTGTGCTGACTGCCATGAGCAGGTGGACCTCCAGGAGAAAGCCAACATCCCTGGGAATCAGCCCTCATAGGTGGCATGGAAGAAAGCTAGAGCCTGAGCTAGGTGCTGTCGCTGAGGCTTTGGAGAGCCGTTAAGTGCTAGCTGACGCTGAAGTGACACTAATGTGACCCTTGCCTGATGCCTCCCCTCTTCCCTAGAGCCCTCCTTCATAGCCATACCCAATGGGCTCTGTGACCACTGGATGCAGACTGGGGCCCATGAGCCCTCTGCCTATTTTTGCGGAAAAGTGTCACTTGGAATCTAAGTCTATGAAGTCACTGGGCTCCCAGGAATAATGACTGCCGGCCATGGTCCCTGCCCCAGCAGGTGTGCAACCCATGGCGTTGATGTTGTTCTTTTGGAAAACTACAACTCCCATGCTCCCCCTGGACTACGGATACCTGTGCGCACCCCAGATACCTTTGCGCTCCCCGTTAAAAGGCAGGGCCACACGAGGCCCCCCCCGTTTGTCTTTCCTCGTGTGTCCCCCACATTCCTCTGCCCTTCTGTGCTTTCCTCCCCCATTAAAGTGGACCCACGTGGGAGCCGCCGTGTCATGTCTGTGTTTGTTCCGCCGTGCGTGTCTGTCCTGTGCCCCGTGTTCAAGAAGAACAACTCCTGCCCCTTTTATTATTTTTTTAAGAACACTTGAAACTTCCAAATTGTTAGAAGGCTCTGCGCTAGAGTGAGGGCTTCTGGTTCCAAGTTCAACCTTGCTTGATTGCAGAGATTTCTGGAAGGTGTTTGGCCACCGTGATGATAAGAAAAATTAACACATTTGCACCCCAAGTGCTGTGGTGCATGCAGCCCTTGATGTCTGTTGGGCAGCCCCACTTCAGTGAGCACCCTGAATGTCACCAAACTCAACACCCAAAAATTTGTCTTAGGCGAGTTCATACGAGAGTCTGGAGCGTCATCAACTAGTGTGTACATATTTGCAGACTGTGTTCAAGTTGTGACAGAAAAACAAGAAGGCAGAAAACAGGTCTCCATGATGGCCTTGCTGTGACAAGCCATGGAATTTATGTCACAGGGAGGATTACCTGGCTGAAGCCACATGGTATGACTCGTTAGTGAATTCCTCTGAAGTCAGGGGCTCTCTCCTCAGCCCCATGCTTCCCATCCTGTGACTTAGTCCATCCAGGTGCCTCAAGCCTGTCCCCAGATGTCAGCAGTCCCTGCCTTTTGGGGTTGCTAATGAGAACCAGAAGGCCTCTACACAAGTTTGCAGATGCTGCCTGGCCTGTGTAGGGTCAGTCAGTTGTTCCCAGTTTTCACAGGAAATAAAAGCTATAAAAGGAAAGGAATGTGTAGAAAGCTCCATTCTGATACCTTCTGATTGATTTTAAACTTTTCTCTGTTTGCCATGATGTGCATGTGCTGATCTTACAATGAGAGACAAAAGTGCTCTGAAATATAGAAGACTCTACCCCAGGACGAGCTAGCTGGAGCCTCCCAGGCAGGGAGCAGCCTTGGCCCCCCCAAGGGAGGAAGATGCACTCAGTATATATGGCCGTGTTCTCCTTCCTTCCTTCTTCTGTGAAGTCTGCAGGCCTGTGGTCAACTGGAGGAGCAAGCATACCCCATCTTCAGTTAAATCCACTCTAAGCCACTCCAGCCTTGTCCTTGAGAACTGATTGTAGGCCAGATGGATCTCCGCGCACTTACCAGCCCCTCCAACACCTTTTAGAATACACCTTGGTTTGGCTCCAAGAGGCGCTTGACTGACAGGCTTGCCCTCCTGATGTCTGTGGCTCCTTTTTCCCTTTTTTATTAAGCCTAACAAGATTGCTTTCTGCAGCGCGTGCTCTGGTCACTACTTTCCACAGTTCTTGTGGCTCTGCCTTGGTTAGCACATGATCTCCTTCTCAGAACACCTACAGTTTAGCTTCTCCTGGTCATCTGCTTGCTGACAGTAGCCTCACAATCAGACACAATTATTCCTCCTTGACAACCAGGGACTGGCTTTAGAGTCTGAGAATGTGGAAACATGGTAACATTCAAGTCCTTTCTGCAGAACTGTGTGGGGTTCACACAGAGCATAGAGTTCTCCCCACCAGCTTAGTCTTTTAAAAATAATTTGTTCAGCACTAGTATTGTGTGCATGTGACTTAGGGTGCACACTGATGTCACAAATCAGGTCTGAGCTCTGACAAATAGTCCTGATCTCAATTGGAACAGCAAAGACGGAAAAACGAATGCAGAATGGGGTGGGGTGGGTGTTGTTACTTTTCTTCTTGCTGGGCTGAAATATCCACCAAAAGCAGTCTCAAGAAAAAAATTGTCCTGGCTCCCATTTGAGGGTACAGCCCATCATATCAGGGAAGGCTTGGCAGCGGGAGCATGGGGCAGCCTGCCATTGTGTCCCAGTCAGAATGAATGCTGGTGCAGAGCTCAGTTTCTCCCTTTTATTAGTCCCAGGACCCTGGCTCACGGGATGGTGTCATCCACAGCTCTTTTTCTTTCTCAGTTAACCCATCCTAGGAGTTTCCAGGTGCTTGTCTCCCAGACGACGCTAGAGCCTGCCGATTTGACAGTATCAACTTTGCAAGGTGTCCTCCTAGGAAACAGCCAGGAACTTGCTTCTCCATCCCTCTCATTTCACATCTCAATACCCTGCAGCCTTGGCACAAACCTGGAGAATCCAGTTCCAGGTTCAGCCTTGCGATCCTCCCGCCTGTATTCTGGGGAAGGCAATGCAGCGCTAGTCTCAGCCAACAGCTCCAGATGGCAAGAATTGCTTCCTGCTGCCTTCCCCTGGCTTGCTAGCTGGGGTGTCCTGCATCTTCTGCCTGGCCTCTGAGTGCTTCTGACTGCTTAGTCTCTAGGTATAGTCCAGTCCCTGCTGGGCACCAGCCACTACCCAATAGGCCCCTGGCCAGGTCACTCCAACGTAGATCTAGTCTTGTCTGTTTCCAGTGCTGTCTCTTCAGGTTCTCATCAAGTCTGCTCCAGGCACCATTCAGTTATCTCCCCCTAGTGCTTCCCAGGCAACTCTCAGTACTGCCCAGTTCCCTCTGCCGCACTTGTTCCCATTATACAAGGGCTGAAAGGTAAAGACATACAAGCTTGGGGGACTTTGCTGTGTCTTGCAGTAGGCGTGGAGATATCCATTGAGATCATTTATTAAATGCTGTGGGTAAATTAAATACCTCGGGATACCCACAGCTATCTTATGTGTCATTCAAAAGGAGAGATGCCATCCAAAAGGAAGCTCTAGTGGGACTGGAGCTGGACCACCTTGAGGGGAGATACTCCCTTCTGGCTCATTCTTGGTGCCTGTCGCTGCCCGGGACACTTGGTTTTGAAGCCAGCATCCCTCCACATTCACCCAGGAAGGATATGGGTGGCATGGACACTTTAAGTTGTTATCCATGGTGATGACACTCTAGACAGATGCCATTAACACCAGAGGAGACAGAATCCTTGGGTGAGGAATCATGGGAGCATGCTCAGAAGCAGATGAATGAGAGGGTCTCACCTCTGCTCAGCCTGCAGGGACTTAGCGCCACTGGGAGAGGCTCGGAGAAGTTTCCTAGCAGGATGCCTCAGTGCTAGGTGTCTTCGGTTTGGAGACTCCATCTTTTGGGTAGAAAGCACCCTGCCCGAGGACATTGTGATCTCCAGGGCTCAGGTGGTCCTTTAGTGGACAGTGATTAAGAACTATTTTCCCTAAGGTATCAATAGAGAAAACCCACAGACTCTTTGTCAACATGCCTCAGAATAGTGCTCTTTGAAAATGGCTCCCACTCACGTCTGATCCAAACCCGTGCTGTCTCTGTGTTGTGAACACAGATTCCCAGTCTCAAAGGCATAGTCACACAAGAACAAGGTCAGATGTTGCACGTCTGACTAGGATCCCCAGGGTTATTACAGTCTCCCTGCCCTGATGAGAAAATTAAAATAACCAGGCAGATAGCATGCCCCCCCCCCCCAGGCACTGGTAAGCTAACACAGGAAGGGGAAATGAGACACTGGGAGGCTGAGGAACTCCAACCTAAGCCCTATGTCTAAGCAATCTACCCACTACAGAGGAAACTGTAGCAGTCGGAGGGAGTTACAGCCCCGTTACCCTGGGCATTGCCTCTCTGGTCAGATAAACTTACAAATCAAGGTGGGCAACCCCAAAAAGGTCAGGGCTCCTGCCGTGTTTTCTCCCACACCAACACAGAGTGGGCCACAAGCAGGGGTGGTCTGAGAGCTTCTCATAGCCATCATGGCACAGGTGGGTAACCCAAACTCATTTTAAGATTGAGGAGACAAAGACACGGACAGTCAGAAACTGGTGTTGGTTGACACTTGTCTTTCTGACAGAGGCCGATTTCAAGGGCAAAATCTGAGGCTGGGAGGCTTAATTCTTGCTGCATTGCTAGAGTGTAGAGGCTGAGAGAGGTTGGGACACGGGTCCAGGATCACACAGCAAGCACCCAGTGCCTCCAGAACCACTAAAGGCCATCCTAGTTCTACTACACAGATGCCTAACTTCACTGTGGGGCCATGTGTGCCTGCCTCATAGGGGACCAGCTTTCTGTTGATGGCTACATTTTATTTTTATTGTATCCCAAGGCAGGAAAAACATAGGTAGAGCAAAAGAACATGGTTCAAAAGGAAGGTGACTGTGTAGGTTACTTTTGAGCACAGAGACCTGACCAAAAACTACTGTGCATTAGACACCCATCCAGCCTGTGACCTAGAGCATTCTGAGGTCTCTTGCCATCCTTGCAGAGAGGCAAGGTGGAGGGAAGAGGTAGGGGCTCTTTGTGAGGGCGTCATCCCACAGATCCAGTTCCCCTACTTGGTGCTCCTTCCATGGTCTAGCGTCCCCCATGGCAGGGCAGCGCTAATGAGGTTCCCTCCCACTCTATTGCGTCTTCTCATGCTCCAGATCTCTTCACTCTTATGGCTGCAGACATGAGGTACTAGGAAGCCTAAAAAGTCCTTGCTTGTTTCTGGTTGCAGGACCCATGGTGAAGCCCATTGGAGCCTGGGACAGTTAACAGCCATAAACAACACTGCTGCTGCTGCTGTAGCCAAGAGAGGAAGAAAAATGTGGAAATCATCCCTCAGGATTCTGCCTCTCCAACATTTTCTGTCACTCAAACATTCTGTCGCTTTAAGGGCTAATGCTGGGCAGGACAGGCACCGTGAGGCAGTGGGCTGCAGCTGGGCAGGTCTTGAGCCTCGCAGCAACCCAAATCTTCCACCCATGGGCAACTCTGGGATGAGATGGCTCATCAATATCTGTGTGTTGTCTTTGTCTTTGTCTAGGAGTATTCCGTGGTCTCTTCCCTCCCTAGAGGCCCTTGGGCAGGGAGGGTTGGCTGGTAGCTAGGAGGCAGGATGGATTCCCCAAGGGCCATGTGGGCACCTGAAGGCCGAGGACGTCTGCAGGAGGAATGAGCAGTCCTGGATGAAAACCCGACAATGGAATTGGAAATGATGTTTCCCTGCAAACGGATGCTAAAATAAACACTCCGGAGCTGGCACGCATTCGCTGTGCCCTGCTTCTCAGCGCAGCCGAGATTCACTTACGATCGTGTTGGTTATAAATTGCAGCCTGCATTTCTCATATCAAAATGCACAGCCAGTGATATTTAACGCTAAAGAAATATATCCTCCAGCAATGAATACAGTCAGAAATTACTCACCGAATTTAACCAAGGAGAGAGCGATGCCATGGAGATGTACTGCATAAATTCGGGCATGTGGGACAATGGCCACCGTTTATTAACATTTTATCTCCTCCTGGAACTGTTTGACCTTGCTTCAGCAGTTTTATTGGGAGCGAGATCTCTGGACGCTCCCATTTTCCCCCTTCCCAAAGCAGCCCGAGTTGCTCTGAGCAATAAATACCACTGAAGGTGTTCATTGACTGATGTCTCCTTTAACACAGCCCAAGAAAAATGTGGAGAAAATCTCCTGACCCCCCCCCAAAAGAAAAATAAAATCAACCCTGCCTTTAAATACACGGCAATTTAGGCCACTTAACCATGCTGCAGTTCATAAAGGAGAGATGGAAGCAAATTACCCACAAGGAGTCAGGGTCTCCGACAAGTGCCGGGGCTCAGCGGCATTGCATATTGGAGAGGGGACTTGGGGGTCCATATTGACGAATGCCACCCAATTAAATACATTCATACAAGCCAGGACCATGCGCCGAGCAGCAGATCTTCCTCTGGTCTTGGGCCACCGGGAAGCCATCAGAGATTCTGGTGTGATAAAAGCCAATGACAAGACCTCTAGGGGTAGGGGTAGAGAGGACCACATGATGGACAGCTGGAAGATGGGTGAGGGGCTGCATGGCAAGAGGTGCCTCTTTCTTCTTGGCCCTGCCTCCCTGGACACTGCATGGCTATCTCTCACCTCCCACTTCACTGACCACACTCAGGACAACTAGGGGGGCCTCCCCCAAACAAGACTGTCATATGGACAGGTGCACATTAGCCATAGGGAGCTCCACAGACCACGTGCCCAAGACCCAATACCACAGCTCACCCTTAATGCTATGGTAGGTGAAGAAAGGGGGGGGGAACTTTGCCACGGTCATCTGTGGCTATGTCAAAACCCTCCTTTACCTTTATGAAAAACTCCATGGACGCCGTCCAAGTGCTGAGCAGGATTCCAGGTGTAGGCCCCTTCTCTAGATCATCAAACCTAAAAGAAAGTATGACTTTATATGTTTCTTTTCTTACTGTAGCCATGACATGTGAATTACACAGAAGCAAGGCCATCCCAAGATGCAAAGACAAGAGTGACAGGCAGTCAAACCCTTCCACTCAGAAACTTAATATTGCACAGAGAATCCCATCTCTCTCTTGAGAGATATATAGGAATAAGACAGAGAGACAATTGTAATAACTACATAAAAATGTTACATGTGGCATTTAGTTTGAACTTGTTATACTTTGAATGGTTTTAAAAATAGTGTGTGTGTGTGTGTATGTGTGCATCTGCATGTGCACCACATGGCTGTAGTAACTTCGGGAACCAGAAGAGGACACCAGATCCTTTGGTGTAAGATCCTCTGGAACAGGAGTTACAGATGACTGTAAGCTGCCATGTGGATGTTAGGAGTGGAACCCAGACCCTCTGCATGATCAGCCAATACTCTCAAACACTGAGCTACCTTTCCAATTCCGTTAACCCTGAGCTACCTTTCCAATTCCGTTAACCCTGTTTTGACCACAAGCAGTATCTTCCAAAAAGTCTTTTCTGACAATAATTGTAAAAAAAAAAATGCCTGAAGTTATTTTTCCTTGATGTATTTTGTGTTGGGCATTGTATCTGATGACGACCCACCTGAGTGGAAAATAAGGAGACCCCTTCCTCTGTGGCCTGTCTGCATCCTCTCTGGTCTCTCACCCTTCCAGTTGGGGACACATGGCCCTTTCTGTTGGTGTAATATTTTCTGGGAAGAGCAGTGTAAGATTGTTAGTGGAGTGTGCCCATGCATGTCTCCATGGCAGAGTCCGCTGTATGCTCAATCTATGTGGGGTACACAAGACACAACCCATTGTTCCCAGAGCCATGATGAACAAAGTGACAGGAAATAGAGTCAAACAAAGAGACAAGGACGCAATCAAGAGATGCAGTGAACTTGGGTGGTGTGAGGCTGCTGCCAGGGTTCACAGGCTGAGCTCGGCAGCCCATAACAAGGAGCACATGACAAACTGGCGACAATGAGCCAATAAAGATGAAGCTTCCACATGAGTACTCGTTTGAATCCTTCGTGTTCTATGAGTAGAGTGTGTGATATCTTCAGAGAAGCTTCTCGTTGCAGATGTTGGTGATTGACCAAGAGAGCCACAACTTTCAGGGTTCCGAGAATAGAATAGGTGATAAATGACTACAGGAAAACAATGTTTTCTGCTCACAGCCAAACAGCTGCCCTGCGATTTCACAGTGATCAAGACAGCATGCCAAAGACTTGTGCAAACTCAAGGCAGATAAAATCCCAACATAAAGAGGGAAGGTGGGCAGAAAGTCCCACCCCTAGATGGATCAAGAAAACTTATCCTCACTGTTCTGACAGTTATCAGTTGAGGATAAGTTTTCTTTAAGGGTGTGGTCCCAGTTAGGTTGATGCTCTAGTGGCCCACATATCCAAGAGTGCATGCATACAACAAACTGGACTTGATGAGTTGAAAACACTCAAAGTTGGGTTCTAAAGAAGTGGGGTTATATCTGGGCAGAATTGGGGGAACGGAATGAGTGGGGTTGAAATATATTGCATGAAACTATCAAAAAACTAGGAAGAAATGGTGAGAGCTGCTATACCGTCAGAGCACAAGACAGAAACCTCCCTCCTCGCTGCCAGGAACTGCTAGCGTGTCTGTCTGTGAGGACAGCCATTCATACCACTGCCTGTGAGAGGTCCATTTTATTCTGTCAACTTGACACATGCTAGACTCAGCTGGAAAAAAGAATCTCAATGAAGGCTTGTCTAGGTTAAGTAGGTCTTTGGGCATGTCTGTGGGTGATTGGGTGATTATATTAACTGGGGTGGAAGACATACCCATGGTGAGCAGCAGCATTTCCTGGGTCTGGATCCTGAACTATCTAAGGCTCTTCTGTGTCCCCTAATGTCACAAGACTTGCCTTCTTTTTCAGCACGCACTGAGGCCAGACTGAAGTTCCCAGATGCCCCATGACCCTCTCTCTGCTTTCTATCACCTAGTGGCCAACATCCTAACTCTGAGTGCTCTATGTTGGGTGGATCATCACATCTCCTTCCTTTCCTCACCTCCTGCCATGATAATCGCTCTCCCCATTAGTTATTCTTGACAGTGGGTGAGCCACCATGGTCCATGCCCAACATGGATACCCATTGGACAGTTGGTCATCCAGAAGAGAAACCAGGATCAACTTTGTTCTAAAAGGGAGTTCCCAGATGGGTCATAGGGAATGTATATGAGTGACTGGGAGGTGGAACAGGAAATAGCATTAAGCAGAGATAGTTCCCATAATACATGGCTGACCCAGAGCCACCCAGAGAATCCAGAGCTGCAATGGGCAGAAAGCAGCCAGGCCTCATCCTGAGGGAAATGCCTTGGATTGGCTGATGGAGATGTCCCTCAAGGGATAGGGTGCATCCTGAAGTATCTGCCCATGAGCTGATACTTCCTTCCAATGAGACTGCACAGGGCCCTCTCCAGGTAGGGGCCCCACTGTGTGGGGTTTTTGTCTCACTGCCCCATCAGTCTGCTGATACTCCTGTTCATCATTCACTTCACCAGGCCCTGCACTAGTCCATAGAGCCAGGCTTTGTTGCCCCAGGTCAGACCCAAAGCCTTCATGTTTCCACTCAGCAGGAACCTAGACTTTAAACACCCAGAGACTTAAAGAGGTCATGTGCTTACAGGTCACAGACAGACAACCTGTGCCCAGCCACTATGATTCTCAGAGTTTGGCACCCCAAGATCAGCATGGTCCCATAGCAGGACCATAAAGGTATGTATGTGACCCCACTCTCTGCCCTCCATGAGGCCTCTTACCATTTGAAGACCTAAATGCATTAGCATTTATGAGGCTGGGAGAGTCATTTACCAGAATACAAAGGTTTGTCCTTAAGACCACAAAGCATTTGTACCCCTCACTTTAAATCCAGACAGGCCTGGTCTATACCCCTATGGATGTTGGATCACTCCAACCCTCTTTCTATGTTATCCACAGTCTTGCTAAGAGAAGAGACCTTCTTTTCCAAGGGAGCCTATCTCAGAGACGGGGCCAGCCATAGCCCCACAGGGCTCGGGTTCATCTTAGAAAAGACCATGTAATAAGCCAATTTGCTTATCATCCTCCAGGCAGTGAATCAATTCTGAAAGAGCAAAGGCTTTCAGCCCAGATAGACACAGCAGAGCAGCAAGTCCCCAGGAGAAGAGGTCTCCACAGAATCCTATTCTTCTTGATCAAAAAGGTCCATGACCCAGAAACAGTCATGTTAGTGGGAAGAAATCCAACAGATTCCAGACCCTTCCACCTGATCCATGCTAAGGACAAGATGAGCTGACCTCACTCCATGTCCTCATCACACCCTTACAACTTTTTACCCCAGATCTCTGGAGGACCTGGCATGCTGGCCAAGCTTAAGGTAGCCCTGGAGGGCTTAGGCAGCAATGGCATCTCATATTTTATGAATATATATGACAAATATGTCCCTCGTCATCTCCAGATCCGGCAGATTTGATAGAAAGACTGGTTCAAGAGAAAGGACCTCTCCTCCAGCATCCATCCTCTGCCCAGAGCCAAAGTTCACATCTCCCCTGAGCTCTGTTCTAACCCTAGCCCCTCCCTGGTGGTCTTGTACATTACCGTGTCTGCACAGCTTGGGTCCCAGAAACCTGACTAGCAGCTGCAGGGGGATGAAAATAGACAGACACACAGACATCCGAGTAGAGAAGCCGTGGTCAGGAGGGCCAGGCACACTCTGATGAAGTGGCATCTCCTACCACAACAGCCTGGAAACTCCGCATGTTTATTGCACACAGCACAGGAAGGAGGGTTAGCTAGTTTTGGTGGTGGCAGCCTCAGGCCGCAAACATCCAGGGAGAAGCTGAAGTTGCTACTTTCTGCATACACTGGCGAGTCATTTGTAAACCCTTATCCTTCTACATGCTGTCAACGTTCATTCACACTCTGTCCAGAGGAAGGCTTTGCCATTCCCGTTAGTCTGAGGCATTGGATCCTTGATATGGCTGTGCCCATATCAAACAATATGTATTCATTCATGATTACATCTTCTCTTTATGTATTTACTGGAGTCTTCTGGGGATCCCCACACCAACTGAGAGAGCTATCCCCTAGCCTGAGGTCCTAAGAAACTGGTGATGGAGCTCCCAGATCTTCTTACAGGGTCCACAGTGGTGGTCCAGGCTACTCTCTGCACCAGGAAGGATTAGTTGGCCCGAGGAGTCAGGCAGGCAAAGAGCTGGATGTGTGGGTCCTGCACTGGAGCATTGCCAAGCCTGTGCTGGATGTTGTTATGTGTGTGTTGGTGGTGAGGCATTAAAGTAGAATTCCATGGTGTGTTACCTCCCCAGAAGGGCCACAGCAACTCCAACCACTTCCCAGAGAAGAACAGTGACTAGACAGAGTCTGTCATGACAGACAGGGTGCTTTGTGTAGGCTCAGCTGAGGTCCAGCCTCTTCTTAGATCTTCACCTTGGCTGGCCCCCAAGATTCCAGTCGCATGTGAGTACACACTAGATGGACTTAGAGGTGAATGGCCTCCCATCCTGGCCATGCTTTCAACTCTCTCCTCTCTTCTATGAGCACCCATCATACGAGTTGTCTCCTCTTCCTCAAGTACTGAAACCCAGGCCCCTTCACGACATCCTGACCTTCTCCTGATCCTTACCATGCCATGTTTTCTACCTGAAAGTTGACCTTCTGTGACGACCTCTATGGCAGTGTTTCAGTTCAGTCTCTATGTGAAAGAGAAAGGTAGCCTGGTGGATAAATGAACCCTGCTAGAGTTGGGTATGGATCTTAGGTCTATCACTTATGATTGGAGAAACCTAAATAAGTCATTCTTCTACCCTGGGTCCAGAGTCATGTCCCGAGTTTATGAATGGCTTGTCCTGAGTCCTTCATTAGCCTGGCTCACTGTGGGTCCATGTTGTACCCCCTTTCTTTCCATAGCAGCACCCTCTTTGTGTAAATTGATTCTCAATATCTCCTGGGCTCCTGATGCAAACACTCACACCTGGTGGGTGCTGGCCATTTTCAATCAGCCTGTCACAGGACAATAAAGGGAAGTTTGTAAGATCGATATCTGTGAGAGACCTTCATGATGCCCTGCCACACCTAGTCCGTAGACTGTCTGGTTGGGTTAAGAACTGTCCTACACACAGAATAGGAGGCTTTGGAAAAGACGAAGGAATGAATTAATAAATAATGAAAGAGCGGTCTTTTCCATTACAGACAAAGCAGAAAAGAACTCCTCCAGCAGCCAGGATGCAGTCTTGGCTAGAGTGGATGCTCTCCATTGCACCCCAAGTGTAACCTGCCCTGCCATCAGGGGAGGGGAGGCCAGGAGTACAGGCAGCAAGTCTCTGAAGCAGTACAGGCAGTATGTCCCAAGTCTCCTCAAGCTTTCTGGAGCTAGAGAGCAGAGGCAACACGGTCCCTGCAAGTCGTACAGGTGCCTTTGATTTGGTGGCACAGCAGACACACTGCCTGCCATAGGAACAAGCCGTTCACAGCATGCCAGGTAGTGGCCCATGAATCAGACTGAGCAAACTCAACATGCGAATGACAAATCTGGAGGAAATTCACCTTCCTGGCACCAGCCTCAGTGGATGATACGGTGCCTGCATATGAAAGCGGGAGGCGTGCTCAGACTCTGACCACCATCTGGTCACAATCCCTCGCCCATCCGACTGCTCTGATCTCTTCTTTCCAACTTTTCTAGAGACTATTATTTACCTCCCTTCGCTGTTTCTGGGGTTCACGTGGGACCCTCAGAGAGTTCTGCCTCTTATCCCCAGTGACCTGTAATTCACTCTCAGTCTCCCCCCAATGTGCTCCTGAGGTCTATCTGAGCCCCGCTGCCCAGTTTGGAGTGCTGATTAATTATCCTTACCTTCTGCCTCAGGCTCGGCAGCCTTGGGTGAGGTGTCTGGAGTGATTGCTCACTGTGGGCCCTCGTTTGTCACTTTTAACGCCGCGGATTTCCAAAGGACTCCGCTTTCAATGCTACGTTTAACAGGGCTTCTGTAAAATCAATCCCCGTCTTTTTATTTTAAATTTTATCAGGAAGGGGGGGGAGGACAAATTAGAGCTCACTTACAGATACTAGCCTCTGAGATGGCAGACAGGCCAATGGCATGGCTTTTATTCTGGCTCTGGTCAACCATTTACACGGCAGGGGGCTCCCCTAAAAAAGGAAACTCATGTATCAACGGAGGGGGGCACAAAGGATAGGAGCCAAGCCATCTGTTTAAAAGCCACAAACACTGGACTCCTATGAGCAAGGGAAGGGGATGCGTTGTTTGTAAGAAAACTACATGTTAAATACATTTTCTCATAATTGTAGATGAAGACATAATTTGGACAGTGGAGATTACACCCGTAAAATATCTCTGCATTGCCTAACTTTACTGTTTAGATGTGCCACGGAGCAGCTCTGAGTTGGAGGATGAATACAAACTGAACAATGGATGGCTGTGCTTCAAGGCTGGTACCCAGCTCTGATGCTTGAAGCAGCCCTGGAACCCATCATGTCTGCATGGCACATAGGGATGGGGTGTCACAAGATGCATTTCTCTATGATTTTCATTGTATATATATATAAAACTGGTCGTTTTAGGCATTTTTAAGCCTATAGTGCAGTAGCAGTGGGCACCATCACAGTTTTCCCAAAGCCGTCACTACCAGGCCAGTAGCTTTTTGTGATGCTATGACAAACTACCTGGCAGAAGCCACACGATAGGAATGGGGGATGGCTTTTGACTCACCGTGGACTTGCCGTGGTGTGTTTGTTTGTTTGTTGTTGTTGGGCCCTGGGGCAGCTCCTGTTTTAGCTACTGAGTAATGTTGGTGTCAGCATGGGTGAACAAGTACCAGTTGAGCTTCTGCTTTCAGCTCCAACCTCAGAAACTGTAGCCCCCTGTAGCGGAGAAGACATGGCATCATAGGGGCTCCATCCAGGGTGGGGGGACCTGAGGCTGAGTCTCCTCACATCTCAGTGAGTCAGGCAGAGGTCACAGCCAGAGCCAGGGCTGCGTAACCTTCAAAGGCCTGACCCCAGTCAACAGCTTTTGCCAGGCAGAACCTGCCTCCTAAAGGATCCACAGTCATCAAAATGGTGTCAGAACTGGAGATCAAATGCTCACAATGTGCGATTCAGGCCATGACAGCTACTATCCATTTCCAGAGAATCATTAACCCTGCAGAACCAAATCTCCATCTTCATTAAACTCCCCATCCTCCCTCCCCTAGACCCTGGAAACTTCCATCCAATTTTACACATTTGTGGGTTTGACCACTCTAGGGAAATCCTGCTGTCCTTGTGTGGCTGACTGTGCCATTAAGCTTATGCCCTCAAGGTCCACCCCTGCACTGGCACTGTTAAGGATCCCCTCCCCTTGTAAGGGTGACTAGTGTTTCTTTGCATGGACCCACCGTGGTGTTTGTCTGTCCTTCTGTTGACGGGCTCTTGAGTAGCTCCTATGTTTTTAGCTGATTATGTAAGTGGTAAACAAGGGCCAACCGAGTTCCTCATCTCAACACCATACACCCCAAAAGGAAAGTGTTGAATGTGTGTGCATGTGTGCATTCACACACATGTGCTTGGGGGCTCACACATGTGCAAAAACTGGGCATGCACGTGTTGTACATGGATGTGGAAACCAGAGGTCAACCTTGGGTGTCTTCATCACTTCCCACCTTGCTTTCTCAGGGTGGTGGTGGTAGCACACACGTACTATGGCTTGAATGTGACAAGAATCGTTTCTCTCCCTCCACCACGTGGGTTCTGGAATCCGTCTCAGGCCCTTGAGTTTGGCAGCAAGGGCTTTGATCCGCGGAGGCATCTTACCCTCCCCTCCACCCTCTTTTGGAGTCAAGGTCTTCCATTGAACCTGGAGCTTACAAACTGGCTAACTTTGCTCCAGAAATTGGTCTGTCTCCTCCCCACCCCGACACCCCCCCAGCACTAGAGTTATAGGCATGTGACACCTTTTATGTGGGTGCTTGCTATCAAAGTCAGCTCTTTACGCCTGCAGCCTTTTATCAACTGAACCTCTCCCCAGGCCTAGTGTTGAACTTCTGGAGGATCCCCCATACCGTGCTCCACAGAGGCTGCTCCACTCTGCTTCCCAGTGAGGCTGCACAGCCTCTGAGTTTTCCAGCTTGCATTATCTTAGGACTAAGTTAAACAGCCCTGGCACCAAAGCCACATTCAGTGCAGACACACCAGGAAGGGCCCCACATTGAGACCCCCACAAAGCCACTTGGGACACCAAGCAACTGGGAAGGTAAGAAGCTGTCGTCCATATCACAGTACTGTGCCAACTGTGATAATAATGCAAGGTGTCAAGTTGAGCCCCACATTCCCCAAACCCACTTCCTGAAACCACGTCCTCCTGACCAGCACACCCTACTCTTTGCTAGACCCACCTGGAGAGAGGTCTCGCGTTCCAAATCAGCACATCCTTCAGAACTCCTGCCCTGAGCT
>NC_022017.1:23806423-23838105 GCF_000317375.1 Microtus ochrogaster | reverse complement strand
ATATAGAGAACTCAAGAAACTAGACTTTAAAATGCTAATTAACCCAATTAAAAAATGGGGCACTGAACTGAACAGAGAATTCTCAACTGAGCTCCCTTCTTACAGGTTCCCTTTTGACTAGCTTCCCAGCTCCACCCCTTTCCCTTACACAGGGACCATGGTCTGCAGGCAGCACTGCTCACCTCAGTTGAGCTCAGCAGCGTGGGCCCAGCAAACACAAGCTCAACAGGCTACCTGGCCTCTCGTGGCTATTTGGAGCTGCTGGCATGAGGCTTGGTATGGAGAACAAGCTACTGAGTCCCTACATGGGCTGACGGCTGAGCAGGCACTCGGTCCTCCAAGCTGGCAGGGATTTCCTTGCCATCTCCACTATGTGCCTCCCTGTGCCCATGGCCCGAGGCATCCTGCATTCCGTGGGTTGTAGTTCATTGACTAATTGGAAAGAACAGACGGGGCTGGGGTAACGGAACCCCCGAAGTGAGAATCTGGCTCAGTTCCTGCTAACACCACCTTTTACTCTTTCTGCCAAGCCCTACAGAGCCGGTACTTTTCAGGCATATTCCATATTGTCTGTGCTCCATCCACATGGCCAAACAGACAGCTTTCCTCTCCATATATTTAGGACAAGGGGTGGACATGCTCCTCTTGGAAGGGAACATTGAACAGGTGGCTTGGACAGTGGGGGCAGGCTGCTGAAGAGACAGGGAGGTGGTCCTGGTGAGTCTTTGGCAAGCCTGACTTCTTTGTCCATCAATGCACCAGGTTGATATGGAACTAGTCAGTGAGATGGTGGTGGACACGGTCGTGTGAGGCCTGACATCAGGCTGGACACTTGGTCCACAGCAGACTGTGTGAATCAAGCATCAATCAGAAGTTACAAAGGCCAAGGTGGACTTCTGCCACCTCTCCTTCATGCAGAAAGGAGCAGCCTTCCCACATCAACTGGAGAGCCATAGAATGTAAGTCTCAGAGATTCCAGATGCATGCTGGTCTTGGGGCATGGTAGCTACAGGACGACCCAGTCCCTAACTCAGACCAGCTTCTGGAAGACACAACGGTCCTGAGCCAGGCCCCAAGGATGAGAGACAGGCAGGACAAGGCAGATAATTGAATTGAAGAAGCGGAGTCTAAAAGAGACAGAGCCCACTACAGGGAAAAGGAAGGTACAGGCAACTCCAGAGAGCTAGGGCACAGAGAGAGAAAGTCATAACAGTGTGAGGGGTCTGGGCTCAGGCACCTTCAGGAGAGCAGTGGAGCAGAGCTAATGTTCAGCCTTCCCTGTATGCCCACAGCCTTCTGCGGCAGGCAGCAATGCAACTGCAAAGCCTGTCTGCCGCCTCTGGCATTCCTCCAAGCACCTAGGGGGCGCTAAAACAGTACTGGGGCGGATTTGGGGACTTAAGACAGGATAGAAGACCTGGGGAAAAAACAGGGCAAGCTCACCTCCCTCTGCCTAGGGAGAGATATCCAGACAAGCACAAGGTATACAGTAGCCACCTAGAATTCTGGGCCCTTCTGTAAGACATGACTCCCAAGTGAGTGCCTGACCTCTTGGTTTTATTTCTTCCTCTACCGAGCAAGGACGTTCGGCAGCAGGAGCATCTTGAGGCTTAGAAGTGGTCACGTGAAGAGCTTAGCTTTGGAAATGTTGAACTGCCCTCTCTGAATGTCAGACAATATTATTTTTGAATCAGCTTCAAGACGCTGCTTCAAGAAGATATATTGGGAAATTGATTTTTTTCCCCCAAAGTGCTATTACACTTTGATCCTTGTGTGTGCTGTTGCTTGTGTGACTTGGGGAATCTGGAGCCACACATGGCTCCCCACAATGAGGATTTTATCAATGACCAGTTGGGTGGGCTGACATTCAATGGGAGGTAGCTGGCACGTGCCTTTGGCTCTTCTCCATCTCCACTGTCCCCCTTCCCTCTGTGAGTCTTATATCTCCTCAAGAGAGCTCCCTGCATGTGGTGCCATAGTGGATTCTAGGTCTGGAGGGGACCTGAGGATATCTGAGTCACTGTTGTCCTGTCCAAGCCTCAACCTGGAGCAATCTGCTGTGCTGACCAATGCAGAATCTCTATAGACCGTCCTCGCTAGAGAGCCACAATGTACACCGCCCAGTACACCACAGTGTACACCACCCGCCTGGGGACCCTGTCTGCGCCCTGCCTCTTGCAGGCTGCTGTGCAACATTATTTCCAGATAGAAAACCAACATCAGACCAAAGTCATAACAGCACCGAAGCTAAACTTGGAGAACCAATGAGTTTACTGGGATTTATTGAGGTTACACTAGTAATATGGAAGGGAGGTCGCATTAATGAATCAAAGGCAGCTGCATCACTGAAAGTCCCCTCAAGTGAAGCCTCATGAAAGCTGGAACCTTGGAGATCTCTGCGTGACATGTACATGAGTAATTCAGAGACTCCTCTCCTTGTGTAGTCTGGGAGGGCTTATGAATCTGCTAAGTTTCAGGGACTTCTGAGACTTGCATGTTATTAACTTCCTGAGTCTTAATTAAAGGAGCCCCCTTTCATGATGGATTTTCAGTTTTGAGGAAATTGCTACACAACATGAAAATACTTGATTTCCAGCCATGTGGGTGGTGTTCCAGGTCTTCTGTGGCTTTTCTAGGCTTGTTTTCCACTTCTCCCTCAGAATGCTGACTCTCTCTTCTTCTTCGCAGAGCATGATAAGGGTTACTCCATGAGTCTTCTTTGGAAACTGATAAAACACACAGCACATAAACTGTGTCTCAGGACCATTTCAAGTGTACCTTAAGCATGCCCTGAATGCTGTGTAGCCGTCACCGTCATTGTTCACAGAACCCTGCTCATCCCCCATAACTGAAATTCCACCACCCTGAAACATCCATCAATCCCCAGCCTGGCAACTCCATTCTTTCTGTCTCTGTGGATCTCATACCCGTTTCCTCTGGGAGTCTCCTATTGGCCTCAAGCAGGGTGGCCCTTCTGGGACTTGCCTGGCTACCCAGCCTGGTGTCTGCAAACTCAGCCACACTGTGGCACACACCAGAATCCCCTTCTTCCAATAGACATCCAGCTGTCCAGCAGCCTATCAAACGAGGTTAGGATGTAGTATGACCGCACTGGCTGAGTGGTTGGCCTCTGTGGAACAGGACCTCCTTGCCAAGAGCATTCCCCACAAAGCCACTCTATGTGCAGACCTTGCAAAAAGGACTTACTTAAGCCACTGATCCTGCAGGTGGCGTACAACGCTGGGCCCCTGCGTAGCCTCTCATCCCTCACCAGGAACCATGAAACTGTTATGACTTTTCCAGATACAAACATCTCACCTGAGGACAAGATTGAAGGCAAGCTTCCTTCTAAATCCGGGTCCCTGTGTCCTCTCCGGTTTTCTTGATAGAGATGTCTTAGGTGAGATTCTGGGGTCAAACCTTGAGTGGGAAACCAGGCCTAACCTAGGCTGAAGCCTTCACCCTGCTGGGGAACCACAACCATTCCTGACCGTCCATCTTGCTTACTCCAGCTATTATAGCCGGACTGGGGTTGATAGATGCCATCAGGGCAGCCAGACCAGAGAACTCAGGCAAGGAAAGTCATGGTAGCCGTGAGCCTCTGAGTTACTTTGTTGGGCAGAGGCACACATGGGCTCAGTCCTCCATAGTACTAGGTTGGTATGGACTCATTCTGAGGGTAAATGTCCCGGGTTCAGAAGAGCACAGGCCCAGCCTTCAGTTCTCCCAGTGGCTCATAGGCACTGTGTACAGTCCTGGTTTTCTGTGTCTAGGGCTGAGAGACAGCTGCTGAAAGGCCAGAGACCCCATCTTGTGTCTGGTCACTGGCCTCTCCCCTTTCAGATGGTGAAGGTTTTCTCTGGACACATCACTACAATGAGTAACAATTGTAAATGCCTCCTCCTGATTCTATGCTCTCTGCTGTCCCACTGAGCAACCATCGTGCTGGGGACGTCCATTTCAGCTGTCACAAAGTTCCCTTCCGCCGGGCGATGGTGGCGCGCGCCTTTAATCCCAGCACTTGGGAGGCAGAGGCAGGCGGATCTCTGTGAGTTCAAGACCAGCCTGGTCTACAGATCTTGTTCCAGGACAGGCTCCAAAGCCACAGAGAAACCCTGTCTCGAAAAAAAAAAAAAAACCAACAAAGTTCCCTTCCCTGTATTCTTTGCATGTGAGATCTCCCTATCTGTAGTGCCAATTCTAATTGGTCTTAATGATAAAAGTCCTGAGTCAGATATAGGGGTAAATGCTGAGAGATCAGAGAAGCAGAGCAGCCAGCCACTAGTTCTTACCTCTACCAAATCCTCAGACAGAATGGGCAGTCCTGTCTCTAGGAATTCTCAGCCTGAATGTTCCGAGCTACTAGCTCCTCCAGCCTTATATTCCTCTCTCCTCCCAGCCATATCCCTTCCTGTCTCCACCTCCCTAGTACTGGAATTAAAGGTGTGCGATCCCGAGTACTGGCATCAAAGGTGTGAGCTCTGTTTCTCTTTTAGACTGATTCGATCTCACAAAGCCCAGGGTAGCCTTGAGATCTACCTGCCTCCGTCTCTGGAGTACTGGGATTAAAAGTGTGTGTCACCACTACCCGGCCTCTGTCGCTAACTAGAGTGGCTAATTCTGCACTCTGATCTTTAGGCAAGCTTTATTTGTTACAGCACAAACAAGATACCCTCACACCTACCTGATGCTCAGAGCCTAGCTCCCATGTTTGCCCTGCAGTGTATCCCTGGATTCCAATCACTAGCTGCAGAGAGGATCAGAAAAGACCTTCACATAGCTGTGTCCATGCGCACTTATGTCTAGTCCCTTGGGGACATAGCAGAGGAGAGAGAGAGAGATTAACACTCCCGAGGGACCATTCTGTTCCTCTACTTCCTGGACTTTTAACACTCATACCTCAAGCAAATCCAGGAGGAGCTATGTGGGGCTAGCCAGGTTCAGGCCAAGATGTGAACCTGGCCTATGCTGGGATGCCTCAGAGTATGAGGCAGATCCCATAGCTCAACTACAATGTCTGCACAAGGTCCCGATGGTGTGTGAACGTGAATATGTTCTGCCCACAACGTGTGTGAAAGTGTCCCTGTCCACAAAACAAAACAAAATAAACAAACAATCAAAAAACTAAAAACAAATCAACAACAACAACAACAAAAAAAAAACAGGCAGCCCAGCAAGTCCTTGCGCTCTCCCTGCTCCTGTTCCCCAGGGGTTCAGGCTGCCAGCAGCTTGATGCGCTGGGCCACACTTTACATTAAACAAACATAATTCCTCACAGTGGCTTCTCTCAGCTGGGCCACTTCAGGCCATGCAGGGAAAGGCTCGATCTGCAGGTCCTGGAAAGAATGCAAAGTAGTGAATGGTTCTCTTCCTGGACCCCACACAGCAAGGCGCCCATAAATACCGAGCGCCAGTTTCATGAATTCTTTATGCTATTTACTTAGAGCTGTGTTTATTAAACTGGTCGCCTTCCAAAACCTCCTCGTAGATTTCTCTCTCTCTCTCTCCCAAAAAAAGTAAGTTTTATTCCTCCAACCCACTCTGAATTGAAATTGGGTCTTTGATGCACCCAGAAGGCTTTTGCCCCCTTGAAATCTGCCCTGGACTTACATAAGGAGTAGAGCAAACCACATCCAGCTGTGGGTCCCACACCATGCGTGCAGCGGCGAAAGCCAAAGGCATGCTCAGATGAACCTTCCTCATGCTGGGCTTTTTTTCTATCTTTGTGAGGGTGTTTGAGACCCTCAAGCATGGAAACGGCTTCACGTCCTTCAAACCCACTCATCCTGAGCCCACATGGTTTTGAAGAGCCAGCGACTATGAAGTTTTCCAGGACAAAATGGAGGCTGCTTGGAGCTGACTCCCCTGATCCTTATTTCAAAGGATGAAGGAAGCACCCTGACTCAGGGTGTCAGCTGACACTCAGGTGCCCGGGACTCCAGGCTCATGAACAAAGTATCCAGAGTGTGGGTACCAGGCACTAACCTTTTGTAGAATTTTTTAAATTTTTAATTATGTGAGTGTGTGTGTATATTTGAGCGCACATGCCCACAGAAGCAAGAAGAATGTGTTGGAGTTAGAGGAGGTTGTGAGCCACCTACCATGGGTGCTGGAGACCTAGCTTGATCCTCTGCAAGATCTGTTTTTTTTTTTTTTATTCATTTAACATGCCAACCACAGTTCCCCCTCCCTCCCCTCCTCCAGCTCCCTATCCACCTCCATCCACTCCCCAGAAAGGAACGAATCAACAAAGCTTGGCACATCAAGTTGAGACAGGATCAAGCTCCTCTCCCTGAATTAAGGCTGAGCATGGCATCCCACCATTGGGAATGGATTCCAAGAAGCCAGCTCATGCACTAGGGATACATCCTGGCCCCATTGCCAAGGGTTTCTCAAACAGACCAAGCTACCCAACTGTCACCCACATGCAGAGGGCCTAGTGTGGTCCTATGCAGATTTCCTAGCTATCAATCCAGAATCCCTGAGTCCCATGACCTTGGGGCCAGCTATCTCTGTGGGTTTCCCTGTCATAATCTTGATCCCTCCCCGCTTTCTCATGTAATCTCTCCTCCCTCTCTTTGACTGGACTCCTAGAGCTCAGCCCAGTGCTTGGCTGTGAACCTTTGCATCTGTTTCTACCAGTTACTGGATGGAGGTTCTATAGTGGTAATTAGGATAGTCATCAATCTGATTAGAAGAGAAGACCAGTTTAGGTTTTCTCTCCACTATTGCTGGGTCATCCTTGTTGGCTCCTAGGAATTTCCCTAGCACCAAGTTTCTCCCAAACTCCACAATGGTTCCCTCTATCAAGATATCTCTTTCATTGCTCTCCCCCTCCATCCCTCCCACCACTTGACCATCCCATTCCCTCTTGTTCTCATCCTCCAACCCAGTTTATCCAGGAGATCTCATCTGTTTCCCCTTCTTAGGGGGATCCATGCATCTCTCTTAGAGTCTTCCTCATTACTTAACTTTTCTGGAACTATGAATTGTAGCCTGATTATCCTTTGCTTTACATTTAATATTCACTTAGGAGTGAGTACATACCATGTTTATTTTTCTGGGTCTGGGTTACCTCACTCAAGATGATCTTTTTTTTTTCTTCTAGTTCCATCCATTTGCCTGCAAATTTCATGATGCCGTTGTTTTTTATAGCTGAGTAATTCTCCATCATGTAAATGTACCAAATTTTCTTTATCCATTTTTTGGTTGAGGGACATCTAGGTTGTTTCTGGGTTCTGGCTTTACAAACAATGCTGCTATAAACACAGTTGACTATTGAGCATCCCTTGGGTATGTCCAAGAGTCGTATTGCTGGGTCTTGAGGTAAATTGATTCCCAATTTTCTGAAAAACCACCATACAGATTTCCAGAGCAGCTGGACAAGTTTGCACTCCCTGGCGGTGCACACTCTTAACCGCTGAACAATCTCTCCAGCCCCCTGAGTATCTTCTTGTGTTTCTGTCTTTTAAATTTCTGTTTTTTCTATTTCTAGTTTGAGTATCCAGGCATCTTATCTTGAAGGAACCTCACAGTCAGTTCCAATACATATTTTACCAGGCCAGGGAAAAAGACAAACAAAAAACCCTTCATTCAAAGAGCAGGGTGGGCTAACTATTCTCAGCATGAAGGTCCCTTTGAAAGGGTTTCCTTCCGTGTAATGGAAACCAGAGTGACTGGGGCTGGCAGCAGCAACTTGCACATTGCAATGGCGTTTGTGGTATTTAATTTCCTGTAAGGTAATAACAAGAAAGGCCTTATTAATTGCGTCTTGGCTGCTATGACGTTTTCTGACTGCAAATTTATCATTAAGTCAATAAAATCCATACTTTCAGGGGCCACACTTCAATTGAAAGCGGTGCCGTTGCCCCTGGAAGACTCAGATTTTCAAACACCTTCTTGCCCATTTTTGCTATGAAGAGGATCTTTTCACTGATGTGATGTCGCCAAGCACTCCTCCTCTTGTATTCGAAGCCTGGAGCATATCTCTAATCCCCAGTCTGAGCACATCAACTGTTGTGGATGCTTAATCTTTTTGAAAATCATGTTTGTATCAGTGTACAATTATTGTTCAAAACTGGGTTGCAGCTAGCCAATGGTGTAATGGATTTTGGCCACAGCTTCTCCCAGCCATCTCCTGCTCTCCATCTTCTATGTAACTTTTTGTTCCCAAATAGTTACCCTCCCACTGTGTGCCATGTATGTGCTCATGTGCACACACCTGCCTGTGCACATGCGTCTTTGTGTGCATCTGTATATGAGGCATATGCTGATCCTGTGAGTGTGTGCATGTGTGTGTATTCCCACAGGTGCACACTACTATATATGTGTGTCTGTGTGTGTGTGTGTGTGTGTGTGTGTGCGCGCGCATGTGTCTATGCGTGTTCATAGTTCTATATGTGCGTGTGCCTAAATATGTGGTGAAGACATGTGTGCACATGTGTATAACATGGATTCTACCTATAGGAGAAATGTGCATCATAGTTCTCTGAAGTCTGGCTTGCTTAGCTCCATGTGGTGACCCCTGTGAAATCACAGATCATTTCAAACATTTATTTTATAAAAATGGCTCACTGCCTCCCCTGGCTTCCCCTATAATGGGTGGAATCCCATGAGAGCTCCACCCGGCTTTGTGGCTTTCCCACAATTCCAGTGCCCGTGTCTACATCCCAGAGCAGCATCTTGATCTGGGAGAATAAAAGGAATTTACAAATGGTCTTAATCATGGAATCACCTGAAGCTTCATATGAAAATAGCCCTTTCTTAGTCAAATGGGATGATTTTTAAATTTAATTTCTATTTCTAAGCCTCCGGATATTTTCTGTGTTGTGGCAGCTTTCAAAGCTGCTGACTCTAAATTCTGTGATGAACGCATGCAACTCCAATCTATTTTACTACAATAAATGAGTACTTTTTCACTGTAGCAATTTGCTGGAAAAATGACTGCTGAGCCCTGGAATTCCAGATGCATGCACAGATGAATGTATGCTACACACACACATATATATAGATTTATATAAATGTATATATACATATACACACATATGTATACATACACAGATGAATGTATGCTACACACACACATATATATAGATTTATATAAATGTATATATACATATACACACATATATATACATACACATATAACTGAATGCATCACACATATACACATAGAGAATACACAAATGCATATACTTATGTACATGCAAATGCACTCACAGATTCATCCATGCATGTATGTACACAGAGATGTATACATGCATATACACGTAGATATGCACAAATACATACATAATGTCTTAATTACAGTTCTGTTGCTGTGATAAGATTGCGACCAAGGCAACTTATAAAAGAAAGCATTTAGTTGGGGCTTTGCTTACTATTCAGAGGGTTAGTCTATGAGTGTCATGGTGGGGCATACAACAACTAGTGGGCAGGCATAGCACTGGAACAGTAGGAGAGAGCTCCTCAGGGGGAGAGAGAGAGAGAGAGAGAGAGAGAGAGAGAGAGAGAGAGAGAGAGAATGGGGCTTGACATGGGCTTTTGAAGCCTCAAAGCCCACTCCCAGTGATGCACCTTCTCCAACAAGGCCATACTTCCTATTCCTTCCCAAATAGTTCCCATACATGCATGTACAACATAGATACCTACACAAATTCATACATAAACCATAAATACATAGATACATATAAAATGCATACCTGCACACACATAAACATGCCAATGTATGCACATACACACATACTCACATAAATGTGCAAACAACACATAGATATGTGGACACACACACATAAAAATTGCTTATCCCATTAGGATGACATTTTAATGGAAGAGGCAAGGTGCCTGGTACCCAGGTCTCTGGGTTTGTTTTGTAGGACATCTTTCAGCCCATAGTTGTTCCCACAGAGAGTGAACTGAATAGTGTCCACCCCAAGTGGTGGGTCCTGGCATCAACTCTGCAAACTGTGAGTATACACTTCCCTGGAAGAAGTCTTTAAGACTGCGATCAGGTTACAGATAACAAAATGGAGTCTAGAGAAATGACTAAGTAACTAAGAGTGCTTGCTCTTCTTTCAGAAGATTTGAGTCTAGTTCCTTGCATCTACATGATGGCTCCCACAACTCCAGTGTTATGGGATCCAGCACTCTGTCACACACACTTGGTGCACTTACACACAGCAGATGAGACACTCATACACGTACAATATATACTTTAAAAGGATGTCAAAACAAACGGGAACTATTCCAACCTCTAAGAAAATTGGTATGGATATCTCTTCACTAAAAATAAACCTACTATATGACCCAGCCGTACCACATCTGGGTATGGTATAACCCACAGGCCTCAAGGTCAGCACCCTACAAAGACACTTGTACACTGGTGTCTACTGCAGCTCTACTCACAATGGCTAACCTATGGGTCCGTCAGCAGAGGACTAGGAAAGAAATGCAGTTACAGGCACATTATAAAGAAAAATGAAGTCCTGTCATTCCAGAAAGCGTTTGTCTGTGACTCTGAGAGGAGCACATTGAGCCAGTCTCTCATTAGCCGTTTCTCAGTGCTGTGGCTGAGTAAGAATGTCACCCATATTTGAGTGCTTAGTCACCAGGAAGGATACTATTTGAAAAGATTAGGATGTGTGGCCTTGTTGGAGGAAGCATGTCACTGAGGGTGGGCTTTGAATTTTCAGGAGCCCAAGCCAGGCCCAGTGGGTCTCTTTTTCTCTCTCTGTCTTTCTCTCACTCTCTCTCCCTGTTGGATCTGGATGTAGAACTCTCAGTTCCCATGTCTGCCTACTTGCAAACCTCTGAAGCTGTAAGCCAGCCCCAATTAAATGCTTCCTTTTATAAGACTTGCCTTGGTCATGGTGGCTCTTTAGAGCAATATAACATTGACTGAGACACTAGAGTTTTTTAATCTATTTTTTATTGTTTTATTGAGCTATGTATTTTTCTCTGCTCACCTCCCTTCTTTCCCCCTCCCCTTCTTCTCTCTCCCATGATCCCCAAGCTCCCAATTTACTCAGAACATCTTATCTATTTCTACTTCCCATGTTGATTAGATCCCTGTATGTTTCTCTTAGAGTGCTCTTTGTTGTAAGACACTAGATTTAATAGTTAAATAAAATCATATCTATGTATCTATGTATTTATCATCTATCATTTATATCTTTCCATCTATATGACACAAAAGAAAAAAACTGTCTGGAGGGACAAAGGGACGAGCAGAAGGGGGAGAAAGGAAAATGGAAAATAGAGAGAATGAGAGGAGAAATATGCTCAATATGGTTGTATAAAAATTTTGAAAAGTAAAACAAGTATTGAAATGAGATAATCCTTAGTTAATCAAGTGGCTTCAAACACAATGACACACATCTGTATGGAACACATGGAGAAGAGAAAACGATAAGAAAAAGAAAGTATAGGCAAACCTCTTAAATACAGAAACAAAGAAGGGAGTGACGGGGCCTATTGGTAGTCTGAATGACAATGGCTCCATAGGCTCACATGTTTGGTTGATTGTCCCACAGTTGGCAGAACTGTTTGAGAAGGATTTAGTGGTGTACCCTTGTTGGAGGACTAGACTTTGTCACTGGGTGGGGAGGGGGGCTTTGAGGTTTAAAGAGTCCTTGCCATGGTTGTTATTTTTATAAGCTCTCTGCTCTCTGCTCCAGTGCTGTGCCTTCCTGCCTGCTGCTCTGTTCCCCTCCTTGATAGTCACGGGCTCACCCCCTGAAGCTGTAAGAAAAACCCCAATGAAATACTTTCTTTTTAAGTTGCCTTGAGCATAGTATCTCTACACAGCAACTGAAAAGTCTCTAAGACAGTTCCTTAAGCCAAGGAGGCTTCTTGGAGCTGCCATGAGAGGGGAGATTTTGGAAGGAGTTGCCCCTAGAAATCCACCCTGAGAGAGAGTGGAGCCTTGCTGTCACCGTGACCTCAGTCTAGTATCTTCTGGAGATGGAGGAGAATCCCTTCATGTGCGAAAGTCCTCTGGCCTATGGATGTTTGTCACCACCTTGCTGTTCCCAGCAGCCACATTTAACTCACAAATGCTCTCCCTGTACAGAACGTAGTGGGTGTTGGAGAGGGCTAAAGTAACTAAGCCCTCCGAAGGAAATCAAACCCCTCCCACAGCCCACATTTTCTAGAGTGGAGAATCTTCTATAAACAGCCCCAGCCTGGCCTTCGCCTGGCCCAGCATCCAAAACACACCAAGCACTGACCTGACACTCCCCAGGTCCTTGGCAGGATACAGGTGGCCCTAGCCAGCTCTTAGGTGACTTGTCCTTTTCTTCTCTGCTGGAGACGAAATAGTTTGAGATTCCTGTTTGGAACTTCAGATTTAGCTCCCTTTAATGAATATTTTGCTATGTACCTGTGGGGCAACCATAGTTTGGTTTAACTTGATGTTGTGATCACATTTGCCACAAATACAGGTTTCCCCTTGGGTACAAGTGCAAGCAGACAGGGTGTAAGTGTGAGTGGAAAGTCTCTAGGGAGAATTCTTTGAAGGAAAACTGATGTAGGATATCTTTCTGTATATGTGTAACTTTTATTGGTTGATGAATAAAGCTGTTTCAGTCAATGGCTTAGAAGAGTAAAACCAAGTGGGAAATAAAGAGACAAAGAGATGCCATGTAGTCACTGAAGGAGTAGCATGCCTCCCATAAGCCATAACTTCATTGCAATACATAGATTAATAGAAATGGGTTAATTTAAGATGTAAGAGCTAGTAAGAAACATGCCTGAGCCATTGGTCAAACAGTGTTGTAATTAATATAGTTTCTGTATGATTTTTTGAGTCTGGGAGGCTGGGAAATGAAAGCACAGTCTTTGTTTACAGGAGACTACACCCACTCCATTCAAGGTCAAAGGCTCTTAGTTGGTAGTGCTGGAGAAGAGGGCCCTGGGTATTAATATTTGCATTCTTGGAAAGCAAAGCCAAGGGAGGGCTGTAGGAAGGATCTCTACTCTAGAAGCATGTGCTTTGACCCCACTGAAAAGCAGATAATGGCCTCCTGGTTTTTCTATTTGCCTAGCCATGTTTTCATATTTACACTTAGATTTCTATGAGAAGCTTGACCCTGTGTGTGGGTCGGGCAGAACCAGTTAAGCAACCTGACCTCAGAGGTTAAAGGCAGCGTTCACTTACTACTGTCATCTTTAATTGGGGAAAATCTCTGCTTTCCCCGTTTCTATTGAGTCAAGGTTGAACATCGGAGAGGCTTAGAATCCTGATGGCTGTTGTCATTCACAGTAGAACACAGTACCCCCAAACCCAGGCTGGAAAGATATGTCCCCCAGTGCAGGAGGTGGCTTCCTCTCCACACAAGTTCCTGCCCCTCCTCTGGTAGCTTGAGGCTAAACATAGAGCCAATCCAGGCCCTGGGTGCTAAGACCTTCATTTTGACCCTCTTTGTTGGATGTGCCCCTGAACTGTACCAGCACACATGGACACCCTAGGTGTAAAAACACCAGAAGCTTCTACAGGCACAAAGACCGACCCAATAAGATCTCCAAAAGCAGTCTTGTGTCTTTTCTACTGTGGCCTTGAGTCACCGTTTGAATTCTGGGTATTGAGTCTATGTCCTATGCAAAACAGCCAGCGCTCTAATCCCTAAGCATCTCTCCAGCCCCTGGTGTTCTAACCACTGAGCAATCTCTCCAGCCCCTGGTGCTCTGACCACTGAGCAATCTCTCCAACCGCTGATGCCCTGACAATTGAGCTATCTCTTCAGTCCATGGTGCTCTGACCCCTGAGCTATCTCTCCAGGCCCCAGTGTTCTAACCCCTGAGCAATCTCTTCAGCCCCCCGGTGCTCTGACCATTGAGCTATCTCTCTAGCCTCTGGTGCTCTAACCACCAAGCTATTTTTCCAGCCCCCACATTATGTTAAAAAGCATTTTGTGGTTACCGTGTAAACAAATAGAGTTGTGTGTAGACACACAAATTATTAGACACACATGTGTATGTGATCACCCATTCTCACGTACATATGCACATGCACATGTATGCAAACAACCTACTGACACACATGCACACACAGGCCCAATCACAGGTGTGGTGAAATTGCCCACTCCTCTTTTGAGGCACTATTATCAGCTATAATATATCTGTATTCTTTTGGGGTTACGTGACCCCTTGTCCAGGAAGCAGTGGACTCCATGGGTAGATCCCCTCTGTTCTAACTCGTTTTCAATGCTCTTGAGACCTCACACCCAATGTTAGAACTATGTTCTAGAAGTCTTTGGGAGGTTCCTCACCTGGCAGCACAGGCTAGGAAGTTAACCCTCCAGCTCCAGGCCAGGTATCAGCAACTCTGACTGACTCCCAATGGCATATCCCTGAGTGTGCAGGGCAGATGTGCTCAGTTGAGCCCTGGAAGAGAAGAGCATGGAAGAGAATAGGTGCTAGCTGTTTAAGCTGAATGGTGAGAAAGAAAGGATAATTTTTATTTTTCAGCTTGATTGAAACACCTAAGGCATTAGTGGGACAGACTTGTGTGCATGAGTGAATGAGTGTGTGTGTGTGTGTGTGTGTGTGTGTGTGTGTGTGTGTGTGTGTGTGTGTAAAGGGGTCATTTCTGAAAATGGTCATATGGTTCAAACAGTTACTGTACCAGGCTGAATAAAAAGAGAAAGGGGGAAAGGCCAGCCAAAACCCTTTTCTCTGCTTCCTCATTTTCTGAGATATAAGCAGGCTCCGGCCGCAGAGTCTCAGGATGTTTCTGCCATCACGATTGGCTGTATCCTCAAATCGTGAGCCTAAACCAACACTGGCTCCTTCAGTTGTATCTCGTCAGGTGTCTGGTCACAGAACGAGAGGTTCCCTGCACTGATCACCATAAGAGTACCTCTGTTGTTTCTTTCCAAATCCCCAACCAGACAGGCATACCTCCAAGGAGAAGCAAGTGGAGGCCTGGAGAGAAAGATCCAGAAAAGCAACAGACAAGAATCCAGAATTGCAGCTTTCCAGTTCCTGTCAGTCTTACAGAGGGCAGTCAGTCTTCTACCAGCAGAGTGACCCTTGAGGTTTTCCTACTGTTACTATCATGTATGCAAGACAACATGATGCCATGTCTTGATAGAGCAAGAAATTCTAGTAAATGGTATGGGCTTTGCCGCAAGAAGGCCTGAAATGGCAAAGATGGACTCAGTCAAATTAGATCACAGCAAAGTGCCCCCAGTGGCTCTCCAGTTATGGTTTTCTGTTGTCATGGCACTTTGCTTTATGATTTTCTGTTGTCGTGTGATAACCTCCCATGGCAGTGAGTTGGACCACTAGGGTACCAAGAAAGTGGGAGGACAACTCTCCTGAAGTCAGGCTTCAAAGACATTACATATGCCATCTTGGAGTGCATGTTGGTCTCCTGTTTGTTCATTAAGGAGCCTCACTCAAAACCTGGAGAGACAAGTGTGTGGTATAAGTAAGGGGTACATCTTCAAACACCCAATGAGGAACTTAGGTCTTCCACTGACCAGCCTTGAAGACACTCATCCCCATGGTAGCCGCAGGAGTAAGCAGGAAGCCAAGACATATCCCATTCTGGCCTCCGTGTGAGACAGCAGTTACAGCAGAAGATCAGCAGCGGCTTCCTCGGGGATCTTGAAGCAGAGGGAACATCCTAGCCATCTGCTTCCATCTCTCAGATACCGTGAGGTCATGAAGGGCCATGTGGGCTAAACCCCTGTGCTGTGGAACAGTAACTCCACTCCACTCTCAAGCGCCCTGCCAAGTTATTCATTACCACCCATGCCGGCTCCCGAAAGAAAATACAGTGGGTGTGAAGATATTTCCAAAGCAAATGTGGCAGAGATTTACAGGGGATTCTGTAAGAGAGTGCTACAGGCCTATGGAGCCATGGGCACAGGGATCCAAACACTCCACAATTATGGAACATGCTAGGAAGGAACTCGCTCTAAAGACGAGATCTCCTTGCAAAGAAAAGTTCAAAGGCGTTAAAGCCCAAAGGGATCCGAGTCCTTTCGCTGCTCATGTTAATAAACATTCAAAGACTCCTGCTCTCTGAGTTCCTTTTACTAATCCCCAACCAGGCTGCCCTTGATGCCAGGGTAGAGTCTGGGCTCTGTCCATCACCAGCTCATGCCTGGGGCTGCTTCTTGCTCAGAAGTGATATTAGCTCAGCCAAGTGTCTCATTAGCTTAATGTCTGAAGACTTCCAAGTGTTAATGGGCCACGTTGCTGTAAAACCCGCCAGGCTCTGAAGGCGAACCACACTTGGTTCCCCTGAGTGACTGTCCAACAAAACGAACTTGACAGAAGCCAGAATTTAGTGTTGATGAAGTCTCCCTTGATGTTTTAGATATGAGAAAAGGAAGGTCAAAGGGGAACCCTCTCCTGTTTGGTTTTGGGGTAACTAGCCAAGGAAAGCTGCTGTGTGTCCTCTCTCCATGACCGGGATCACAGACTGGATGGACATCCATCTTGAGATAGACTTCTGAGTGCCAATCACTCAGCAGGGCTTGGCACAGTCCCTATATGGTGTCTCAATTCCCACACCCCCTGAAGCAGTCCAGAAGCCCAGGCCGTGTTGACCCACTGACTGGCTTCAGCTCCTTACTGAAGAGATTCTCCCAGGTGAGGGATCTGCCTTCCCGGGGAAGCCTTCTCTCACAGTCTCACAGGGGATTAATACAACTCGAGACCAGGTCCAAGAGAGACTCTTAGCCTTGACAAGATAGCTGTATGTAGAACAGAGGACTGAGGCCCAAGGCAGCAGAGTATAGGGTATCTTGGGTGACTTCTACACACCACCATCTTGTCCCTTTAATCTTAGCCTAAGATAAGGAATGTGAAGCCACAGAGATGCTTCCTCTGCTGAGGAGAGGCCTTCCTAACTCATCTCTGGGAGGAACCCCACAAGCCTGACCAGACTCTCTAGGAGCAGGGAGGAATCGCACATGGACCGAACACTGCCACTGTCCCTGTACCAAGAGGGTGTAGCAGAGTGAGCAATGGACCTTGCACCCCAGGCAAGTAAGCATCCTTGCTCTTCAAACTGGTGCCTCTCCATCACACATGTCCCACAGCGTAAGCTTTGGGGCTAAGACATCCTACAGTCCCCCAGGACAACATGTGTTCCTCTTCACTGAAACAGTTACCCATTACAGTTTGGTGACAAAATGGAACTCCTTTTTTCTGCAGCTACCTTTCAGTGGACAAGGGGAACCTGAACAAAAATCCTGCAAATGTGGGATTTTTACAAGGAAAGCAGGACCAGGAGGACTGAGGAGGGGAGGCAGACTGTGGGGGTCTGTCCTGGAGAATGTCCATACCCTTCTTAGCAAGTTACAGGAGATTATGGGTGGCCTCCAAGCAGGTGGCTGAAGCCTTTTCCCTCCTGCCCACCTATCCATCTGGTGACAGCTCACATCTGTGCCATGACTGCCCTTTGCTGCCCAGGGAAACTGAGCCAACACAGGGATATACAGTCTGTCTAGGACTTAGCAAACTGCAAACACCAGGGCAGAAGCAGTGAGCCTCCTGACGTCCCAGCCTTTTTCCTGCCCACATGTCAGGGTGTGTCTGTGCCCCACCTTGTAATCCCACCCAGTCCTCGGCTTTTGAATGACTCTTCCCTCCCTCAAGGGGTCTCCTGCCTCCAGTACCTTCCCAACTCTCTGCATTCCACCTCCAGCTAATGTGGAGGCGCCCAGGCCTGCTCAGGGTGACAGGTGATTATGTTTGACAAACTTGCTGTCACATGCCATAGCACAACTTTGCTCCTTCCACCTCCAGGGCCCTGGCTGGAAATCCATGGCACCCATAGCCTCCTGTCTTCACCTCCAAGGGACTTTCTTTCTTGTTCCTGGGAGGCCGATGCATACTGGCTGCTCAGGAAAACAGAGGCATCTCAGGTAGATCAGCCAGCACAAATGAGGCAGCCAACCTGAGAAGGGAGGAAAAGGAGAGGATGAAGTGCCTGTTGAAGACCTGGCTCAGTCTCTCAGGAGTCCAGGGACAGGGGACTGCTCAGCAGTTAAGGGAGAGCCTGACTTTGTTTGACAAGTTCTACAGAGATCTCTGCAAGGGATGTGGCCAATGGCAGAATCGCTAGGTGGTGGAAGCGGGGAAGGGGGCTTGCGGTTGACCCTGGTGTTGTCACCCTGTGGGAAGATCATGAGCTTGATTTTGGGATCGTTGAACCCAAAGTGCACGTGGCTCTCAGGTTGTAGACACAGCTGGCAGCTGGGCACATCTGCTAAACTCCTCCTACCACATCTGGCTCCCAGTCACAGGCATAGCATGCTGCCTTGACCCAGGCTACCTACAGAATCACCATGGTAAAGTGTTCTGAAACCCATGGTGAGGTAGACCAGTCATCCTGAATCAGGGGCAGGTGAGGAAAAGTCAAGGATCCATCACAGAATAGTTCGGACCTTCTACAGAAGTAACTGGGTCCCCATCATGGTGGCTCTCCTCCTCTCACTGCTCCTCAAGGAGAGGGAGGACTGGGTCATGGGTCACCTCCTCCTCGATACTGTGGCGTTACGTCAAAGCTCTCCACAGGCTGACTCCACACTTCTCCTCAGGTCCCCTGTCTCATGGAGCTGGAGCTTACACCTCACAGTGTGACCCATCTTTGGGGCAGGAAGAGTTGTTTGTTTTGTCTAACCATCTTCAAGGCCTGGGTTTGACCTTCATCAAGGAAGAGGGCTGGGGGCCAGGCAAAGTTAAATATTGCCATGGAAGAGGCTCAGATGGCCAGAGGCCTGAGGAGGTTGGGGATGTGTCAATAGTGAGAGCCCTTACCCCCCAAAGGCTCAGTCGGTGCAGGATTCTGCCCTTCAGATGTTCATTCCTCTTACTCTATGCCCCTGGGGACCTTGTTGTCCCTCTGAGGTTGCTAGCTTGTCAAGCTCTTCTTTGACACATGACCCCCACAGGAAGCATGTGGCAGACAGTCTTCACTCAGCCTATGTTCACAGATGGAGCACCGCTCCTTGTTCCTTACAGACTAGGAATTAGGAGATGGCCACAGAGGTTGTGAGGCTTGAGGCTACAGTTGTATCCTCACAGTGTGTAGATCTGACACCCACTCAAGGTGCTACCAGTCATGGCCTCCAGGGCAAATGGCAAACCCTGGTATCCCAGAGCAGGCAGTGAGCCAAAGGCAGGATTGTCAAACACATCCTTCTGACCAGTACTGGCTATCTGCCTCCTGGCTAGCTCCAGCCCTTGCTGAGCCTGCTCTTCCAGGACTCAGAGTGGAACTTAGATAGGGTGGAATCTGAGGACCAATCCCTACCATCCTATCATCAGCATCAGCGCTTTTGTACAGGGCCCTGACAACATGCTCACTCTCTCAGAAGTCACCCTTGCCAAGCAAAGATGTCCCCAAAATATCCTGGTTGCCCTTGGTAACCAGTCTTGCATCTGCCACCCATTCACTTGTTTAAACCTTTCCTGAGGGGTGCTAGCTGCTGTCTTCTCAGTCAGACTCACCTTCTGGGTCTGCGCTTTGCATTGTTGGCTTCTGTGCAGGGAGGGGGAGCCTTCACTTGGCTCTCTTAGCTGCTGGCCAATCAGGGAGGGGCTCAGGAGTCCCTGAAGAACCCTGTTGTCCTTTGGGACTCAGAATGGATTTGGACAGAGAAAAGCTAGGCTTTCTTTCACCTGGGTAGGAGGAGAGAGCAGTGCTGTGTCCCCCTGGGGCTGGCCTCCTTTATGAAAGGTTGCTCAGGAATACCAAAATGCAACTAAAGCCCCAGGCTCTGTCTTTGCTCCTTGGTGGAACTGGCTTTTGCCAAGACTTTCCTTTCCATATGACAAAGTGGGGTACCTGAAGCCCTCAGGGAAGGTCCTGTAGAACCTGAAGACTCCAAGACGTCCCGCCTCTCTCTCTCTCTCTCTCTCTCTCTCTCTCTCTCTCTCTCTCTCTCTCTCTCTCTCTCCAGCCCTCACCCCTGCCCTTAGGCTGTGCCACAGAGCCTGAGAAATGCCAGCCTGTGAGTATGGTGCCACAGGAGAGACCATGCCTGCACCGTAAGGACTCAACTGTCTCAGTCTGCAAGCCCAGGCTGGCAGGAGGGCCTCGGTGATGCCTTGGGTCCTCTAGAATCTGTGCCCCTTTAAAGCCAGCATCAAGCATCCCTCATCTCCCCACCATGCCAAAGGCCTGGGTGTTTCTTGTTCTGAGTATGTGAATGGCACTGTGCCAGGTACATGCTAAACCCAGGACTCAGAGCATAAGATCCAGGAAGAGCTGAAGAGGGCTTCGGCCAACAGGGGCTAGATCAGTGTCCTCTGTGCAAACTGCACACATGTGCTAAGTCTAGCCCCTGTGTTGGTCTCAGCTTTTTGTATCTACAAAGGATTCTGAGATCCAAAGGACCTAGGTCCAAACTAGGAGGCCACAGAGCAATATCACTGAATGTTGCAGCCATGGCTGAGAATCCAGCCCTATGTTGTAGTAAGTGTGTCTCTGCGTCCCATAATACAGACAAGCACACATGCCTGAGCATGCACAACACACACACACACACACACACACACACACATTCACATATCAGGGGCATTGCCCTGGCTCCGAACTCCTTCTTCTTGCCCTTCCACAAGCCCTGCAACCCTCTCTTCACCCCAGACATCCAGCAGTGGTACCGGGTCCCTCATTGCTCAGAATTTTTCTCTCTCATGGTTGAGGCAAACATAAAATAATAAAATGCATCAGCCTGCAGCCCTGGAGAAGCAGGGGGCAAAGAATGTCACTACACAGGCCTGGGTAAAAACCATCATTATGGCCTCATGTTTTGACCTAGGCAAATCCATCAGAGAAGCCACTGGAGATGACATCTTTATTAATCAGCCTTCTCCAGTTCAGGCCAAGACACTCAGCCTAGGTGGGAGACAGAGGCGCAGACTAAAGCAACAGGCCCAGAAGGGGTTGGACCCATTTCCCCAGACTGGATGGTCTCACTGGATCATCAGCATGCAGGCTCTGTCCTGACGGGAGCTCCTCCAATCCAGTGCCATTCCCTCTGCCTCTTGGCAGCCTTGGGCAGCCTGACTGAACGTTGGCCATCTTAGAGCTTTGGTTCCCCCTCTAGTTGGGCAGAAGAGTTTCATCTCCTGCTTGATCTCTGTCCCCTCCAAGTCTGCAAACTGCAAATGTCAGTTGGGAAAGTGGAACTTCCATACTTCAAACTCTTTATGGTGAGTGAAGTGACTGGGCCACCAAGGCAGGGACAGCCAAAACTCAACTGCCATAGCATAGGCAACTAAGTGGTCCTGTCTGTCAAGCAAACCCAAATGTCCTCAGAGCCCACCTGGGTCTGTGATGCCTCCCTACAGCGCACTTGGACCACTTTCTCATCAATTAGCATTTTTAGGACTCCACTTCCTTGCATGAGGCATCCTGACCTTCCTCCCTCCTGGAGGCCAGGCTGCTGAGCTATACAAAGCAGTGCTGTGCAGGGGACACAGAAGGCGTGCGAGCATGCTGAGCCATTAAGTTGAAAAGAAATGCCTCAAATTCCCTGTTGCTTCTGTTACTTAGTTAAGCCTAGGGGCAGCTTCAACTCCCTGCAGCAGTCACGTTGGACAAGAAGTGTATGCGGATTTGCACGTGTGTATGCGTACGTGTCCAGGCTATGTGGGAGGAGGAAGGAAGGCAAAGATGAATCCAGAGAGACAGGAGAAATAATTGAGAGAGACCAGGAAGAAGGGACGGCAGTAAAGAGGGAGGAGAGAGCATCCTGAAGGGTCATTCTTCTCCGCAGCAACAGAAGGGCGAAGACAAACTTCTTGACTAGAGCAGCAAGGCCTCTAGTCCCAGCGGTCCAGGACCTCACCCCTACCACCCTGGCTCACACCCTCATGCCCTTACTGTTGTGGACCCCACCTTCATTATCCAGGACCCCGCCCCCACACCTCTACCACCCAGAATCTCACAGGTATTACGCAGACAAAAATTGTGGAAGATGTTAAGGTTAGAACCAGGCAAAAGCAGCCCTGGGCTTGGGCAAAGCAGCAGCAGCTCTGACTCTTCTCTGCCAGGTCTGCCCTGGTTGGGGGTGAAGAGAGTGTCCAGAGGAGCTCCGGTGCCAATGACCACAGAGATTGTCCCTCAAAAGTCCCTCCCAGAAGGCAGGCTGAAAGGAGCTTCCCCAGGAATCTCCATATGTGCCTGACAATCTATGCTCTGCAGCCATGGGTCCCAGCAAGAAGCAGGCAGCAACCCAAGTAGCTCAGCATGCTCCCCATCCAGGGGATAAGATCTGGGGACTTTTTATTGCTAAAGAAAAAAAAAGCTTTGTTGTTCTTCCTTGGAGGAAGAGAGAAACACTGGTCACAAAGCTGCCTCCTGGATCAGGAGCACTGTGACCAGTGATACTTGGCATGCCTGGACCATCCTCCCAGCAGCGGGGCTCCAGCTCTGTTGGCTTCCAAAGAGAGAAAGGGGAAGGCTAAAAAACAGGGTCCCAGAGCTGACCCCCACCTATGGGCATAGCTCCAGGAGGCCTCTACCTGTCTCTTTCCATCACAGCCAGGCTGACTGGAGAGAGGTTGCCGTGGAGATGGTGCAGGGAGTACTGGTGGTGGGTGGGTTTAAAAGGAGAGGCTGAGAGTCAGAATATTCCAGAGCAGGAATCATAAGACAGCGCCTAGAATAGGGCCAGGGATCAGAATCATTAGGCTAGGGTCGAGGGCTCAGGGGATTCCTATCCTGTGAAAAAATAGATGAACTTCTGGGGCAGACAGGGGTGGTGCTGTCTACATATGTCTTCTTGGAAATGACTCTTGGCATCTGGCACAGACCCTACTTTCCTTCATCTATCATTTCTTAGGCACCACGGCAATGCACCCGCTACTACCAATCTCCATGTCCCATGAGTGACCTGGAGACCCAGGCCTGGGTGAGTTCTGTGCCTATGGGGGCTGGCAGAGAAGCTAACTATTGTCCCAGGGAAGGAACCCACCCGCAGACCTCCAATGTCACATCCATTCCAGGAAGGTCATTAAGAGTCAGCAGCACAGTCAAGGCACCAAGGCCAGAAAGGGCAGACTTTGTTCCCTAGGCTGCAGCTCCCCTAGACAGAGTGAACCCCATGGGGTCAGACCCCTGCTGTGCTCATATGTTCTCTGGCCACACACAAACCTGTATTCAGGGATCTTCCCTGGGCTCTTTCATGCTATACCATCTCCCACAGACTCTCTTTTCATTGCTCTATGGCCAATTGTCCTAATCTCAGTGCCCTAAGGATGGAGTCCCCAGTGTCTGAGGCCCCTTTGTAGCAATGGGACAGTTGAGTGCATAGAAACGACACTGGTGATCCATCTCTGGACAGGCCCTGCAGCCCACAGTTCTGACATGAGCAAAGGCACAACAAATTCGGTCCCGGCTGTCCATGGCATTTCTGCAGCCGTCCTTAGCTCTCTACAGAGTACTATAAATCTTCAATAAGTCAGAGCTCCAGTGTGAGACCTCCAGCATCCTCTGCCAGTTCAGCTGCAGCTGTGGGATAATCCTTCTGTATGCTGTGAATATGTGTTGCTCTCATTGGTTGATACTAAAAGCTGCTTTGGCCTATAGCAAAGCAGAATACTGCTAGGTGGGAAATTCAAGCAGAGCTACAGGGAGAAGAAGAATGGAGTCCAGGGAGATGCCAGCCAGCCGCCAGAGCAGCAAGATGTCCTAGACCACAGGTAAAGCCATGAGACACATGGCAATATGTAGATTAATAGAAATGGATTGATTTAAAAGTAGGAACTAGTTAGCAATAAGTCTGAGCAATAGGCCAAACAGTTTGTAATTAATATTAGGCTTCTGTGTGATTATTTGGGTCTGGGCAGCCAGGAAGCTAAAGTGCCACCTTCGATTACAGTTGCCATCAAAGATTACCTGGCCTGACCATCAAAGGAGTCCTGCAGTTTCCACAGGGATGGCCATCTATATCAGGGGACAGTTTCATGGTTCACTGTGCCCTCAGAGCCCTGAATATCAATTGCCTTGAGATCTGTATTGTCCAAGGAAGTTCCTCAGAGACGCCTACTCCAGGGAACTGAGGCCAAGATGCTAGCCGGCCATGTTCCTTCTTTCACTCAGACTCTTCTGCCCGAACAGGCTGGGTACTTGACAGTAAGAAGATCCCATGTGACCTGACTGTCAACCAAAACCCCCTCTTTCTCGGTCATCAAACGATATTCCAGAGAACCCTTGAGAGGTGACGAGGGCTTGGCAGTGTCCTCGTCATACAATCTGTCTGAGCTGTTTGGTTCTCCTAAGTTGGCCTTCAAAGTTCTTTTAGACTAGATACAAGTACCCATTCGTTGAGTGGTGGATTGAATCACACATGGCAGGACTGTAGGCCAGTTTGACAGGGAAGGTGCTATGGAATGATCCTCTGTACACTGTGAACATGTGCTGTTCTCCTTGTTAATAAAAAGCTGGTTGGTCAATAGCGAAGCAGGATTTGGGGAGCAGAGAGAATACTGGGAAGAAGGAGGGTGAAGTTAGAAGAGTTGAGAGCCAGACACAGAAAAGTAAAAAAGCAACATGGGAAGTTCATAGGTGAGGTAAATAATCCTGGGGACAACACACAGATGAACAGAAATGGGTTGACTGCAGTTTTAAGAGCTGACTGGAGACAAGCCTAAGCTATTGGCTGAACATTTATAATTAATAATCAGTGTCTATGTGGTTATTTGGGGAGTGGCTGCTGGGACACAGAGAAACTCTGACTACAGGGAAGGTGGGCAGTGAGGCATTAAAGTTCATCAGTTTTTGTCTCTGCCTTAGAAATTCTACCTGGGTCCATGCCCTGGGGCAGTACCATGGGAGCCGTGTGTCCTGGGCCTATTTTGGGGATTGGGCATGGAGGATACCCAGAGCACCGTGACTATCTTTAGACTTACTTAGGTAGAGCTGGAGCTGGAGAAAGCAAACATGAGTTTCCAAGTTTGATCCCCAGACCCTATTTAAAGCTAAAAAAAAAAAAAACCCAAACAAACAAACAACAAACCCCAGCAATGCTAGCATGCACTTACAATACTAACACGGGTGAAGTGAGGACAGGTGGCTCCCCAGGGCTTACTGGCCACCCTGTTTAACCTATTTAGTAAGCCTAGGTCAGTGAGAGTTCCTGCCCATCTCAAACATAAATAAATGGAACTAAATATTTTTGAAAAGGTGGCATGATTGGATGGCGTCTGAGAAATGATATTCACACAGCTGTGACGGTTGCATTCAGGTTCACCTTCAGTCCTGTGCCCCACCTGGCTCTTCCCCCTTGCAGAACACAGGTCCCTTCCTTCTCTCCCATCCAAGTGGCACCCAGGGTCCTGAATTACACGTGTGTTGAATCATTTTGCAAAGTTTAGGGAGCACAACCTGCACAAAGGCATGCAAGCACGAGCAAATGGGTGAATGAGAGAATCTGTGAATGGATTGAGCTGGCAAGGAGAGGCTTGTTACCATTTGACTAAATGGAATAAAAATGAGACTCGGAAAAGATAATTCATTCGGTCAAGGAATCACCTCAACGATTAAAGGAAGTCGTTAAGGAGCTGTCTTACTAATTACAGGATGACTCCAGAATACGCCATGAAAAATTGGCCACGGTGGGGATTGTGGGGTGCTGGTGCTGGGTGAGCATCTGTAACAGAGGCAGAGCTAGACTTCCCAAACTGTTTTCCAGAGGAAGTGAGCAGAATTCCCAAGGAGTCAGGTTAAGTGGGTTCATCCTCCCTCACACACAGAGAACCCCAGTATTGTCTTCAGAAACCTGCAATAAGAATCACTACTCTTCCAACAGCCACCCCTTCCCCCAGGAGTGGGTCTTTATCCTTCAAACCCACTTTCACCAAAGCCTTCAGAGTTGACAACAAGCTGGAAGTGTTCCATGCCTTCCCAAGTCACAGGCAGCTTCTCCCCTGACAGCGCCTCCCACGGACAGACAGATCTCAGAACTTTTCTCCTCCGGGAGAGAGCGGCAGGCCCCTCGCTCTCCCCTTGCTTCCTCCTTCCTGTATTGAATGCACAGTTCATTAACATCCTCGGTAGTGGCGGAAATGTTACAGGGGAAGAAAAAGCCGTTGACAATTTTATTTTTAAAAGTAACTAAGAATAGGGTGAACTTGGTAAAAATAGCAAGCCTGCAAACAGGATTGTGTTCGGGGCCAAGTTTTCTTCCTAAAAACCTGAATGTGGTATTGGGAAGAAGATTGGGAGATGGCTTAGCTTCAGATTTATCCTGCAGAGTCATGGAGTGGAGGTGGAGGATGTGAGGGAAAGCAGGCGAGGGTCCTGGATGGGCACTCTAATCATAATAATAGTGGATTGCTCAGACTACCCTGACCCCACTCAATACTGGAGCCCCGGCACACACACACACACACACACACACACACACACACACACACACACACACACACATGCATGCACGCGCCTACTAGACACATAGAACACTATGGCATTCCCTGGATATGTCACATCACCTGGTGAAATGGAGGAGTTGCCAGTGAGGTCATTTCCTGTGGCCAGAGGATAGGAAAATGTTCCAGAAGCCTCTGATGGGCTCGTACCTGTGCTTGAAAGGATGTGGCTGCTTCAGTGAGAAAGGAGCAGAGATTATTGTTCTCCTGTTAGTCCGAGTGATAGTAGCTACAGGCCAAAGACCTGTGCTTAAGAGACATTGACACAAGAGAGAGCAATGAAGAATAGAGACTCCAGCTCTGGAAGTAAGAGGATGGGAGACAAAAGATGCCCAGGGTTAGCTGCTATGTGCTGCTCTGACCCAGGTTGTCACAGCCTCTCAGAAGCTCTAGAATCCCCGGTGTGTCAAGCATCATGCATACTGTGTCCCCATTCTCAAAGTTCCACAGCAGGGGCTGCAGAGATGAGGAACTAGCCTGGGGGGTTCACATGAGAAGAGGGGGCAGTCCCGGCTCACCCCTGACTCCATAGTCCTTCAAACAAAAGCCAACACTGAGACCCCTGAATGAGCCACGCAGTCCCGGAGACTGCAAAGGCCAGAGATACAAGAATGTCCTCACTGCAATGCCACACACCCCACAAGTGCGTGTGGTGTGGAGGCAGCCTGGTTTAGAGCTTTGGGCACACAGCTGTTGGGCCATGAGGGCTGGGTGAGGGACAGCTGGGAAGGAAGCTTTGGCTCACATCGTAGAGTCTTAGAGGACTAGAATCCCAGGAGCTGAGAACAGTGCAGCAGCTGAATGCCAAGAAAGGCAGCCTGCAAGGGGAGAGGAGGACACAGGCTTTGGAAAAGGCAACTTGCTCAGTGCGAGTCCGAGCCACGGCTCTGAGCCCCACGCAAAGCACAGGGCCCTGGCCTTGAGCCCCAACCAGAACCTGAGCACACATTCAGATCTCTAAGACCTGACCCTAGACCATGATCCCCAGTTCTGGAACCTGAGCTCCATCTCAGGACCCTGAGACCCTGAGGCAGGTATGCAGCCTATCTTAAGGGAGCATGCTCGCCAGGGGCAGCACATGCATGCATTCAATGGCTGCAGACAAGGCAAAGGCCCAAGTTTTATCAGAAAGCACATTCATAGTACTTAACTTGCTTGACATCTGCTGAGCACCTATTGTCTACCCAGGGCTCCAAGGCCACAGAAATTGACATGAAGAAAGAGAAGGAGAGGTGTCCAGCCAGCCACAACAACGCCTTGTATTCCGGGCTGTTAATCAGGCTGACCTCATGCCTGTGTGAGCTTCAGAGCTGAGACATTTCTGCCATCCCAGGACTCCAGAGGAAGCAATCCAGTCCTCTCCGACCCCACAGTTGGCATCTCTAGCCTTTGCTATGATGATCTGCCCTGGTGGACGTTAACAAGAAGCAGATGATAAACTTGAGTGGGCGTGGTTTCCAGAACTGTCTAGAATGGCAGCAGTCTTCGGGGCTAAGCTGATTAGGAGAGTCAATGGTTGTTAATGAAGCCAGCTTCCAGGAGGCTCAGGCATCTCTACATTCTCACTTCCTGTCCTCTGATTCGGCATCTGTACCCAGACCTACTCTGTCTAGCAATGTTTTCCTCCCTGTTGACCTCTGTAGAGCAGGTCTGAAATCTCCCTGTTTAGGTGCCTAGTGAATTGCACTCACTGGGTTGGTTCTCAGCAGGCAGCACCCACTCTCTGTGATCCTGTGTGTGCAGAACCATCTCTGCCTCTGGTCTGTCCAGAAGTTCCAAGATCTGTTAAGCTGGAGGACAACTGAGTCAATGGGGATTCAGGGCAAGCAGGCCCTTGGCCCCCTGCTCTTGCTGGGAACAATCTTGAGGGCTCTCTCTATGTCTTTTAGAGATCCCCAGCTCCAGTGAGGACTGAGGCAGCGGAATAGTCACTCATTCCTCCCAGATGTTTTCACATCCCTTGCCTCATTACCTTTCTGCTGTGCACCCTCAACCCCTTGCTGTTCACTCACTGTCTTTGCAGTGTGTGGCTGTGTCTTAATCTCCTATAGCAGGTGGCGTGTGGTAAGCAAGCATGCACTCTTCCACACTCCCTAGGACTCCAGACCCCCTGAGCAGGCCAGGCTTCTACACACCAGACTTTAGTTACACCAAAAAGATCATTCATTCAAGCTTGGCCACCTATTATTCATGTGACCTCAGGCATACCTGAGGACCAGATGTTTAATATGGGAATGACTCCATCAGCATGTACGTAACTGGGTTGGACAGGAAGGCAGGACAATGCCTGTACCATCTGCCAAACATACAGGAATGCAATAAATAATAAATAATGGTGAGAACTTCCTTGGTAATCCATTATGGGGCTGGTTTAGGTGTGTGTATGGGGTGGTGGTAGCTAGACTTCCCCCAAGCAGTTAGCATAGCCATGAAGAAACACAGAAATCCCCGGTCACAAAGCTGATTATTTTAAATATCTGAACACAAGCACTGTGCACACTAGCTTTGTTCAGATGCTGGACAAATGATCCCTCCGGCAGCAATGGAATCAGCTTCACATTACAGATAAAGAGGATGAGATTGGCACCACTGTCAGGAAAGAGGGCCTGGAGGCTCCTCAAAATTCAACTGTAGAACCATCATATACCCCCACAATCCTATTCTCTGGGTACCCCCAACAGAAATTTTGCCAGCCTCTCATAGAGACGCCCACCTTTCCAAGCTCGCTGCAGTCCCTTATGCAAGAATAAAGACACACACAAATCCCAAGGTGTCCATCAACAGGTAAAGGAAATGTGATGTGGGTACTGTTGTTAGTCAGCTCTTAAATGAGATCCCGCCGTCCGTGACAGCATGGACCAACCCAGCGAACAACATGTTAAGTGAGAGAGGCCAGGTGTCAAAAGCAAAGCACTGTGTGAGCTGTCTTTACATAGACTCTGAAGGACAAAGACCAAAGGCAGAGGACCAGTCTTAGAAATGAGGTGAGCAGTGTGAGCTAGGGTAGGTGAGGGCATGTGTTCACCATCACAAAGTGACTCGTCAGTAAGAGGAACAGGTGCAGAGATTTAATGCACAACAAGAGACTGCAGTGACTAGCATCTCACTGTAGGATGGAATTTCCAAGGGTATGGGATTTTAGATGTTCTCACTAGGCACAGGCAAGCACACACACATGCACAAAATGTGGCTGAGGACATTGGCCTCTATGGTAAATCTGTAAAGAACACATAAATAAGAACATCCAAGTATCACCCCCACACCTTCAATTCAAGTAATAAGAAGAGAAAAGACTGAGGCACCAGAACCTTCCTGAGTTCAAAGCTCAACGTCAAGGCCGGGGCTTGAACCCTGACACTTTGTCAATGTGGCTCCAGGTCTTAGATGGCCTGCTAGGTGTCCTCAGGGTTCAGTTGTATCCTTGCAGGTTAAAGAACACTCGAGAGCCTGGTAGCCAGGAGAAAGCAACTTGATGGCAAGCAAGCTAATTCCTCTATTTATTGAGAGCACGTCTCCACCGGGGTATTTTTAGGCAGTCTGGCATTCCAACGTGCTAACATAGAGAACGTATTAAACACAGTCCTCTTTTCCAAAAATAACCCTTCTGTCCATATGGCCTCTCACACTGCAGCAGGGGACTCTTGGGAGCAACAGGATGAAATGCTAGCTTTTAAGGTAAGGACCCAGTTATGCAGAGACCCCCATGTATAGAACCCTAGAAAGGGGATGTCCTCGTTACCCCTCCTGAGTCTTACGTTCAGGCTATTTTCCAAGTCCTGGCTTCAGGAATAATCCCGTCTCCCAGGATCCGGGAGGAGACTACCACACAGGTCAGAGAAAAAGGAAATGGACACAGAATAAAGAAAGGGAGGGAAGAAATGAGAGTTCCTGACATCCTTAAGAAAAGGAGAAAGTGGCAGATATGAACACCTAGGAAAGCTGTCCTACCAGGTTCCTATTCTGGACACAGACATCAAATTAAGAGTGACCACACAAAGACTGGCTGTGAACAACAGGGTCAATGTCCAGGGCAAGACAGGGTTAAGGATGGAAGAGGGTCTGCCGCAGTTCCTGGAGCTTGTCTAGTGTCTACCATACACACTCTGACATCGTCTCTCTGCCCTGCTGGAACAACACCAGGCAGAGGGAGCACACACCTCCAAAACAACTGAAGAACCCCCAAGCCCATGTGCTGGGGCCTCCACACCGTACTCTGAGCAGGACTAGGTCTATGCGTGGGTGCCCCCTGTACAAGGCTTTCCTCCATGACGAAGCATCACAGTGGTCAAGCTTCTGGGGGAATTGGGATCTGGTGGGAAATAAATAAATAAATAAATAAAGCCACCGAAAAGTTTGGGTTCCGGAATCTGAATGCATCCACAGAGAGCAGGGTAAGAATAGCTGACTGGACCCTGGACAGCTTTGGGTACTAGATACTGCTAAAGCATCCCTGTGAAGCACAAGCCCTGGGGCTCTTGTGCAAAGGTTATCATGCTTGCCTTGGGGGGGAGGGGGGTGAAGCGCCTGGTGGCTGTCCGTGGTGCTGGAGCTGGGATTGAGCAAATGAAATGAATGAATGCGTTCCAGGCTGCACGATGCAGTGAAATGCGAATGTCTTGGGTCAGGGGAGGCAGAAGAGGCTCAGGCAAGAACAGGCCATGAAAGCCTGCCCTGGACAACCTATAAGAAGCAGACAGGCTACCTCGGGTGGGGAAGCATAGGGATCTTGGTCCTTTTGTTGCAAAGCAATTCTAATTTGGTGTCAACAGGGGCAGCATGCCTCCTTCACAGTGGAGCTCAGATAGGCAGGCCAACTCAGCAAAAACAATTGAAGACCACAAAACCCAGGGAATCTGGAGTACTCTCTTTTCTGCAGGGGATGCAACAGATAATTCAGGTGGGAAGTTAGTGACAAAGATTGCCGATCCTGTGAAGAGAGAGGACAGAAAGAATGGGGCTGAGTCATCTATGGTCCCTTTACAAGTCACAAATCCAGTAGATTTCACAGGCACTACAGTCAGTAGTGTGTCCTTTGGGGGATAGTGTTGGATAGATTTCAGTCCTTAACATTTCAAGTTTGTAGAAAACTTGATGAGAAAGCACATAGTTTGACAGCACCACCCCAATGTCAGCATTACATATTTGTATGGGGTATCTGTGACAGTCAACGACTGGCCTAATCGTGTTACTCCTCATGTTAATATGTTACACATTCCATGGGTTTGACCAACCATGTGATATTATCCACCATGCCAATGCCACACAGTCCCTGCCCCTGCTCGCTC
>NC_022017.1:23749117-23806323 GCF_000317375.1 Microtus ochrogaster | reverse complement strand
CTCTCTCTCTCTCTCTCTCTCTCTCTCTCTCTCTCTCTCTCTCTCTCTGTGTGTGTGTGTGTGTGTATGCAGGTGCATCTACATACACGTGTTTACATGATTGTGACAACACTGGGTGTCTTTTTCAATCAGTCCTCACCCCGTTTCTTGAGACAAAGCCTCTCACCTTCTCAGAAGCTCACCAACTCATTGAGGTTGGATGGCCGGTAAGCTCCAGGTGCCTGTCTCTACCACCCCAGGGTCATATTACAGACACGTGCTACCATAACCTGCCTTTGTAAGTGAGTGCTGGGAATCTAAATTCTGTTCCCTGCCTTTGTATGGCAAGGGGTTTCCTGACTGGACCACCTGGCTGGTTCATGTGTTTCTTTTCATTGTTGAGTTGTATTCCACCATCTGGGTGGACCACGATTTTCATATCCTCACCAACTGCAGGACATCTTGTCTGCTTCCAGATTTCAGCAATTCTAGAAAAAGCTTCTCTAAACCTTCTCAGACAGGCTGCTGAGGAGACTGAGGAGCCCATTCATTAGGATAAAGAGGAATGCTATTGCTGACACTCCTTTCTAATAACCCCAACCAAGCCCCTTCCACTCCAGCCTTGCCACACTATAGTCCGTGCAACAGTGTGCACAAGCTCACCCACATCCCCACCAGCACTTGTGTAGCCGGGATGTGGTGTTCAGCCACTCTAGTAACTGCCTGGTGAGAGGTTAGTCCAGTGTTTGCAAGTGCATTGTGTCCTCACTTTTCTGCACCCACATATCTCCTTTGGTGAGATGTACCCAAAAACCTGCCAGGTCCTTTTTTTTAAATAATATTTTATCAATTCATTGAGGATTTTTATGAATTTTGATTACATTCACCCTTCTAACTTCTCCCATACCCACTCCCTCTTTCCTACCTACCCAATTTTGAGTTTTCTCTTTGCTCTTTCTTTCTCTCCTCTCCTTCTCAAGTCTGGCTTGTGTTCCAACTAGTCTAGGAGTGGGGTCTGCTTCTGGCATGAGGTCTACCTACCACAGGTCATTATAAAACAAACTGACTCTTTCTCCCCCAGTGTGTATCAAATGCAAACAGCTCCTCAGCTAGTGGTGGGATTCTGTCTCTACATCCCCTTTTCCATACTGGGATTTTGGCTGGATCTTGAACAGGTCATGGGGCTGCAATCATTGTGAGTTCATGGGCAGCTTCTCTGCTGTGTCCAGTTTCCTTGTAATCATCAACACCTCTGACTTTTGCAATCTTTCTGTCCCTTCTTTCTTGACTATCTCTGAGTCATGAATGGATGAGTGTAGTATGTAAGCCCTATTTAGGAAGTGTCCATTTCTTAACCAGGTTCTTTCCTTACTGCTGTGTCTTGAGGTTTATGGTTACGAGCCACTTATCAGATATGTGTCTTGCAAGAATTTCTCAAGTCTTTCTCTTGTCTTTTTTTTTTCCTTCTCTGAGCAGAGTTCCACGGAACAACTTTTAATTTTAATGAAGCCTGGCTTATCACTCTGCTTTTTTTTTCTTTCTCCTTTCATGAGCCATGCTTTTTGTAGTCTCTCTAAATCCTTGAGGCTGAGTCCAAGGTCACTTACATCTTCCTCTGTGTCGCCTGCTAGGAGGTTCACGGTTCTGCATGGTACATTCAGGTCTGTCATCCACTTTGAGTTAATTTTTATGGAAGGTGTAAGGTCGGAATCTACATTCGCATTTTTGTGTTTTGGTGGCCTTGTGAATACTTTTGCAACCATTAAATGTTAATTATGAAGACTACAAAGAGGCCGAAAGATATTAGAATCAGTGCTAAGTAGAAGGCATTGGGTAATGGATGATGGTGAAAAAGTTATATCTGGGTTGATGGAGGGGGAGGCTCGGGATGACAGAAAGAGGGGTGGAGAGAGAAGAATATTTTTTATTGGTCTCAGAGAAATGTGGCAAGAGAACCCTTACAAGCCCTTGGGACTGTCATGAGCAGATATGAAGGGATACTTACCTGTATGGAGACCAGAAGGGGACCTACCTGCTAATCTAGGCAGGGGTCTCAAAATCCCATGTCTAAGGAAAGGATGGGTCCTCACAGATGCCTCTGCTTAGAGACGACCATTCCTCTCATTTCAGGATGGCCTGCAGATAGAAATGAGGACTCTTCATAAAAGCTGGGATTTGGCAACCAAGGCTCTCAAACTTCAGCCATGGTGCTTGGATCCTGGTTTCTGTCCTGGGGGACCTCACTTTCAGCAAGACTCATACTAGGGGGGTCTCTGATCACCGTCATTATACGGGACCTTCATCTTCTCTTACCACATGAAGGTGGCTCTGAGCCCTGGCTCCCTTTGACAAGCATACTGCTGAGTTGACAAGAACTACACATCCCTGACCATTACCACCCAAAGAGCCCATGTTGTTCCTCAGCCCTGAGTCACCACATGCTGTGAGTGCTCTGAATCTAGCCTGCCCTTCCCCTGCTGTTGCCAAGCCTTAAAATGATTGGAGGAAAGAAAAGGTTGCCTGACCAACCGGATGGGCTTATTTTTTTGTGCCCAGCAGGCACAGCCACCATGGCTCTAATCCTCACCCCGAGGCCATGGTCTGTTCCAAACTTTGAGCTTCATGCTCCCATCTGCTTGGCAGATACAGTATTAGAGTAGAACCCCAGGACTGTAAGGGTGCTGCAGAAAGGGATGTTTCCACAGCCAGCCCTTGACAGGGGCTGTCCTCTGATCTTGTGGCGAGCCAATAACATACTGCCACGTAACCTTGCTCATAACATCCCCTTGGGTGGTCAACATTGCTCCCAAGTGCAGATCCAAGTCTGATAATCCAGATTTCCTTTCCTCTAAGGCCAAATGAATCTCAAAATCACTGTAAGACAGACAAACTGCTCAAGACTGAAGACTTAACCCCAAACCCTTGTCTGGAACACTTCCTGAAGCTTCAGGTTACCCCAAGGATGCCCGTCATCATCCCTGCAGATCCACCAGACAAGACAGGTGCCCCACCCAACCTTTCTTGCTTCTGAAGTCCAAAACCAGACACCAGCTGGCTTTCTCTGGCCAGTTCTTTGATCTCTTTCCCCTCCCCATGGTGGGATTTTGTCATCAGTCTCTAGTAGGAAGATTCAGAGAAGCCAGGATGAGGGCCTGACCCCAGTCACCACTTCTCTGTCCCCTGCACCTCACGCCCTGACAACAGGGCTCCCAGTGGAAAAAAATCCTTCAGGAAACCTCCAAATCCAAGCAGCAGCAGCAGCAGCAGCAGCAGCAGCAGCAGCAGCAGCAGCAGCAGCAGCAGCAACAGTTTTCTCTCAATACTGCTGATGCCCTGAATATCCACCCTCTATGAAACCTAAGTGAACTGTTAAAAATAAGAAGACACCAAGATAGCGTGCTGTGGATTCAGTGCAACTAAACAGCTTCCTTAAAACAAAACCCCAAGGTGGAAAATAGAACCCAACTGCTTGCTTCCAGGCTCCCTAGGAGTCCCAGTCCCCAGTGTTTGGCTCCCTGTCAAATGTAAACCCAGGCACCCAGGTGGGTCCTGGACATCTCTCCACATTTCAGAGAATGAAGGTAGGGGTCCGACCTACTACCACATGGTCTCAATACAGCTCTTGGAACAGCTAAAGGAGCAAGGTCTAGTCTCCGGCATCATTCACAGCACTCCTAAGAACAGCAGTGAGGTATAGCTATAGTTGATGGCCTCTTTTCTAGGCATCATGGGTCTCAAGGTTGAAAACACCATCAAGGCTATGCTACTCAGCCAAAAACATAGGTAGCATCTTCAATCAAGGCTTCCCATGGTCCCATGAATTCCCAGCCTCCCCAGCACTCTCAACCACTTCAAAGCCTCTCATGGACTCCCAGTCCCACCCCCAAATCTTCCCACAAACCCATGGATTCCCAGCCTCCTCAGGACTCCTAGTCTTGTCTGTGAGCTACACCCCCCCCCCAATGACAGCACTCTGCACTCTGTCTTACACACTAAGAACCCGTTGTCCTCAAATTCCATCTGCCATCCCTGTGTCTTTCCTTTTCAGATAGTAACACAGAACAAATCTGCTTCTTCCTCCTCAGGAAAGTAGACCTATCCTTGGCATTTAAAAATAGCCCCCATTTCCTTCTGTCTATTCACCATGTATGCCTCATGGAGGGGAGAGGAGCTGCCTGGGCAGGGTGAAGAAGGCAAGCATTGTCATTAGTCGAGATCCAAGGTGACTATTTGGAGGTAAAGGAACAACGGCTCTGAATTTAGGCACTCCAAGGAGCACGCATAGAACACACACACACACACACACACATGTACACATACACACATGTACACACACGCACATACACTAAAAGAAATAAACAACAACAAAAAGCTGTTCACTTGGTTCTAAAGGCTGCCTTGTCTCCAAGTTCTGCAGGGCCACAGCTTCAATGCTTTCGAGTGGCTTCCATCTTCGGTCCAGTTTCACAGTTCTGTCCCATTAGCCCCAGTCTCAAAGGCACCTCTCCCATCTGTCTCGGGTGAGCCTCCCATTTCCACTCTAGACCCACTAGGAATGCATCCAAGTCACATGGCAGAGATCTGATAGCAGCATCCTCAACAGGGTTATTGTAGACCCAGGACGAGTGGTCCAGGACTGGTGCAGAGCCCAGAAACCACCATCTAGAATCCAGGCTCTTTTCATCCCTGTACCCCACTATCTTTAGTCAGAGGGCCTGTTGCCTGTACCATGGCTGACTCACCTCCAGCATGACGACCTTAAGGAAGCATGGGGAGAGGCAGGGGCCTTGCCAAAGGCTGCTGGGTCTTCCGATGCCACATGAGAATCACTGGTGTGCAGTCCTCCCACCTCTCAGCAGGGCCACGCCACACGCCCTCTGCAGACGGACTCCCTCTCAGAACATAGGAACTGAATGCGGCTGACTGAGAGCAACCGTGTCTCCGAGGGAAAGGGGCAGGATCTTACCTGGGCTGCACAGCCCTGCAGCTACCTTGAGACCCCCAAGAGGCAAAGTAGGTGTGTATACGCTAACCATTCAGGAACCAAGGAGCTGTTGGCTCAGTCTAAAATGTAATCATTCTGAGACAACAGGGCCTACAGATTTGTTAGGAGAATTTTATTGTAAAAAGGATCAAAAGTTTTAGTACATGTTAGATGGGGAGGTGATTCATTGGGTTAAGTATTTTCTGTGCAAATATGGAGATGTGAGTCAAGATCTCGAGGACCCACTCAAAGCCAAGCATAGTAACACATGTCTTCACCCCCAATGCTGGGGGTCCAGGCACATCCCTAGGCCTTATTGGGCAGCCATTGTAGTTGAAATGGTGATTTCCAGGCCCAACAAAAGGCCTTATCTAAAAAAAATAAAGTGCAGAGCAATAGAGGAAAATATCTGATATTGACCTCTGGGCTCCAGATATGCATGCGTGGATGACTCATCTGTGTACACATGTGCCCACAAATATATACACCACACACATGCCCACAATTAACAAATATAACAACAAAATACTGAAATGTCAGGTGTCACAAAACAGGAGGCCATGGTGATCCATAGCAGGGTAAGTAAGGGCATGAGATCCAAAGGGTATCCACTAAACAGTAGGAATAATTGAGTACATGGGGGACACAGAAGAAAGGTTTCATGGAGTCAAAGATAATGAATGCACAGATTTGTGGAATGGATGGATGTATGGATGTATGGATGGATGGATAGATAGATGGATGGGTGGGTGGATGGATGGTTGCATGAGTAGCTGTATAGGAAGATGGATGGACGAATGATGGTTACATAGATGGACAGATGGCTAGAAAGATGACTGAGTAGATGAATGTATACTTGGACATATGGACAGATGGATAGGTGAGCAGGTAGATGAACAAATGGGTGAATGGGTGGGTGGGTGGAAGGATGGGTAGATGGTTAAGTGGATACGGAGGTGGGTGAGTAGATAAATGTATAAATGAACAGATGATGGATGGATGGATAGATAGACAAGTAGGTGTGTGGGTGAATGGATGGATGAATGCGTGAGCCAGTAGGTGGATGGAAGGATGGGTAGATGGATAAGTGGATAGGGAGGTGGGCAGGAAAATAAAGGCAAGCTATTTTAGGACAATCCTTTATAAAACTGCTTGCGGTTTTTCCAAATTCCAGTAGATCTGAAAAGCCAGCCCAGCAGAATGGCAACAGTCAGTGCTCACAGTCTGTCTTGATCTAATCCAGGGTTATCTGTGCACAGCTCCCAGCGGGGGAGTGCGGGCGGGCAGAGAGCTTGTTTCTTTGTCATGCTAAGCAGGTGGGTGGACAGCAGTGATCTCTGGAATGGCCTTTTCTGCCCACTTGCACTTCCTTTAACTCCACCAATGAGGACCCTTCACTTGTCACAGGGTTTTAACCGACCCTTCATCATCTCCTTGGCAGGTGTCAGGTTAGATGGCTCACAGAGAAGGCCTAAAGGCTAAAGCATCTCAGAATAATACTGCCTGTTTGGGCTCACATACACCCACAAGGGCAGGCGAGCCCTAGCACCCCATGCTTCCCATGCAAAGGCCCCGGGCGCCCAGCTTGGCACCCTTCTCACTCTCAGAATCACCTGGGAAGGGGCTTTGGAGGTCTTTGCCCTTGACAGCTCCAAGCATTTGGAAAGGAAAAAAAAAAGAAAAAGAAGAAAGAAAGCAAGAAAGCAAGAAAGAAAGAAAGCAAGAAAGAAAGAAAGAAAGAAAGAAAGAAAGAAAGAAAGAAAGAAAGAAAAACTGGAGTGGAATATGGGAAAGTGGCCAGAGCAGGCCTTTGACAGCCAGGGAGGGGACTTGTAGCTTGGCAACTATCACATGAAGGGAACTGAGCCCCTTTTCCTTCAAAGTGGTGGCCACTGTTTCACCCATAGCCAGTCTCTGGAGCAGGAAGACAAGCGGCCAAGTGAAGCCAGGACACCTGCCCAAGGCTGGGGGTGGGGATGTGGCAGATCAGCACACAGAGTCTCCAAGGTCGCCCTGTGCTCTCCCTGGCAGGCTGAGAGCAGACTCTGCCTGTCGGGAGTGGGTCTATTTCTGGGCTGTGCACTGCCGTGCCTCTGTGGTTTTTTCTTTCTTACTTTCCCTCAGATCTCAGCGATGCTCTTTTGGAAAATTCCAGCGTGGCTCAGCCATACTGAGAGGAGAGAAGGGTGGGCTTCCACTAAAAGGCACCTGGTTTTGAGAACGCCAGGAGTGAGGGGGAGGCAGCTAGGAGAAAGACTTCCTTTGGGGGAGGAATCGAGAAGCCCTGGGGGGAGATTGGACGGGTTGTTCACATGCCTTCCCCTGAGCATTCTGGGCACAAACTTCAGAAACCCAGCAGGTCCACTGGTGTGTGGGGTTGTACCGAGACCCACTCTGTAGGAAGCTGCGAGGGAGCAGGAATTCCATGGGAACCCAGAACTGAGTAACTATGCACACTGTAGTCAACACAATGCCATCCTGGTGGGAAATCCAGAGCCAACTGGAAATGCAAAGTGACTGCACTTTGCCCTAGCTAAGGCATGCACACGTGCACACACCTAGGCACACACCCACACCCACACACATACAGTACTTGGCACTGATGGTCAGAATTCATATTGTCCACCACACGCTGCAGCTATGTGTATCAATAAAGATGGAATGTTCCAGAATAAGTCAACAAACTGAGCATAGTCTGACCTAGGAGTCAAGGTCTGGGAACAGGGTGTTGGGTGGGAGTTTTTGATGCTCTGAGTATCTGAGCAGGAGATACTCCTTCCCCATCCCTGTCAGTGAGACAACCAAGGAATTCACATCCCCTGCCTGCTGGACAGACTTACCCCTGCAAAGGGACGCATGAGACAGGTACGGGTGATACCTGGACTCTTCTTCATAGCATCCCCAAAGTCTGTCAGGAAAACAGAGAAGAATGGCATTTCTGTCTCCACCTTTCCTGGGTATGAGGGGATCTCTCAGTCCTTCGACTTTCTCAGGGTGTTTGATCTGTCCATCACTGAGAGGGGGTGGAGCCCAACTGAGGTTGAACAATGGGGTGACTCCTATATGCTAAGCAGCTGATTCTGGGTCAGCTCTAACACCAGGCATGCAATAGGCTGTGGGTATGACCGATGTCCCACGTCCAGCAAGGAGATGCTGGCAGAGACCCAGTTCCACCCTCTGCCCATTTCTTCAGTTTATCTGGCCATGTGGTGAGCCCTGAAACCACAGACATAGAAGCTCCTAGATGTGACAGGTTGGGCTCTGGGATAATGTGGGATATTCCAAGACTGCCTCATGTGTCTCTGTGCCCCTTGGCTGTAAGGCAACTGAGACAAAGGGTAGCTCTCTTGAGTTTTGCCAAGGCAATTTATGGAAAACAGAAGTGAGGGAGTAGATGCCCCCCAAAATCCATCTGGTCAAAGTAGGATTGTATAGAAACTTCTGAATGAGTATTTGGTGCCTGATATTTGTAAGAGGATGGTACCCTAATCCCTGAAGTGTGGCCCTACACAGGTAATTTCAATTAAATTTGTACATACAAACAATAAAACATAATGTACAACTGTTGCAAATAAAATATTGGACAAGAATGAGCTAAGTGACTTAGCTGCAGACAACATATTTCCCAACTAGTAACTTAAGTAGAATAAGGTTAACAACAAGTGACTAACATCTCAACTCCAACCACCCCGCAGGCCTGCAGGTCTGACCAGAATCTACAGTTACAGGAAAGTCCTAGAGAGAACATGAAAGAGGTGAGTTAGGTATTGCAAAATTCCTGCTGTGTTTCCTGAATCCTCCTCAATCTTTAATGGGAGGACAAGAGCAAGACCACATCTTGAGTCCATTGGGATGATGCACTCACAAAGCAAGCCATATAAGAGAAAGAGAAAGATATTTTATCAACTCTAGTAAGTTGTGAACACCACAAAAATGTGCATTCCTCTGTGGAACATCAATTCCAGCACATTCTGAAGAGCTAAAGTAGCCTTGCATAGAACATGTTCCCACACTGGAAGACACTGTCTTCTGTCCAGCACTGGGCCAGAGTCTGCCCTCTGCCCATAGAGGCACATTCTTAATTTCCCCCATGTAGAAGGAAAGGAAGGGGAAGAGAAGAGAAGAGGAAGGAGGGACATAAAAGAAGAGAGAAAGGAGAGGAAGAAGAAAGAGAGAAGGGAAAGGATGGAGAAGAAGGGGAGGGATGGGGAAGAAAAGGAGAAACAAAGAAGGGGAAAGGAGGGAGATGGAGAGGGAGGCAGAGAGGACCAGAGAGAAGATAATAGAAGGGAGAGAGGACTCAGTTCCTATCTCTGGGCCACTTTGAAGAGATGACAGAGGAAGTGTAGTCACCATGTGGTCCACTTCCATGCTGGACCCCTTTCTGGACTCCTGCCATCCCTCTTCAAAGTGTCATGCGCCCCTTTACATATGAGAAGTTAGCACCTTTTGCTGGTCCAGTTGGGGTCAGCATCTCTGTAGACCCCCGAGACTTCTAAAATGTACACGCTTGGTGTCTTTGAGGCCCTCTTTGAGGCACTCTGATCACAGTGTCTTAGCTGATCCCATCTACAGACCTAGCCATAGCACACCACACAGCCTAGTGTGGTACCCAGCCTGCTCTAAAGCTGGAATAACCACTGAAGACCTAGCCCTGCTTTATCTGTAATCGCCATCCCATTTAGAGCATAGCCACCTGTACAGGTTAAGTGCTCAAAGAATTATATCTAGGACACTAAGATCTAAATGCATAAGCTAATAGTTTAGAATCATTAAAAACAAGAGATTAATAAATCATTGAAGACATGTTTCCTAAGACATTTAAAAAAAAAACAGCGGATAAGGCAGACAAGCTTCTGTCTGCTCTAAGATACTAAAACCTAAGCACAAGAAGGAAGAGGAGGGCCTGTGCTCACACATATTTCGAAATATAGAAGGGATATGGTGTGCATGCCATGTGGATTTAACATGTCCCTGACAAAGAGCCCGGCGGACGTGCCAGTCAGCCCCATGCCTTTAGGAAGGAAGGAACTGAAAGAGGCCAGCAGGAAGTGTCCCTAGATGGCTCTCATGTTGAGGGCTTGGTCCCAGCTGCTGGTGCCGTTTTAGTTGGTTCTGTGAGCTTTAGGAGGTTATAGCTGGTCCCAGGTCCCTTCCTCTCTATTTCCTGTCAGACATGAGGGGAGTAGCCATAGTAACATGGCTCCCACAACCACAAGGCTCCACCTCAGTGGATCTAGGATGGTCTACTGAAATCTCTAAAACCACGGGCCAAAGATTTTCCCCTTTGAAGTGCTTCCCCAGGCATTGACCACAGACAACTGAGAGACTAGGCTCTGACAGAGCTGGCCCACTGGGATGGACATTTTCAGGGGTTCTTGGGAAAGTTTTTGCCTTGTAAGCTTGAGGACATGAGTGTTACCCCAGAACCGCTGCATGGCAGAATGGGGCTGTGCTTAGAAGCCCAGAACAGGGGAGACTCAAACCTGGAATCCTTGGCTAACCAGTCTGGTTGAATCAGAGACCCCCACCCAAGCCAATGGGAGACCCTGTCTCTAAACCTGAGGTTGATGACCCTTAAAAGAATATGGAGATCAATCTCTGTGCTCCACATACAGATGCCCTCAGGAGTGTGCACCCACATACATGAAACATGCACACGCAGGAACACAAAACATTCGCATCACACATACACACATGCAAAAATCAGACTAAAATTTTTAGAGAAACACTTTCAAGATTAGGCTGGTTTCAGATGGAGTTTCTCTGCCTCTGCAGGGGCAAAGTGTCTCCAGACTCCTGTAGCTGGCGGACTCTTTAGAATGTGGGGACACAAACCACATCACACTTTTCCCACGAGTGGTGGTTTTATAATTTCTTTTTTGTTTTAATTTTGAAATAGTCTCATTACACAGCCCAAGCTGCCTTCAAACTTTCTATCCTCCTGCCTCGGCTTCCTGAATAGTACAATGGCAAGTGTGCTCCAAATCTTTGAAAAAGTCCTTAGACTTTTTATCCCAGGGTGACTTTGGTTTTGATACCTGGTGGGGAGGGTGGAAGAGAACACATTCAAAGCCATCTCAGTTACGGAATCAATACCACTGAAGCTCACAGAGACGACAATGACACAGACTGAACCTGGAAATAACTGCCCTTGGAAATTAAACCATAAAATCAGCCCACGATTAAATGACAGTTTAATTTCGGAGGAGAGATAATGAAGGAGACAGAGAAATTGGGCCTTTAACTAGTGGAACGGTGGGAGGCCATCCGTGGGCCAAGGAGAGAAATGCTTGGGTTGGGGATGGTGATGTAGAGTCCAAGGTGCCATTGTGGGCTGAAAGGGTGCGGGACGCGGGGTGGCAAGGGATAAGCTGAGCTCAAAATTCAGTTAGATGGCCCAGGAAGGAGACTGCCTTCTGGGTGACCTCTGGACCACTCTTGACCTTGAACTTTCATCTAGAGATTGCAGGGATTTCTGCACTCTGGAGTAACTAGAAGAACATGTTTGCAATGGGGTTTCAAACTCTGTAAGCTCCAAGACTCATTGATCCCTGTGATTGAGGACATAGGAGTCTGATGCCCAGCCTGGCATCATCGCTGAGTCTTAACCAGGCCTTGATCATGCTCAGTACCCTGCTAAGCAAACTTCTTGTTTGTCTGTCCATCCATGGGCATTGGAAAGGAGAAAGTGCTCTTGACGTGCCTGTGCAGGTCAGGAAGCTTTTGTTTCAGTAGTAACAACCAGCTGGGTCCCTCAGGCTGGAAGAAGTGGCACACCCCAGCTACTGCACCTGCTCCCCTGTCCACAGTGCCTTACCAGTCACAGTGAGAAGAGTGTGTAATACCAATGAAGAGGTGTGTCGAAGTCACCCGGTAATAGGTACTGGGATAGGCAATGGGGGACTGCTGTTCTAAATTGTTCTAGTGTTGGATTTGCTGAACTCCCAAGTCATGGAGGCCCTTTCTCTGCCCTACAAGGGAAGCCCCTCCCACCTGGCCCCACAGGGAGTTGAGCATAATGGGAAGCTTCCTTAGAGGACCAGAGATCACAGGCGGGTATAGGAAGACTAGGGAAGATGTTCAAGTTTGATCCAAAGCCCCTGGTGTGATGCAGCCCCACACCGTGTGTGCAAAGCCCTGCCCAGGCACCCAGTGAGAACACTGGGGACCCTCATGTCTATTGCATGCACCATGATTCTGGTTCAGCCTGCAGGTCCTGCATCTGCCACCACAAAGGGGCTTAGAGACCTGAAGTCTTAAGACCTGTCTGGAGTTCTGCGCCCTGGCCTTCAGTTGAAGATCTCTGCTATCCAACATCCATGACTGCTGGGTATCCTCAGTCCCATACAGGTATCTCTATGACTCTGTGGGTACACCATATTGGAACTGTATCCCCCACTCTATCATCCTCACATGATCCTAGCGTGGGGAGCTCAGTGGAGAAAAGCTTGAGACAAGGAGAAGAAGCCAGGGCTCTGCTGATTCTCTCTTTTTCCATCCCAGTCCATTCCCACCACTTGACTATTGCCCCACGGCTCATTAGGCGGCACAGAAATAGTAGCTTTTCATTGGCGTCTTCGTTCATATGGACTGCTATAACAAAACATCACAGACTCAGTGGATTACAAACAACAGGCAGTTATTTCTCAAAGGTCTGGAGGTTGCTAAGCCATGATCAGGGCGAAACAGGCCACTAAGATAAGTCATATTGAACAAGGGCAGCTCACTGAAGCCAGGACCTGAGGAAACAATGTGGGGACCCCTAGAATCCCTTGCCAGGCCCTCAGTAGTAACGTGAAGTCAACTGCTGCCCAGTTGGCTGGACTACAGGCTGGCGAACAGCACTTAGTCTGGCTCGCACGCTGCTGGTTCAAGTTGTCATCAGTGGGTCATGTGTCTTCTGCATAACCAATGAATACATCAGGAAGCCTCCAGCTGCCTTTCAGGCCTGAACATCTCTGGATACAGGAAGTACCAATCGTAAGAAGCTGGGGGCATATCAGTGGGACTAGGCCCCAAAGCCCAGGAAGCCCACTAGTCAGCCCCTCCTGCACACCCTGCCAAAGCCACCCCACCTGGCTGGGCTGACTCTGTGGGTCACGGTGCAGTAGCCCCTCACCCTCCACACAGGAGCAAGCGTTACTCTGCTGAATACACTTGGCCCTGGCATCCCATGGAGGAGGAGTCAAGAATCCACCACTTGTGTAGGACCCATTTCCTGCTGAGGTGATTCCTGGATTCCTGCTTGGGGGGTCCAAGCAGCTGGAAGGGAAAGTCACAGGAAGGACCTGGGGTCAAACTGGCACTTTAACCAGCTTCTGGGAGAGAATCGAGTGCTCGGGTAGGGGAGTGCTGGGTTCAAGTTGGGGCTGACTTATCACTGAGGCTACCGATGGAAATGATCAGACACTAGCTTCTGGGTTGGGCTTCATCACTGAGCTGTCTGGTAAGGCTATGTAGAACCAGGTTGCCATCAGCTGACTATAGAGTGTGTGGTTACAGGTCCTAGCTGGGTTTCTTCACTCCTCATCTTCTCCTATTTATTTATCCAAAGACAGGGCACCTGAGAATGAGGCCTGGCCTCCTGACTCTGCTTTACGGAGAGCAAGTCTACAGCTCAGAAACCTGACCACGCTGTTCACCCTCGCAGAGCAGAATGTGATATGAACCTGCAACGAGCCAAGGCTCCCAAAGCATAGCAGTGAGGATCTGGTGCAATCTTCACCACACAGGCGAAATATTCACGGGCGCAGGAGGAGGGATGAAGGGGCAAACTGAAAGCCAAAACAAGATGCACCAAACAGCTTACCATACCACAGAGACTCCGGACTCCGCTTTCTGTTACAATGGTGTCTCTGCCCCAGGTGGTTTCAGGAATGGATGGCTTTGCCCAAGTATTTTCTGTGGGATGACCCTGTGTGTAAGAATGTGGCCCTGGCAGAGTCTCCTCTGAAAGCTCTTATTACCACACACATGTGTGAGGTGCCTGGCTTAACGTCATCCCCTTGTTGTGAGGATTTGACACAGCGACTCCACCTGGATTCTCAAGAGTGTCACACTGGTTCTGCAGTGTGATAGATAATAGACCAGCCAGGGTCCTAGCCAGGCTCCTCTCCTGCCCTCGCCTCTGTAGAACCTCATCTTTAGGGTTGAGGGGGAATGAGATGCCCCTCCGGCATCAGCGAGAAAACGTTCTGGAGCTGTGGTGTCCAGCCAACCACGCAGACCTCCTTGCGTGGGTTCCCATCATCCCCCATTCTCCCTCCTCTCAACTTCCACCTCATACACTAACTTCAGTGAAAAAAAAATAATATAATTGTTCTTACCCTCATTTTTTCCAGTACTTGACAATTTAAGGAGCACTTTCAAATATAATAATTCATTAAATAAAGCAACCTTTAAAGTAGACAACCTTAGTCTATTCTTTAAAAATGCCAGGGCTCAAGAAGGCACTGTGATCTCATCAAAGCGACTTAATATTAAAGGAGAAATCAGACTAGCAAAAGACAGCCTTGGCCCCGGGCTGTTCCCCTACTCCTGTTCCCCAGTGCTTACTGTGTTTATCCCAAATGCTTCTTAAGGCAATGTTCTGACACCCAGCAGAGCTGGCCCAAATAAACTGCCTCTCTGTTCTTCAGTGGCGTCACATTCCTCTTGGGAGTCAGCGAGGGCAGGAATAGAAACAGAATTAGGCTTAGTGTTCCTGACTCCAGGAGACAGCATGCCATGTCTCGTCTAGTTTCTTCTTTTACTTGGCTGGCCAGGAAGCTCGGCCTTCATATCAGTGCAGAAGTCCAGGCTCAGCCACCTATTCTTGCAGTGTGACTTTCCAGCACTTATTTTCCCCAGTGCTAGCCCTGTTCTGCACGTAGATGAAGGAGTTCATCTTATGAATGAACTTCCAGAGCCCTGAACTAGAGCAGACACAGACAAGCTGGACACTGAACAAGTCCCAGTTTGATGTACTCTCTAGCATCCCCAGCAAAAGTTCTTAGGAGCACATCTGCAGGGCAGTAAGAGTGTTGGGGGGCAACTTCCTCTCCCAGAGGGACATTCCCAAGCCTGGCCTCAGCAGCATCAGCTCAGAGCCTGTCTCCATCCACACACGGACAGTGGCTCAGTACTCATAGGATGAAGCAAGGCAAAGTTGCTATGCCATCCCAGCCAGGTGAGAGTCACAGATATAACATGTCGGTTGGGGAGGCAAAATGTTGATCATTTGTGAGAGTCCGGTTGGTGTGCTTAAAGCCTGGGAATGTGCGAATCGTCACTACGAGGGAGGGTGTGACTCAGAAGCCATCACACCTACGATGCTTACCTCTCTTATATGGGAAATATGAGGAGTCTCTGTGTCCCAGGAAAAGCCAGCCTCAGGTTCCCTGCCATACTGTCATTGGCTGGGGCAGGTACGAAAACCAAGGCTTCATAGGAATACAGAAATGCAGCAATGGGGGTCTAGTATGAACAGGTCTCGGCCATGTGACTTTGCAGCCATTCCTGTCTGCTCCTGGAAAGCTGTGTGGCTTGGAGCTAAGCATTTAACCTCCCTGAGCTTCCCACCCCTCGTCTGCTTTGGGAGTAACTTCTCATTATAGCAGGGCACAAAATTCAGTTAGACTCATCTGCTCAGAACACTGGCCAACCCTGGCAACTGCTTCGGAGTGGGCAAAGAGGGAAGCCACAGACCTCTGGGGATTCATGAGAGAGTGCCCCTGGAGACGGGCTGCTGACCTGGAGGATGAGTGGGGGTGTCTGGCAGCTCACGGAGCTGTTCTCCTAATGGAACATATGGCTCAGAATCGCTTTTAAACCTGGGCATGCATCCTGTGTATCTAGGGGTGGTGGTAGGGGCAGCTGTGGCTTCCTCCCAGCCTCCGCCCTTTCTCATCGGCTCACCACAAATATCTCTTCCTCACAGCATTAAGAGGGCTTGATGGAGGCATGTACTCATGTGGTAGAGACCCTTCAGCAGCTCACTGAGAAAGGGCCAAGAACCCTGAGGTTTGTGTGACACAGCCAAGGAAACTGCCTGTCTGCCCTGGATCTGACCTCGATCTGAGGTCTCAGCTCCTGATGGGAGGGAGGGGTTGGCCATGAGGAACATGAAGCCTGGAGCACTGGGACATGGGGAGGAGCTTCCTGTCCCCATGACCATCAAGGAGCTAGGACTGTATTGAGGCGATACACACCTTACACCCAGACCTGGGAGCTGGCAAGAACCCGGGGGAGGGGGTTCCCCAGAGGCTCAGGAGTCGCTGCCTCATGCTCCTCTCTGCAGGCAGGCAGGGGTGTGAAGAAGTTTGCCACACACCTACCCAGCTCTGCTTTGAAGGCTCCTGCAATAAGGAAGGTGAAAGTCAGCAAAGGAGGAGTCGCCGGAAGTTTAAAAAGAATGAACCCCTTGAAGAGAACATAGCTCCAACGTTCCCCAAATTAGTCTCCGGGACAATGTGGCATTTCCATTGTTGTAGAAACAGTCATTTTAAAAAAATATTTCAGGATATTAAAATCACTTACCGTGTGTCACAGAGCCCTAATTGCAGTGATTAGGCCTAATGAGGATGAGTCACCGAGAAAGAAGAAACAGGAACGTGCTTCCCTCGGAAGACCGTCCTTGGAAGCCGACTCGACCCAACCCCACTGCCGTAGCAATGTCTCCACACGCTGCGTGCTGCACCTAATGAGCCAAAGAGGAGGAAAGGCCAATGGGGACACAAGGCTGTCCAATCATAGGCAAGTGAGTGATGGGCCAATGAGAAAGTGCCGTGACCCAGAGGGAATTACACGAGGACCGGGACTAGGCTGGGGAGACAAATTCGCTAGCATAAGGGCCTTGAGTTTAAGTACCCCAGAGCATAAGTACCCCAGAGTACATGCTAATAAAGAGGAATACGCCAGGCTACATTTACATACGCATTTACATACATTTGCTGCACACACGTGAGAACCTAAGTTTGGACCCCAGAATCCACATAAAAACCCAGGCAGGCCACCTGTGCCTATAATCCCAGCACTTTCGGGGTAAGAGCGTTGGTGGGGCACACGACTAGCAAGGTTAGCTAGGTTCAGTGAGAGATCTTGTCTCCAGGGAATAGTCAGAGGGTGGTAGAGTAGAACATCTGCCATTGTTGTGGGAGGTCCTTCTGCTCCTCCAGCCTATAGCCGCTGAGATACCAGCCCATTGGGGCGTGGTCTCTCTCCCTTTAAAAAAGCGGCCACTTCCCTCTCCTCTCTCTCTTCACTTCCTGCTCTGCCTGTGACTAGACTCCCTTCCTGGTTGCGCAGAAGGCTGTTGTCTGGGAAGGAGATCTGTAAGTTTTTTTCCCCTTTAAATAAATACCACCCCATTAATCATAATTCCAAATTGGTGTGGCATTGTTTGTGACTTATGCCTTCATGCCATCCTCCTCTTGACATCACAGACAGACTGGCAGGCAGACAGACAGACAGACAGACAGACAGACAGACACACACACACACACGAGAGAGAGAGAAAGAGAGAGAGATTTGATTACAAAGATATGTCACTGTGACTGGGTTTAATAAAAAGCTAAGCAGGCAGTACCTAAGCAGGAACTATAGCACAGACTTCTGGACAGAGAGAGCTCTGGAAAGAAGAAAGGCAGAGTTGCCAGGTGGATGCAGAGGGAGCAAGATGTGCAGGAGGAGCCCTAAAGGCCAGGAGTCACGTGGCAGCACACAGATGAATAGAAATGGGTTGACTTGAGTTATAAGAGCTAGTGGGACAAGCCTAAGTTACAGGCTGAACTTTCATAATTAGTAGTTTTCTATGTTTTTTTTTTTTTTTTGAGCTGGTAGCCAAAAGAAAAAAAATCTGTCTAAACACACACACACACACTGCTAATGTAAATGAGAACAAAGACGAAGGGCTGTTTGTTGGACTCTTGGAAACTTACTGGTGTCTACCCCACTGAGGAAAATGGGCTCATCTCCTCTAACAACCACTAACTGCCAATAGCTCTTTAAGGCTAAGTGGGAACTTAGGAATCTCAACCCACTCATGACTGAACGTTGATGAGCCCAACCTTGTGAACGTAAGTAATCACGGCTGCTGTGGCTCATGATTAAACTATGTAGGTCACAGGTGGAAAGAGCCTAAATGGAAAGAAGAATGGAAAGACAGGGGACAAGAGAAAGTAATAGAGACCAAATCTAACTAAAATGAGTTATAAACATGTATGAAACCATTGTATAGAATTGTAGAACGATGAGAATAAGCCGTTTTAATAAGATATATTTTGCTTTAGAAAAGCTTTATAGATACAGAAACATAAAAAATATAAGCACAAAATGTTCTCATGCCCCTACCCACATGTCCCTTATCTGTCACATAACACACGGGAAGGCTGCCTTTGTTCCAGCTTAAGAGTTGACCTATACGAGCGAAAACTAATGGGCCCTTTCCACTGAGATCTGAGACCACTGAGGTCCAGACCTGCTATGAGGCTCTTAGCACATGTGTGACACATGTGTGACCCAGTCAGGGCCTCTTGACACAGCCTGGTCCATCAGGGATCCCTCCATCTCTCCACAATTTTTTTAAAAAAAATCTGTACATGAAGATCTACTTCTATAAGACATTGGACCTGATAGTACAAGGTGACGGTGACACTTCCTCAATGAGTATGCCTCTGTCACATGTGCACCTACGGATAATTCATGGAATGTATCAGCATGCCAACTGTGCAGAGAAGTGTGGCCAGCTGCACTTTACCCCTTCAGCCCTGTCGTCTTCACTCCAAAGCCCCAGCAGGTGCTGATACTTTTCCCTTTCATAATTACTTATATAACTCGCTGAGTCTACTTGGTGCTGCCTGTATGCATGGGGGCACTGGAGCCTGCACAAGCTTTTAGTGGCCACATATCTCAAGAAAAGTGACTCCTCCTCTTCCAGCCCCCTCAACTTCCATTGACTCCTTAACTTGGGGTGGGGCCTCAGGAATCCCTCCGCACTCCATGCTGAGCTTTTTTTATTGACTTGATCTTGTGTAGGTAGCTGTAGCCAAATCATGTCCAGAGGGTGGTCCTTGCTGACTCATCTATAATTCTACTTGGTCCTTGGTGAGAGGTATTGATATAGATGCCCTGTCCATAGTTGATCACCCACAGTTCTTTATTTTCAGTCTCTGGGACAGTTATGAGGCTTCAATTAGCCCACTGCACTTGGAGCTTCTATGGCCAAGGTTGGGAACAGCATAAATTTATGGATATAGACCTAACTATTTAGAAGGCAGTGTGACAACATAACCATTTGGGAAAACAGCATCAATAGATCCCTACACTTGGGCCTATGACATCTCTAGCCATGGACTTGAACTTTATCTAGCAATGGTACTAGGCATGAATTTCCTCCCACCATCCCTATTTACTCTTATCTTTTCCACACAGTCCTCTCATTTGAATCATGCCAGATGCAGGCTTCTCAGCCTGATTTTTCTTCCCCCTTCTCCCTCATCTTTTCCTTCTTTTTTTTTTTAAAAGATTTATTTATTTATTATGTATACAACATTCCTTCCATGTATGTTTGTATGCCAGAAGAGGGCACCAGATCTCATTATAGATGGTTGTGAGCCACCATGTGGTTGCTGGGAATTGAAGTCAGGACCTCTGGAAGAGCAATCAGTGCTCTTAAACTCTGAGCCATTTCTCCAGCCCCTCCTCTTTTCCTTCTTCACACTTTCTTCACTCCCGTATTCTTTGGCACGCGCATTCTCTATTAACCCACGTGCTTTTCTGACTCTTCCCCTTAGTTTGTTCTCACTGCACAGGCATGGCATGCCCCACCGTCTGACTATACCGCACCTCGTGCGCCTGTTCTCATCAAGAACACCTAGCTGCTCTTAGCCTTTGGTGGCCCTGATGCATCAGATACACACATCTATGAGTTTCCACAGCAGCTGTGCAAATTCCTCCAAGTGGAGTTTTTGAATTGCACGGTGAAGCTCTCTCTGGCATTAAATAAAGACAACAGCCCAACAAGCAGCCAGCTAGTCTCTCAAATGCCCATGCACCTCACATTCCTTCCGTGTCCTCACCAGCATCTGATATTTCCTTTGGGGGCTTTCTGTTTCTGCATTTTAACCATTCTCGCAGGCTTGTGTTTAAAGCAGACTTGTTAATTTAATTTGCAATTGTCCAACGACAGACAATGGTTGACACCTGCGTATCTTCTCTTGGCAAGATAGCTGTTTAGACTTATTGTCTGTTTTGTTAACCACGCTGTATTCCTGTCACTGGATTCTAATCTTTCTTTGTGTGCTTGGGATAGGGGTCCCATCAGAGTCGTGTGTGATAAATACTTTTGCCTGGTCCACAGCTTATCTTTTTATTGCTTTGACATTATCTTATGCAGAACAATAAATTAATCAGGGACCAGGTTACCAGTTTCTTTGCAGATGTTTCTTCCTCCGTTTCAGAGGGAAATCTCTCTAAGCCCAGCTCCCTGGAATTCCCATTTGCCTCGGGAAGGCTGAGGGTTTCGAGTTTTGTATTTAGGATGGTGATACACATTTAGTTAACTCTTCGGCGGAGATTCTCTGTTTTCTTGCACCTTTTCTGGTTCCCTATAATGACTGACTCTGCCTTTCTCATGGAATCCTTTGTTCTCTTCTCAGGGACCAGCTGACTGACTCTGCAATGCTCTATTTCTGGGCTGTCTGTCTTGTTCCCTGGGTATCTCTGTCTGTTCTTACATCCGTGTCACCCTGGCCTGATTTTTACTGCTTCCCTTCAGTCTGGGCATTGGGAAACACAAGTCTCCAGTTTTTCTCTAACATCCTGTTGGATACATTTGGATTTTTGCCTTCTGCATCAACTTTGGAGTCTCTTTGATAGAATATAAAGAACCAGAAAGCCTCTCCATTTGTTTAAATTTGTTCCATAATGCCATGTACCTGGGTTCTGTATGTTCCATGAGACATAGCTAAGTGTATAGGAGTCTTAACGTATAGTACTTCATCTACCCTTGGAGATACAAGACCCTCTGTGAGAGCTTGAGATTTCCAGTCACTTTGAACCCCTATGTCTGCTATGGTCTTTGCTGTGTGTGCACACCTAGGGTAAATTGTAATTTGTAAGCTAGGCATGATGAACGCCAAGCAAGATTAGCTACAATAACTAAAAAGGAATCTGAGCATCATCACATCACATTGTAGTAGAAGCTGCACAGTTGTTTTCTCCAAAGAGCCAAGACGGATGTTAATATTTTAGATGGCAGTGGCCCCTGGATATCCGAACCCACAAGGAATAAAATCTCACAAGGAGATGGTTGGGTGTAGTATTGTTGAAGACATCGCTCCGTGTTAATTTCAGGTTTTAAATATTCAGAGCTGGTGTATAGAATTCAATTGGCTTTAATGATGTTAACGACGATATCGGGCCAGTGTCTGCAGTCTGCTTTTGTCTTAGTGCTGTAGTTTTAAACAATGGGCAGTTCGTCATTGTACAATGCTCTGTTATCCTGGCTAGCCTCGCTTCGAAGCTTTTTTTCTAATATGAATGTGCAGGCTTTGGCTTCCTCTTGATTAGTGCTACCATGGTATGCATTTCCCCATCCTTTCTGCTCTAGCCTGTCTTCTTTACAAGTGGAATTGTTCTCTTGTACAGAGTGCAGCTCATGTTTTTCAATTCGCTCTGACAGTTTGTATTCTCACTGGTATATTAGGCCATTCCTCTTTAGCATGACTGTTTATATGGCTGGATTCATAGCTGACACGCTTGTGATTGTCATTAGTTGGCTATTACCGCCATTCCCCCCTCCCACTCTCTGTCTGCCTCTCTGGGTTCAGGGGAGCATTTTGAAGCATTCTGCATTCTCTTCCTGCTTAACAAATTCCTCAACCCCTTTCTCAGCTTTGGCAAGTTCCCTAAAGTTTATAGCATGCACTCAGAGCACACCCCACTCTCCTGAGCCATGATGAATTCCCTGAGGTCTTTAGTACACACCCACAGATTACCCAAGTCCATCTCAACACCTTGCCGTGAGATGGACAGTCCTTACAGTAATCACATTCTGCCCTCACATTCTTCAAACATGGCCTCCTTTCTGTCAGTTCTTCCTAGTCCCCACTCACCCCTCTGGTGGTCTGCAAATGACTTTTCATTTCTATTAGCTCAATTAATAATGAGGGACTGTAATTACTACTTCTCCTTCTCTCTTTCTCTCTGGTGACCCCCTTCCTCTGCAGACCCAAGTCTCCTGCACCCCCCACTTTCCTTCCTGTGTGGAGTTGGTTGGAACTTTACCTGCAGGCCGGCCCTGTTTGTTTGAGGATATTTTTAATGCTGCTTCATTCAAGGGATGGCTTCACTTGACAGAGAATTTTAAGTCAGGGAATTTTGTTCTGTTTTTGTTTTGTTTTCTCAATTCTGAATATTGCACACCAGTTCCTGTCTCTATTATTTTAACAAGGCCACCGTGATTCTTATGCACTTTCTTCTGAGAATGAAGCTCTGTCCCCTGGATTCCATCAGGAATGTTTCTTTTGCCTTTAATTCTCTGTACTTTGAACATGAAGCTGAATATTTCTAGTACTTTCTACAACATGGCTGAGGGTTGTAGAATGTGGTCACTGTTGTAGGAAACCTAATCCTTCCACTTCTTCTGATCCCTCATTTGTCCCCCCACTCTTGTCTTTGGTATTTCCTAGATTCACCTTCTTAGGATCCACACGCTTCATCTCTTTTAGCTGCAGGCCCTTGCTTTATTAAGTTTGTTTTATTTGTTTTGATTTGATTTTGTGGTGCTGGGGATGAAATCTCTAACCTCATGCATGCCTGGCAAGCATCCTACCACGGAGGTGCATCCCAACCCTCATTTGCTTTTTATCCTAAGACAAAGTCTTGGTAGGTTTTCCAGGCTAGCCTAGGCTGGCCTTGAGCTTGTGGTCCTCCTATCGTAGCCTACTGAGTAGCTGGGATGGCAGCCTGCTCCCCCAGACCCAGCTTTTTTACACTGTTCTGTCTGGACACAGCCTGCTGGAGGGTGAAGCTCATGCTCACAACATATCTCCCACCCTTAGTCAATCTCCCCTGAAAACACTCTCCCAGGCACACATGCATTTCACTGACCCCAGAGTTTCTTGCTATGCTCACTTTAATCAGAAAGACTGACTGACCATCTCAGGACGGTGAACTGCTGGTAGCAGGAAAGGACTAGTTGAACAGCATAGGCTCCCCTCCCATGACCCATGGAAACAAGATTGGAGATGGTATTTCCTCTAGTGCTCTAGTCTAGGGAGTCACATGACACAGGATTCCTACCCAGTTCAGGCTACAGGACAAGTCTGGCCTTGAGCACAAGCTTCTTCTCCCCTAGGCAGCTTCCATGAATCTTAGGGGACTGGTCCTCCAGCGAATCCAGGCTTCTGGCATTCCCTGTCATCTGCCCATAAATAAGAACCTGTTTAATTTACTTGTTCCATGTGGCTGTGTTATCTCAGCTTTCAGATTACTTTGCAACTCAGAGGTGATTGACAGACTGCATCCTTCCTAAATACCTCACTTTCTTACTGTCTTTGGGTGACATGAGAGAGATGGGAAGACATAAGAAGCAAGATCAGGTAACTTCCTTCCCCTCAGTCAGGCAGCTGAGGCCTTAGAGACTTATTGTGGAAAGTGTTCTAGGTGACTGGCATGGAGCTTCATGATGGTCTGCAGATGGCACCTGGCTCTTTATCATCAAGATATCCCAGAGTTCCTAATGCAAAACAGAAAGAAGTAGGGACTCTGAAGCCTGCAACCCACATTCCACACAGCTCTGCCAATCCATATTCAATTTAAGAAATTGTCATGGTCGGTGGTCACATAGTGTCATCACAGCTGCCGTGGGTCTACACCAGGTGCACCAGCCTTGGTAGAGACGTGTATGCATGGCTCTCTTCTATGTGACAGTTTGTCCTGTCCCCATGATGGGACAAGAAAAGTTGTTAAAGTTCTGATGCACGATTTTCTTTTCTTGTTGTAAATTGGATGTGACAACTCCTGTACATTTTTTTTTTTGCATTTGGAGGCTGAAAAAACAAGTCCCTAAATAGATTTATTTCATCTTAGAACATTTTGTATTTACAGAAAGTTGCAAAGACATTATACCAAGTTCCCACACACCTATACCCAAGTCCGCCGTTGTTAACACCTTCAAAAATGACAATGTATTTGTCACGAGAAATGAACCCGTGTTCACATGCTATTAATGACCGCAGCTCAAACTCGGGAAGCCACTAGCCTTTTCCAAATGTCCTTTTCCTGTCCTGGATCCCAGCCAGAATAGCATTGTCTTCCATCTGCTTAGACAGCCCCAGCTACAGCAGTTTCTATCTCCTCGCCTAGTGACCTAGATGGCTTGAGGAGTGTGCAGCAGTTTCAAATTGAAGGTGCCTTCACTCTGAGTCTCTCCCAGGGTCACACAGCATCTTTGGTTCTGGCTGGGAACATTGCAGGGAACAAGGACAGTATTACCATCTTGTGTCTAGGGTACATTCAAGCAGCAGGATGTGTCCCTGTTAAGGATGGCCTTGATCACCTGCCTGAGACAGTTCATCAAGTATCTCTCTGCTTTTCTGTGCTGTGTCGCAAAGCACAGCATACACGAGGGTGGGAGATACCAATGAAGGGATCACAGAGAGGGTTGCCTGTAGTGAGGACAGGAAGGAGACCCATCTATTTATCATCTATCAATTGATCTTTTATCATCTGTTTGTATGATCTAGCTATCAATCAATTGATCAAGCAATCATGTGTTATCTATCTTAGTCTATCTACTCATTAGTAGATATCATATATCTACCTATCTATATATCAATCATCTCCCTGTCTATTGATTGACTATATATCATGTTTTTATCAATTGACCATCTAGTACCTATTTTATATATCAATAAATCATCTATTATCTATCTATAAATATATCATTTCTCTCTGTATTGATTGACCATCTATCATATGTTTATCATCTATCTACCTATCCATTTATCATCTCTCTATCTGTGTTTGTCTACTGATTGGCCATCTATCACAGGTCATAAGTGTTGTGGTTTGGATGTGGCATATGTCCCACAGGCTCATGTGTCCAAGGGCTAGTCCCCTGTTGGTGACACTACTGAGTAATGAGTGGTTTCTGGGGTTCTGGCTATATCTGAAGATTAATCCTAGGATGAGCTCATATAGACAGGCTAAAAGGGATTCAGTTCCAGGGCTCTCTTAAACCATAAATGTTGAAGGATCTTGTGTCTCTTGTGCCAAGGGTCACCGCCACACAATAACCTTCTTTGCCCTGAAGCTAGTCTTTGATCTAAAGTACTTTGTCTAATATTACTCTTGTTTTTCCTAATGGTCTGTGTTAGGTAATGTGTGGTAATGTTTAAGCCTTAGATATCTGTGAGACTTGGTGGCAGTGAGATGACAATGGTTGAGTGGTGACCTCAGGGTGGGTGGCACTCCCACAGGGACAATGAGTGACGCTATAAGAAGAGGAAGAACAATGTGGGCAGGAAGACCATGCAAGGACACAGGAAGAAAAGCATGAAGGAGCTTTTGTCAGAAGCCAAATCACCCAGCACCCTGGTGCTCAACTTCTGGGCTGTGAATTAAGTGTTGTTTAAGCTGCCCGCCTCTGGTATTTTGTTGTGGCTGCCCAGTCTGACAATGAAAGCAGGACATCTTGTTTCCTTCTTTCCCTTTTAATTATGTTTAAATGAAAAGATATTTAAAATATGTTTCTTGGTTGGTATGTAAAATGAATAAAAAAATTGAAAAAAAGAATAAATAAAAATTAAAGAAGAGAAAAGTAACTAACACATAATGAGTTGTGAAATGGTGGAGGCTGAAGGAAACACTCAAAAGCAAGATACTGTGCATTGAGTAAGTATAAAACCCAATTTATTATTGCATGATTAAAAATAAATAGGTAAATAAAATTTGTGTGTTGTAACCAGCATGTGTTTTAGTTATTTGTATATGAATTTGATGACCTGGGCCTTTGGTTTGCATTTGTGTGGGGTGTGTGTGTGTGTGTGTGTGTGTGTGTGTGTGTGTGTGTGTGTAAACCCAGGTCCTCCCATTTCCATCCCAAGGCCTTTAGCCAAGGAATCATCTCTACAGCCCAGACCAGTGTCTTTCTTTCTTTCTTTCTTTCTTTTTTAATTTTATTGATTTTTATTGAGCTCTACATTTTTCTCTGCTCCCCTTCCTGCCTCTCCCCTCCTCTTCAAACCCCTGTCCCAAGATCCCCATGCTCCCAATTTACTCGGGAGATCTTGTCTTTTTCTACGTCCCATGTAGATTAGATCCATGTATGTCTTTCTTAGGGTCCTCTTTGTTTTTTAGGTTCTCTGGGATTGTGATTTGTAGATTGGTTTTCTTTGCTTTATGTTTGAAAACCACTTATGAGTGAGTACATATTATAATTGTCTTTCTGGGTCTGCATTACCTTCAAAATATACAAAGAACTTAAGAAATTGGACACTAAAGAACAAATAATTCAATTAAAAAATGGAGTACAGACCTAAACAGAGAACTCTCAACAGAGGAAACTAAAATGGTTGAAAGACACTTAAGGAAATGCTCAACATCTTTAGTCATCAGAGAAATGCAAACCAAAGCAAATCTGAGATTCCAACTTACAGACCAGTGCCTTTCAATGAAGACTCTCCACTAATCAGTGCCAGTGTTAGGGTGACCATTGAACATCACAAGGCTGAGTTTATCATGCTACTGTTGGGTTTAAATTTTCCCACATCCTCTTTGTTTCACATTTAAAAATGATTTTCTACCTTTCTGTGGTTTGAGGTGAGTGTTTACCCAGGTTATCTTCTTGCCACTGGTAACTGTGGGCTACCAGGTAAATAGTTACTTACAGTTTATGCTTCAAATAACCATATGATTCACATATGGTTAACAACCCATCACTCAGTGTCCCAATGACCAGGTCAGTCATGCACTGTGCAGCAAACCTTAAGGCAGGTGACCACTTCTCTGTTCCGCCTGCTGCCGTTAGTACTTCCGCTATAGGTGCAATGAAGCTCAGCTGCACATTTTGCTTACATGATGAAACACTGAGGTAATAGAAAGGAGATTGTTAATACACCTCGTGGCTCCATTTCTGCCTCAACTCCATTTCTTTGCACAGATTGTCTTTCCAATCTTTTGTTATTTTCCTTGTTCTCAAAGGACATTTTGGAGCATATTGGTGATACAGGTCTTTGGGTAAAGGCTGCGTTTGGCTTTCTAGTGTCTGGAACATATCTTCCCTTCCTTTCTAAAATTATTATTCATTTTAAAGTTACTTTTGCTAAAGCAAGCATGGTGTCTTGCAGAGAGCGAGGGGTAAGGCTTAGGGAGTCAGAGATCCTTTGACATATGCTTACGGGTAGATGTGGAGAAATCTGCACCCAATGCTCGAGTCTAATCCCTCCACTCCATACATACATGCTTGCCTTCCCAGAGCTTCCAGCCTCCTACACAGCATTACTGTGGGAAAGTTTCCTATAACTGACCCCAGAGGTATGGAAGAATGGTCTGTATTCTGTCAATTATATTTTAAATAAAGGCTGATTGGCCAGTAGCCAGGCAGGAAGTATAGGCAGGACAACCAGATAGGAAGTAGAGGTGGGTCAAGGAGAACAGAAGAATTCTGGGAAAAAGGAAGCCCACTCCTTTGCAGTTCTGACCCGACCACAGAAGAAACAAGATGTGACTGCCCTGCTGAATAAGGTACTAAGCCACATGGCTAACACAGATAAGAATAATGGGCTATATAAGTTATAAGAGTTAATGAGAAGCCTGAGCTAAGGGGCCAATCAGTTTATAGTTAATGTGGACCTTTGTGTGATTTCTTTGGGACTTAACAATTGCGAGAACCAGGCAGGACAGAAACCCCAACAACACCCCAGGATAGACATTTATGTCCAACTGGAATTTCATATTGAGATAGTTTGAGAATAGGGTGGAGCACTCCATATATACTCCAAGTTTTAACTCATCTGTGTCTAGGAAGTATAAAGTATGAGGCAGCCACAGGCTCCAGAGTGAATTCTATGCAGTAAAACGCTGTCCTTGAAGACCCAAGCACATGGGAGACACACTCCACACATGGAACTGAAAGGGGCAGAGAATTCTCTCCACAACTTCCAACCCTAGATTAGGACCTCAAGTTTTCAGCCCCATAGACCCAATCATGGCCAGTAGCCCCTGGAAACCAATCCATGGACCTCGAGATTTGCAGATGTGAAATTCCTTTATGATTAAGGATGCCAGCCTTGGCCCTGGGACTCCTGCAGTCATGATGATCCAGCAAGGCAGATGTTGGGAGGGTATGGCATCTAGTCTTGGTGAGTGTGTCTCTCAAGGCCCAGTTCTTAGACAAGCGCTCAAAGCACCACTGATCAAACAGATGTTACCAGAAGGGCAGAGAAAGCAAACAATGAGAGATGGGCTATAGACACTATTGCTGTTGAACCTGAAGTGCCTGTGGACCAGGGAAATACTAGGGATGGCACTGTTGTTGTAGAATATTAGTTGAAGATGTATTGCATTTGTTTATGCTGTGGAACACTTGTTTAATGATGCAAGGATGTGCTGTATTCTTTTATGTTACATCCATTTAACTCTGTGAAGTTGTGTTACTTTGGCTGTCTAAAACACCTGATTGGCCTAATAAAGAACTGTATGACCAATAGCAAGGCAGGAGAAAGAATGGGCGGGGTTGGCAAGCAGAGAGAATAAGTAGAAGGGGGAAAAAGAGAGGAAAAAGGAAGATCGAGGAGCCAAAGAAGGAGCAGTACTCCAGGGGCCAGCAAGCCTCAGAGAAGAAGTAAAGAAAGGCATACAGAAATAGAGAAAGATAAAATCCCAGAGGCAAAAGATTGATGGGATAATTTAACTTAAGAAAAGTTGGCAAGAAATAAGGCAAGCTAAGACCAGGCATCCATAAGTAAGAACAAGTCTCTGTGTGTATTTATTTGGGAGCTGGGTAGCAGGCCTCCCAAGAGACCAAAGAGTAAAAACAACCAACAACACACCGTCACATGCTTCATTTACCACCGTGCAGCAGGAAATGGTTCTGATGAGAGATGCTGGGACCGCACAGCCCTCCTCATGGAGCATCGCTCTCTGCAGGTTTGGGATGAGGGCTACCGTTTCTCCAGAACCACAGAGGAAAAGAGCACTAAATGTACCTATCCTTCCCTGATGTGGTAGAACCCAGATAAAGAATCTCCTAAAGAGAGAGATCTCCCACAGCTCGGGACCAAGATAGGGTGTTGTATTAGGAGCGGCGGGGCTGCGTCCCCAGCACCCAGCTGCCCACATGGCTAGCTTAAGCTTATGCCCCGAAATAATTACACCGAAACTGTATTCTTTTAAACACTGCTTGGCCCATTTCTATCTAGCCTCTTCTAGGCTAACTCTCGCACCTGGACTAGCCCATTTCTAATAATCTGCTGTAGCCCACGAGCTGGCTTACCAGAATGATCTTAACCTGCATCTGCCTGGAGTGGGAGAATCATGGCGACTCCTTGACTCAGCTTTCTTTCTCCCAGCATTCTGTTCTGTTTACTCCACCCACCTACGGGTTGGCCTATCAAATGGGCGTAGGCAGTTTCTTTATTGCTTAACCAATGAAATCAACAGATTGATATATGACACTCCCACATCAATAGGATCAGCTTAAGTTTTCCTTCCCCACTCAATGACATGCCAAGGAACAATATGATACCTCTCTGCAGGTGGGCACTAGGCTCAGAGAACCCAAGATACTATGGACTGATATAGCAAGGAGTGGACACTTATCTCAGGCTGGTCTCTGACCCTGAGTCCCAGGGCCGCATATGAGCTGCTCCAACAGCCCAGGAAGCTTGTCTGTGTTTGGAAAGCTGAGCAGGGCCTGAACTGGACCCTGTCTGGGTTGTGTGGTAGCCCTGCCTTGGAGGCTGGGCTCCCTGAATGTGTAAGAGAGGACTCAGGTCTAAGTGCTCATCATTCCTAGAGAAGGGAATAGGATCCAGAGAAGTCATCCTTCAGTGGGAATGGTGACTCGTAAGCAATGAGGCCACAGACACCATCAGCTGCCTTAGCATGCTGTCACACAACCCTGCCTCTTTGCTTAACATCAGCCATACACTGTGTCCTCTCAGGAGTCATCCCACAGAGGAGGCATTGGGCACCAGCTCCCTCTAAGGGTGGCCCTAAATCCTCTGCAACACACATTTGTTCACCATCATTGGAATGGCAGCTAGAACCTTTCTCTGAGAGTCTCGGGTTCCTGCAGCTAGGGATTGTGCTCATGGTATACCTTGGCTCCCAGCCCACAGACATTTTGTGGAAGACAAACAAATTAAAAAATCTTGCTCCTTATCTGGGGATGTTACACAGTGGGCCTTACTTCTCTGGACCACTCTATCCACCTCTATTATGTAATACTGAAATTTCTTTCAGGGCATGGAGTTCTTTCCTCAGCCATAGACTTTGGCTTCAGCCAGGAGACTTCTTTGTCCAGTAGGATGATGCCACTGTTCTGTGTTTAGGTTTTATCTTTAAGTGGTTCTATCCCTGGTATACTCAGTTAAACCAGGCCTAGCAATTATCTTTGATCCAGGAGAATGAAAGAATGAGAAGCTGGGCTATTCCAGCCACACACACACTGTTCCAACTATCAGTGTCTGAGTAAAGCCAACCTATCCAACATACAAGCACACACACAACACCCCCCACACACCTACTTTTCTTTAAAGTTGGTGCATGCCTACATCACCACATGAGCAACAGATATTGGATGCAGTCCCTATTTCAAAGTGTAGTCCTTCTCTTGCAGCAAAGTGCAACCTGGAGGTGAACAGACCTCTGTGCAGGAGAAATTTTCAAAGCATATGACCTTATTGTCTCCTCTGATCCCCTCTGCAGTTATCAAAAATACTATGGATACTATGGCCACACTTCCTTCTGAACACGTAAGCTGAGAGTCAGCATACTTGAGCCAGGTTACACAACTAGTTTACCAACAGTGTGGCAGGACCCTTCCAGATCTGTCTAACTACTAAGAGCACAGTTGGAGGTCTGGAGGACATCCATGAAGCTTATTTAATTGAGGCTACTGAAGTTGTTGGTGGTCAGGTGGCTCCCTATTGCCATTGAGACAGTCAGTGGTTGGCTTTGATTTCTATTGCTGTTGAGGAAGTTAAGGGCCACTTCCATTTTTTGAAGAAGAGGTAGTTGATAATCAATATGATGGTCATTTTTAATTGTCTACTTGACACAGTGTAGAATCATTTGAATAGAGGGTATATATAAAGGATTATCTAGATCAGTGTGGCCTGTGGGTATGTCTATTAAGGATTGTCTTACTTGTATTAATGTATGTGACATTACCCAAATAAAAGTGAACAACACCATTCTCAAGACTTGGGTGATGAATTACATAAGAATAGAGAAAACCAACTGAGCGTTAACATGCATTTATTTCCCTGTGCTCTGGCCCATGGATGTGACTACCTGCTTCAAGTTTGGTCTTGACTTCCCTGCTGTGATAGACTATAACATGGAACTGTAAGCTGGGCAAACTTTTCTCCCCAAATTTGCTTTTTGTCGGGTTATCTTTTTACAATAACAGAAATGAAATTAATACCATAACCTTAGGTTTCATTATTGCTAAGATGGTTCACAGGCACCATGTTCTTCATTATAATTGAGGCAGTTGCTGGTGGCCCATTTGTTTATTGTTATTAAGGTTGTTGATAGTCACCTGGGCCTTCACTGTTGATGTTCTGGTCTTTGGGCATCATGTTCTTCATTGTCTCTTAAAGCATTCAGTGTTTACCTTATTCAAGATTGGACTTAAGCTGCTTCATGGCCATCTGTCTCTTTATTACTACAGAGGCATTTAGGGATAAACCTTCTTTTCATTGTTATTAAAGTTACCTGTGTCTTTATCATCACTGAGCTGGTCCATGTTCTTTATTGCCTTTGAGACAATCATAGGCACCCTACTTTACACTCTTGTTCATTTCAAAACATTGGAGCTCAAATATTAAAAAAAAAATCTGTTATTTGGGGGCTTTTCTACTCCACTAGTTTACCTCCTTCTTAAATTGACAACTATCAACTTGTGACTTTTCATGTGCACATGAGTCTTACCTCCAATGCAAAGGGTTCCTCTACACCCCAAGCTTTGGCATCAGCTTTGGATCATGAACATCAAGCAGTAAATCCCATCACAGGTATATGACCTCACATGACTCACCCATCTACAGTGACCTTATCTGTTCTACTTTCATGGCCAAGATCACAGTTTAGAATTTTCTTCTTCTATGAGATTCAATGCCATTGGTTTTAAGTTGAGGTTGTTGATTCACTTGAACTTGAGTTTTGTGCATGGCAATAGATATGGATCTATTTTCATTCTTCTACATGTTGATATTCAGTAATGCCAGCACCATTTGTTGAATATGCTTTCTTCTTTCCATTTTATATTTTTTGCTTATTTGTCAAAAATCGGGTATTTGTAGGTGTGTGGATTGATATCTGGGTCTTCAATTCAGTTGCATTGGTCTTCCTATCTTTTTTTATGACAATACCAGGCTGTTTCCAGTACAGTAGCTTTGTAGTAGAGTTTGAAGTCAAGGATGGTGATGCCTCTGGAAGTTCCTTTATTGTACAGGATTGTTTTAGCTATCCTGGGTTTTTTGTTTATACATATGAAGTTGAATATTGTTCTTTTTAAGGTCTGTGACGAACTTTGCTAAGATTCTGATGGGCATTGCATTGAATCTGTAGATTGTTTTTGGTAAGATTATAATTTTTACTATGTTAATTCTACCTATCCAAGAGCATGGGAGATCTTTCCGTTTTCTGGTGTCTTCTTCAATTTCTTTCTTCAAAGATTATGTACACTTGGACACATTGGCATGGGAGACCACTTCCTAAATATAACCCCGGTAGCACAGACACTGAGAGAAACAATTAATAAATGAACCTCTTGAAACAGAATCTTCTATGAAGCAAAGGACAAAGTCAATAAGACAAAACAACAGCCTATAGAATGGGAAAATCCTTCACCAACCCCACATCAGACAGAAGGCTGATCTCCAAAATATACAAAGAACTCAAGAAATTGGTCATCAAAAGAACAAATATCCAATAAAAAATGTGGTACAGACCTAAACAGAGAACTCTCAACAGATGAATCCAAAATGGCTGAAAGATACTTAAGGAATGTTCAACATCCTTAGTCATTAGAGAAATGCAAATCAAAACAACTCTGGGATTCCATCTTACACCTCTGAAAATGCCCAAGATCAAAAACACTGATGTCAACTTGTTCTGGAGAGGATGTGGGGTAAGGGGAACACTCCTCCATTGCTAGTGGGAATGCAAACTGGTGCAGTCCCTTTGGAAATCAGTATGGCAATTTCTCAGAAAATTAGAAAACAACCTCCCTCAAGACCCAGCAATATGTTTGTCTTTGGATTCACCTTCTTATTTAGCTTCTCTAGGATCGCGAATTATAAGCTCAATGTCCTTTATTTATGGCTAGAAACCAAATATGAATGAGTACATACCATGTTCCTCTTTTTGGGTCTGGCTTACCTCACTCAGGATAGTGTTTTCTATTTCCATCCATTTGTATGCAAAATTCAAGAAGTCCTTGTTTTTTACTGCTGAGTAATACTCTAATATGTATATATTCCATACTTTCTTCATCCATTCTTCCATTGAAGGGCATCTAGGTTGTTTCCAGGTTCTGGCTATTACAAACAATGCTGCTATGAACATAGTTGAGCATATACTTCCCACAGGTCAGGGAACCCTGATTGCTCTTCAAGCTGATGAGGAAGGGGGACTTGATCGGGGGAGGGGGAGGGAAAAGGGAGGCGGTGGTGGGGAGGAGGCAAAAATCCTTTATAAATAAATAAAATTTTTTAAAAAAGCAAGCAAACAAACAAAAAAATAAATAAAATTCCCTCTTACTAAAAAAAAAAAAATGACAAAAAAAAAAAAAAAAGACCCAGCAATACCACTTTTGGGTATAACCCCAAAGAATGCTCAATCATACCACAAACATATCCGCTCAATTGAGATTATAGAAGTACTATTTGTCATAGCTAGAATCTGGAAACAACCTAAATTCCCCTTGACTGAAGAATGGATAAGGAAATGTGGTAATTTACACAATGAAGTAGTACACAGCAGGAAAAAAAAATAATGACATTCAAGATGAAAATGAAATTTTCAGGCAAATAGATGGATCTAGAAAACGTCATATTGAGTGAGGTATCCCAGACCCAGAAAGACAAATATCATATGTACTCACTCATGAGTGGCTTTAAGACATAAAGCAAAGAAAAACCAGGCCCCAATTCACAAAACCAGAGAACACAGACAACAAAGAGGAACCTAAGAGAGGCACACATGTATCTAATCTACACGGGAAGTAGAAAAAGACAAGATCTCCTGAGTAAATTGGGACTGTGGGGATCACGGAAGAGGTTAGAAGGGGAGGGGAAAGAAGAGGGAGCAGAGAAAAAATCTATAGTTCAATAAAAGCAATTACGAAAAAAAATTTTCTTTTCCTTTTACCCTCTCATTGCACCACCAGTTCCATTTCTGTGGAGTTCCCTGGCCTACTGATGTCCTCTCTTATCCATTCTTGGTTGTTTTGGTTTGGTTTGTTTTATCTCCTTTCAATTCCCGAAGACCTTCGGCAAAGGCAGCACAAGAAGACTCTTGTGTGCTCTCCCTGCTCTTTAACCTCTCTCTTTCCCACCTTCACAGTAGGTCAAATCCATGCTCAGAATTTTAATTCTAATTTTCACGCTGTAAACATTCAAATGAATACTATTGAGTAAACATGTTGGAAAATTGACTTCAATCCCTCACAATTTCTATGACTGTCATAGCACGAATGAATGTTTATAATGTGAAAAGAAAATATACAGCCAAAGGAGAGACTTGCTTTAGCATGCCCGAGCCTAGCCCTTCCGTGTTCTTCCTTGCCTGAATGCATTCTCATTTTGAGCTGTACGACCACACTAGGGGAATTTTCATGTAAACAATAGGCTGAAATCCCTTACTTCTCTCTCTTTCTGTTGCTCCCTGTTAGACAGAGACCTGGCTTCAGAGTTTCCCCTATCTTCATATCTGAATCAACAAGACTACCACAGGATGTCACAAAAGATGCATGTGGTTGTTCTAGGGTTTGGACCCCTGGAAACACAGCAGGTGACAGACGTGAACTGTGATTCTGTGCCTTACTCTCAGAGCTGCAACCCCCACTTCACAGATGCAGATACAGGTCAAATCTCCTGCAAACTGTTTTGGTTTTTTTTTCTCCACCCCTTGTTTTGCAGATGGTCAAGTATCCTACCAGCCCTGCCTATCACAAGCCCTAACCAAGAAATCTCCATTATGGAAATTTCCCTGTATTACTAATGTGCATCTTCATCCGTTATCAAAAAAAAAAAAAACTCTCATTTCAGAGAATAGTAAAAGGATCCCCAAGACCCAGAGGCCATCTTTAAACATTTAAGTACACAACTGATGCTAGTTTGGCCACATCCAAATGATACTCCACATCCACTGATACTCCAGAATGGACTGTTTAAAAATAAGTTTAGACAACCTGCAAAAGACCAAATAAGTCAAAATTCTAGCATGGAAAAAACTAAGGAGCTATTGGAAACTTGTGGTTGCTGAAAGAGGGGAATCAGTTTCCTTGGTGTGTGAGCACTGGTGGATGACCCACAGGCATGCTCATAAGTACAACACTAACTGGACTCAGCAGGATTTTAAAAAAGAAGCAACAAGAAGACATGGAGGCCGGGCGGTGGTGGCGCACGCCTTTAATCCCAGTACTCGGGAGGCAGAGGCAGGGAAATCTCTGGGAGTTCGAGGCCAGCCTGGTCTACAAGAGCTAGTTCCAGGACAGGCACCAAAGCTACAGAGAAACCCTGTCTCGAAAAAAAAAAAAAAAAGATGAAGAAGACATGGAGTAAGGAGGGAGCTTACAGGGTGAAAGGCCCAGGGCAGTTGGAAGAGAAAAATGGACGGATATGATTAAAATGTATTGTATATATGTATACAAGTTTCAATAAATAAATACAAATATCATAAAACCAAAAATGCATTCTGCACATGGTTGATTTGATAAATACTTGGCATATACATCAGAGAGAGGACTCATGCTTAACCTGACTGTACTTTATCAATGCTTTGACTTTTCCCAGGTTTACTTGAATCTTCTTACTTTCCAAGCTCTTTCCATCATGCTATGGTGCCCTTTATAGGTGACACATTCCTGAGATTTAACACAAGGCTTCACAAATGGTGGCTACATCACCCATTAGTCTACTGTCTCTACCAGTGGTGATGACACCTCCTCATCCTGATTTTCAGTGTTCACAGGAGAAAGACCATTTGCTCTGTTCCATCACTCAAGCATGCTAGTGCCTGTTAAGTCACACAGGTAGTGTTATCAACCTGTTTTTCCAGTCCTGTGTATTCTCAGAACTCATAGTTGGATCATGTCTGGGCTCTGGTTTGATGGTTTTGGTACTATGATGTCATAAGTGGATTGTGTCTCTGTATTGACCAGTCTTATATCAGCTTGACACACAGACTAGAGTTATCTGAAACGAAGGAAACTTAATTTAAAAATGCCTCCATAAGATTCAGCTGTAGACTATTTTCTTAATTAGTGGTCAATGGAGGAGGCCTTTCAGTGGGTAATTCTATTCCCTGGAAAGCAAGCCAGTAAGCAGCAACCCAGCATGGCCTCTGTATCAGCTCCTAACCCTTGGTTCCTGCTCTGAGTTCTTGTCCTGAATTTCTTCAATGACAAATAGCAATATGAAAGTGTAAGCCAAATAAACCTTTTCCTCTCCAACTTGCTTTTTAGTCATGGTGCTTTAGAAACCCTAAGACAGCCTCCAATGAGTTCAGGGCAAGTTTCTGTTACCTGGTAGGGTCAGGTGACACTCACACTGGCACTCCCAGGGTCATATCAGCTGCCATTGGAGAAAGGCATCCATGAGAGTCCTTCCCTTAGGAGTGTGTGTTTTGTGTTATGTTGTAACTGTGTACACTTAGGTATGAGAGAGATGGGGATAGGGACCACAGACTGGTAGAGACAGGAGAGTTTACTATGGTCCCACTCTCGTTCTCCTTTGGTCACCTTATCATCACCATCCATCACCATTTGGTACCCAGAGCCTGGTAGTTGCTCTGTGAACATTGTTCAAGAAGGAACAAAGGCATCTATGATGGCCATTGTTCATTGTCAACTTGACAGAGTCTGGAATCCCCTGGGAGATAGGCCTTTGGAAATACCTTTGATTGATTATCTTAATGATGTTAATTGAGGGACAGCTGATCTTAATTGTGGACAGGACCATTCATTCCCTGGGCAGGGACTCCTGGGCTGTATAAAATGGAAAAAGCAAGCTAAGCACTAGATGGATGTATCCATTGCTCTCTTCTAACTGTGGGCTTAATGTGGCTAGCTGCTCCATGCTCCCGCTGCCTTGCCTTCCCCACAATGATGGGCTGTACCTTGAACTGTAAACTGAACTCCTCCTCTCTTAAGTTGCTTTTGCTAGTATATTTTACCATCCAACAAAACAAACAAAAATAGCTTCTAAGGAGGGCTCAAAGAAATCTCAAGAGACAGGAGTCTCACCCAGACGATACACAGACATGCATAAGAGCCTGCCTAAAGCAGTTTTCTTTACAGTATAAAAGTTCTGTTACTGAGGGGTACAACATCTGTCTTCATGCTTGTGTAGTGCTTGGTTCAGCCCCTGAGACTACAAAAACAAACAAAACTTCTATTGCATTAACAATCACCACAGAAAGCTTAGTTCCTTTTTTGTTCGGAGGTGGGAAGCAAAGGTATGTCTTTCCAAAGTCCCGTTTCAGACTTCCCAGTTGGGACTGAAGGTGAGAGATTCTCCAGTCCCTGTAGAAGCCAGCCCCTAGAATCCTATCACGGCCTTGTGCCACTGCCCAGGGCATCTTAACCTTCTCCCTTAATGGTATTCAGTGCCTGAGGGTGGAAGCCTGCAATAGGTAGGATCAGAAGTGAGCCCAAGGTGAAGTAGTGTCCTGGCTTAGCAGGTCAGGAGAGTCCCATAGCTAGATAGTCCCAGCATACTGGAATCCAAATTCTTAGGTCATGGAGGATGTCATACTGGAGTCCAACTATTTGGGTTGTCCTCTCTTCCCACTGCTGTGGGTCCAGACAGTGCATCAACTCCAATCACCTGGGCCTTCCTCATGTCACTCACCTCTGAGTATCATTTCAAGCCATACAGCCACAGATTCCTAAGCATGTTTCCATCTAATAAATTCCAATCCTAGCTTGAAATATATACAGTCTAGGGTGATTTTTTTTAACATCTCATAATTAGCGATCTTAATGAAATGAGTTTCTTAATTATGTTAGCAACATCAATTCTAATATCCAGTGCAATACGTTGATTGCTTTTATTCGCATTTATTATCGTTACCCACTTGGGGCAAAAAAAAAAAAAGAAGCAAATAAATAAATAAATAAATAAACCCATAGAATTTAATTTTCTCTAACACATTTATCTGCCATAGTGTCTTCTTGAAGTGATGGGGAAATGCAACCGTTTATCCGAGGAGGTAAACACTGTCATAGGATTGAATTGACTAAAATGAGTCTTAGATGATGGAATGAATTCCAGAAGCTGCCTGGCTTCTGAGGCCCCAGGACCAATGCTCGGTCTGTTTTCTTCTCTTGTCATTTTCCGGACAAACCAGGAAGATGCTCTGAGGGGAGCTGGGTTAATTTAATGACTATTGCCATGTCAAGCTCCAGAAATCTCTTCATTTCAGCCTCCAGGGAAAAGCCATGTACTGTAAAAGCCAAGTCACTTGCTTAAGAACAAGGAGAGACAAGAACGCATATCCCAGTGTCTGCTTGTGCTTCTATCATGGTCCTCGGGCGCTGGTCACAGGAACATTGTTGTGACCTGGACTCTGATGCAGTCCTCCAGGAGGGCTGCATCCCATGTACTATGCCCTGTGCCCGACTTGGGTTCTGCAAACACATGGATGCAAGAACAAAGCCTTGGGAAAATCTGAAGGAGGCACAGGCAAGTCTGAGCTCAAGCTCATCCACCCCAGGTAGCATCTCTTTCCGCCACAGCCAGTTCTGCTTCGTTCCAGAAGCAAACCATTTTCCTCTGAGCTAGGGCATGGCTGCCAGCTACCCGGGCCAGGAAGTGACTTCTGTGGAGCTTTAGAGGATAGGGGAAATCTTCCACAGTCACTTCAACAAAGGCCTGATGGCCCTTTTGACGCCGCTTGCACTCAGGTGACCGGACAGGGCCATGAACAATAGTTGGATAGTTGCCTTGCTCAGCTCCAGCTATCATAGCAAAGATCACTGTCAAGGTAGCTTAAAAGACAGACTTCAGACACACATGACCAGGGCTCCTCAGAGCTGCCTTCTCTCAAGGCCCATTTCCTTCGTAGATGGACATTGGTGTCTCCCTGTGCCCTTCATGGCCTTCCCTCTATGTCTGTATCCTATCTCCTCTTCATACAGACAACTGCCACAATGAATTAGAATCTCCCCTGATGTTTACTATACCACAGTCTAGAGCCATGGCCAAACAGAAATAGGAACTTGGCATAAAGCAAAGGAATGCGAATCCCAACAAGCGAGGAAGCAGTCTGAGGCCCCATGAAGGGATGCTTGCAGGATTGCTGGCTCATTCACAGGAAGCCATCCCAACCACACTTAAAGGAACTCACAGCAACTAATAATAAACTCAAGAATAATGACAGGTCTACTGGTGGGCAAAATGTTTTTGTCTGTACAATAACTTTATTTTAAAATACTTTATTTAATCTTTGCCAATTTCATACATGTAGATAACATCTTTTGATAGAGTTGGCCCTCATTCTCCTTCTTCCTCTTGACTTCTTTTTCTTCCCAAGACAATTCCTTCTTGTGTCATGTCTTTTCTATGACATGCTGAGATTACCTTGGGCTGCTGCCATGTGTATTGGTTTGTTTACTGAGCGGTAGACAACTTACCGGTGGCTACACCACTCACGGCAAATGGCTACCCTTCCTCCAACAGCAATTTTTCTCAGCTAGAGATAGGACCTCGAGCACTCCTCCTTGGTATTTCGGTTAGCTTGATCTTGAACCAGCGACCACAGCTGCTATGAGTTCCCTATGCAATAGCTGTAGCTTGTCTGGAGGAGCAGTTTACAGCTCTTCTCCACATCCTCCAGCTCCACATTCTTTCTGCCTGCTCTCACAAGCGGTCCCTTGGCTCTCGAGAAGGGAGCATGATATGGATGCCCCCATTAGAGCTGTGCATGCAAAAGCATCTTCTTTCAGCTCTTTGACTAGCTAATGAACCTTTGTGCTATCACCACTGCAAAGAAAAATTTCTCTGACCGAGGCTAAGAGCAATGGAAATCTGTGGAATGCATAGTAATTTTTAAAAGATAAAGAGTTTATCCTTTGGGGCAGTTAAAATAGCACAGCTATAATGCACTAACCCTTTAGAAAATATGTTAGCAAAGTTTCAATTTTGGCAAAGTTTTGGGCACACAAACATACTGAGAAGACAGTGCAGAGAATCCTCAAAATATCGTGTCTGCTTCCTTTATTAGTAACATCTAATATTAAGAAGATCAACACATGTTATTAACCAATAGCAAGCCAGTGTGGAAAACATAATACCAACTACAATCCATGCACTACTCCATTTCCTTGTTAATTACTGCCTTTTTCCTACTCCTAGGGCTTCATCACCTAGGCTAGTCACATCCCCTCAGACTGTGACTAATTTGGCAAGTCTTGAAAAGTCCAGAGCATGGATCCTTCCCTGGGTTTTTCTGATATTTCTCTCAGTCAGTCAGATGGGTTCAGAGAAGGGACTCCCAGAGGGAAAGCACCAATCCCTCATGTCCTGTGGCAGCACCTCCAGCACCATCTGCAGCACACACTCACAGTGGACACTGGTGGCTGTTTCTCTAGCAGCAATCCCACCAGCTGACATTCCCTGAAAATGGGTTCATGCATGCGGTAGCCATGTTGTTTCCGGAAGGGCATGTTACAGTTCCACCCCCTCCAGTTCCTACATTCTTTCTGCCCTCTCCCACACAATGGACAAGAATAGCTTGTGTCCCCTTTGCATCGGACTTCTCCAGCCACAAGTCACATTGCACACCCACTCCTAGCTTCTCAGACTATTATATAAGTTCTATAAATTATTTGGAATTTTCTGCAGGAGAGATGTGTCTTTTGGGTTTTATTTATTTGCGTGTTTATCAGTACTTTATCCCTCATCTGTTTAGTTATTCTTTTTGATGCATAAATGTTTATCTGATACCTTTGTTGTAAGTCAGCACTACTATCACTAGGTACACTTTTCATTGTAACAAAACACAGACAAAGGCATCTTAGGGAAGGGAGGGTTTATTGGGGCTTACAACTTGAGGTTAAAATCCACGGTGGCAGGGAAATCTTGGTGACAGGGGCTGTTCACATTGTGTCTGCTGTCAGGAAGCAGAGAGAGATGAATGCTGCAGATCAGCTCACTGTCTCCTTTGGATTCAGTCTGGGACCCCAGACCTTGGACGGATGGATGCCACTGTTGTTCAGTGTGAGATTCCACCCCCTCCACCTCCATTAACCTAATCTAGCAATTCCCTCACAGACACAGAGCTTGGTCTCCTTGGTGACTCTAGCCACTAGGTTACAGGTGACAGTCAAATTAGCCTTCACAGCAACCTCATTTATTTTGCTTCTGAAATCTTTCTGGCTTGAGCCAGTAGGGGCGCTCTCTTCTGCTTGGATCTGGTTTTCCCTTCAGTCCTGTTCTTGTTGGATGGTCTTGAACACTTCCTTACTTCCTGACTCTACTGGCTTTATGCTCAGCTGATGCATTTCCTACTACAGTCATAGAATCTGCTGGTTCCCTCGACTCCCTCTGAACTGAACTTCATCATGAACTGAACTCTGGCCACATGCTGTTGCTACCATGGAGGCACCATCTCCTTCTCAGTTGACAGGAAGAGGACAATCATGTGCTCTGATCATGTGGAAGAACACAGGTAAGGAAATGCTCCATGTATGATTATCCATGTTTATAATGGTCTAAGCAGGGAGCCATACCAATCTCTCCAGTTCCCAGCTGCCACGTGGGTCACCCTCCAGCTGATGACCTATGAGTTCTTGCTCTTGTGTTGGAAGCATAGCTCACAGGACCAGGATCCATTGACTCCTTGTTCATTCCCAGAAAGTAGGCATGTTGATACTAGAATGTCAATCATACACAGCTTGATATTAGAGCTCTATCCCTGGTTGCCATTTCTTACACATTTGCTTGCTTTTTGGGTTTTGTTTGTTTTGTTGTTATTGATGCTGCAATGAGTTTTCCTATTGTTTCAGCCCCACTTGCTGAAGGGATTACAGCTTTTTCGTTGAACTGCCTGTATGTCTTTGTCAAAAGCAAACAAAAACCAAAAGTCACTGAATCTGGGGGCTCACATCTTATTCTGTTCATCTACTCATTTATTTTATTTTGTATTTACATGTATGGGTGTTTTGCCTGCATGGATGTCTGTGTACCACATGCATGCCTGGTGCCAATGGAGGTCAGAAGAGGACGTTGGCTGATCTGGAACTAAAGTTATAGACAATTGTAAACTGCCTATGGATGTTAGATATTGAATCTAACCCTCTTGGAAGAGTAGCCAGTACTCTTAACAACTGAGCTATCACTCCAGCCCCATCTATTCTTTTGCTACATCTGTCTGTACTGCAAGCTTTGTCTAGCATCTTGGAACTTCAAAAACCCTGTTCCTTTCTAAGGTATATCTGTGTTGATCCAGGCACTCTGCATTTCTGTGTAAATGCTGGTGCCTCTTTGATAATATCATATGTTTTCCTGGGAGACTGGCTGGGATTGTGTTTAGTGTATAGATCAGGTGGTTGGCAAGTCTTTTGCCCAGGATCTGGTGTTTCACAGTGATTCCCACTTCTTCCCTGGCCAGAGATAATAGCCCCAGAAACTCAGCCTCTGGTTCTCATTGTGATAGTCTAATGAGGCTTTTAATGGGGGAGTCTTCACAGGACTGCACCCCCTAAACCAGCTGCCCCCATTGAATCTGTGGCAGTTTCTCAGCATCACCATTTCTAAGTCCTTCCTGTGCATGACTTCAGGAGCATCTGCCCCAGGGAAATGGGTCTTAGCTGATCTCTTTTAGTAAGCCCCCTTCTCTCTCCCCATATTTGGTATTCCTTCCTCTGATAGATTCAGATATGATACATTATTGGTTTTCTGAATCTAGATCTTCTTGTTTTGAGGATGGAGGGGAGTTCTCCGCTGGGTTCTAAAGATTAGATTCCTAATGGCCAGGACTGGGTTCCTCAGGAAATTCCCTTTGAAAGAAGGCAGAGATGGTCAGGAAGGACCACTGGTGTGGTCGTTTCAATGAGAATGGCTCCCATAGGTTCACATATTTGGACGGTTCAGCATCAGAGAGTGGTGTTATTTTAGAAGAGTTAGGAGGTGTGGCCTTGTATGGAGAAAGTGCATCACTAGGGGTAGGTTTGGGGATTTCAAAACCCCAAGCCAGGTCCAGTGTCTTTCTCCAATTGCAGATCAGGATGTACAACTCTTAGCTACTTCTCCAGCACTATGCTTGCTATATACATACATACATACATACATACATACATACATACATACATACACATACACACACACACACACACACACACACACACACACACACACACACACACACACATATGCCTTGGTCATAGTGTCTCTCTACAGCAATAGAATGGTTACTAAGACAACTGGCTAAAGAGCAACTGCCATGACAGCTCTGTCTTTATCCTAGGCCAGCCTGATGGACAGCAAGCTAACTGCTTCCATGGAAATCTAAGGTCTTGTAGGTAAAGCACTCACCCATAACTTCAAAGAATAGCAAGGAGCAGGTGACCAATGTGTGTGTCAAACCATCCAGCGAGGTTGCCACTCCATACTCTGAGACATAGAATTAATTTTCACTGAAGCCACATTAGAACAGTAAGAGGTAGAGTCATCAAGCTTCCAAAAGGATCCTTCCACCTTCTAAGCCATACATGGACTTCACCTTGGGGCTCTGCACTGGGAGCTTCATCAGGATTGGTTAAAAACTATGTTGTTTCCCCACTTTTGTTTCTGTGTTTGTTATTTTAGTGAGACTTTTATTTATTATTTTAACTTAACAAGCAATTTTCTCTATGTATTTTTAAATTTTAATTTATACTTTAATGCATTAAAATTAATTCATGTTATTTTATGGTCTAGCATATAATCACTAATTTGAAAATATTTCATACTATCTTCAAAGGATGATATAAATTTTTACGTGATGCAATCTTGCGTAGAAATGTGTGAATACAACATTTTTAGTTAAACTATTCAAATTCATCGGGTGCTTCATTTATTCTTTCCTGTTGGACGAAGACTGAGACACATGTTCTTCTGTGATGGGGCTCTGCTCAACTGTGTCTATATTTCTAAAGTTGATTTTGAGACTGTTTAGATGATGCTATTTAGCACAAAATGTTCACAAACTAATCACTTCTGTTGAGCAGAACCCTTTTTAAGTCAGTGAACATCCTCTGTTCCTGGCCTCGACCTTTCCTGGAGTTTGCATTAATGGGCACATGTTCCCACTCTTTCTGCAGTTCTCTTTGTTTCAGCTCTAACTTCTGGGTCTTGGACTTCCAGATCAGGGCTTATTTGATCATCAGTCATACATAGACTTCCCTTGCCCCTGTATCATTCATCCAGAAGACATGAGATTCTAGGAAGGAGTATCACCCCCTCAGCCTACTTCTTCACTTGTAAGTTGGGCATGGTGAACGTTAGTTATGAGATTGAGGTCAGGATTCAAAAAAGATTCAGGGGCCATCACTTAGCAATCCACAGTGAACAACGAAGACTATTTTCCATGAACCCATGGTCTGGGTGAAATACAGATATTATTTACCGGGGCCTGAGCCAAACCCAGTGCATGAAGTGGTTACTGTGCAGGCTTGAGGACCTGAGTTCACACCTCAGAACTCATGTGAAAAGAGCTGGGCACATGAGCACACACCTATAATCCTAACACTGGGGAGGAGGAGGCAGGAGACTACATGAGCCAGAATTGTTGGACACCAGGTTTACTGAGAGACCCTATCTTAGAAAATAAGTCAGATATCTTTTGAAGAAGATAATCTACATGACCTTCATGTGTCCACATGCACACTCTATAAACAAAGCAGGTGTATACACACACAAACACACTATACACACATACATACATACAGTCAAAAACACGCACAAATACACACTCACAGAAATCTCATCGGCAAAACACCCTCAGTATGCCCTGAGAAGTTTCATGAGTGCTTGCTAGAGGGAAATCCATGCTAATGGGTTCCCAGAGGAAGTCTAGTTCCATTCAGTAACTAATGGCTGGTGAGTGGTACCTCTGCCTTATTACAATTCCTGTCACACCGCCTTGATATTCCACATGTGTCTCTCATTCGTGCGCTTTGTGTTGACCCTAATCCAGTAGTCTTTGTCATTTAACTGAGAGTTTAGCTCATTACTACTTATTGTTGTAAGGTCAAGCTTTCATTTTTCTTCAGGCGTTAAAAGACAAGGTGTGTACTGAAGAGATCGGCAGCACATAAGGAAAATAGTAACATCCTCCGCATGTAGGGTGTGCTTAGCGACCACGAAGGGAGGCATTTGAACAGATGAGTCACATATCCGAAGCACTCAGGCACACAGTGATTTAAAATGCAAATGAGAACAATACATGCTTTTTTCTCTTTCATCTTTCAAATTGGCAATTTAGTGGCATAATATTTGATGTGAAGGAGGGTGCAGTAAAATGGCTAAGTAACTCCTTGCTGGTGGAAATGCAGATTAGATTTTTCTCTCCAAAGCTAAAGCCAGGTAGTGATCTATGGAAGAAGAGGGAGAAGGTATATACTTTTTGTTGCCATAATCAAGGGCAGCCACTTATCCTTGGAAAAGCACAGGATTGTATTGGGAGAGGCCACATTAAGATTCTTATGTGTCTGCCATAGTGAATGGCAGCTCCTGGAAGTGTTGACTGGAGAAATAATCCTTCACAGCTCCTATGGCTGTCAGGACACCTCCCTCTTCCTAAAAGATGCCGCTGTAAAAACTAGTCTCTTTATAGACTAAGGTGTAAAAGGTTCAGAATCCTAGCCGAGTCACTCAGAGGTTTCTTGGGGTTGCAGATGACTATGCTGGGTGATGACAGCCCCCCCATGGGCTGCCTTTCTGTATAGCGAACTCTTGCAGAGATCCATATGCATGAACGCCAGTGTGATAACATCTTCAGAGGGCAGTTAAATAAGAGTATCTCTGAGATCCAGAGTGATGAACCCCAGCAGGCCATGGCTTCTAGCTCCATTGAAATGGTCACGCCTTTGGGCAATAATCATTTCTCTTTGGAGACGATCAGAAGCTAGGTTGGTCCAGACCACCAGAGGAGCACAACATCGCCCTGATTCATGGACTCTCCCACTGGCACAGTGTTACATGAGGTTGGGTATCATGGATCCCTGCCCACCAGTCACCAGGGAGGGTCAAAATCCTGCCCATTAGCTCCCCACGAGTCGCAGGTCTCACCCTCCACATACAATGGGCTCCTGGTGTTGCAGGGCAGAGCTACGGTGAGAGGAAGAGTCAAGCATCAAAAGCCCAGCATCCAGCATGGATGCCACTTCTCTTCACCCTGACATGGCCACATCCCAGTTCCTTGCACAGATACTGTTTCCCTAGCACCCTACATGGACTTTGCTTCTCCAGCACCCAAAAAGCACACTGCCTCCCTGCACCCTGCATGCTAACATACTTCCAACTCCCTGAATAAATAGGGCCACCCTGTACTTTGTATATGACCGCATCCTTAGCAACCTTCATACGGCTGCACCAAAACCCTGAAGCCCCTGTGTTCAGGTTGTTATACTGGCGCATTTACAATGGCTAAGACAGAGCCTAGGCACTGAGCACACTTCACTCAGATACTCGGGCACAGAGAGGTAGGCCTTCCCTTTCTGTTCCCTCTTGTTTCATGCCACAGCCAGGCCTGCAACAGGCTCCCCTGAAAATCTGAAGTATGGCACAGCAGCAGTCATCTAAGTATTTTTTTTATGACAACCTGCAAGATAAAAGGATAGAAAAATTAAAGCTTTTCTCTGTCTCCATGATCACCACTTTTCAAATTGTCTGGAAGAAAGCGCCGTTTCTACCCCATGTCTTAGCGAGCGAGCTAGCAAGCGAGCGCTCTTGAAATGATGATGGAGCACACATTCAGAGCCCTTTTGTTCGCACAGGAACTTCAGGTAAAATCTGAAACATTTAAATTATGTTTCCCGGTGGCATTCTCTTTGGGAGAGCATTTTGATGAGATTTTTCTAAGAAATTCAAAAATGGGTTTCACGTTAGAGTGAGCGTGTTTACCAAACTAGACTGGGGGTGGGGGAGTCACCTTCCCTCTGTGATTAGGAAGTGGCATGCAGTCCTGTACCCAGGCCTACTCTTGAAGGCTCTTATCTCCCATGGACCAGAAACTATGCAGAGAGAGAGAGAGAAAGGGAGGGAGGGAGAGAGAGAGAGAGAGAGAGAGAACGGCCAGGGAGGGTTAGAAGATGTGTTCCCTGAGAGCCTTACACAGCAGGCTAAGCCATTTTAATCCAAGTGTTTATCCACTCATTTGACTACTGTCTCTCAGGAAACTGGAGATTTTTTTCTAAATGCAAACTGACATATGAATTTATGTTTTTAAACTAAGTGATTTGTTAAATTACTAAATAGAGAGATCATAGCTAGATGGATGGATAGATAGATAGATAGATAGATAGATAGATAGATAGATAGATAGATAGATATTGATATATTACATTTTAAAAATCTTTCCCTTGTGTCCCTAGAATGAAAATATACTTTGAGACTGGAGCCGAAACCTTCCCAGTTTGCCTCTGTGTCTCTTCTCCTGTGCCAGTCTGGGAACCTGCTTGGTGTAACTGGTTGCAGGACTGATTAGGTGTGAATCCCAAGCTGATAGCCACTCATCACTTAGCGTCCCCAAACTGTATCAAAGCTCATCATTGGAAAGTGCGTTTACACTTCTCTTCATTTCTTCTCAGACTTTCTTACCCCAGGAAGGAGTTTTAGCACCTCTCTAAGGAATTTAATAGCTGTGAATTACAAACCCCACAGCTCTGCATACCTGTCTTAGCCTTCTCTAAAGAGCCAGACTGATTGTTTTCCTTCTGCAAATTCAATGTCAAGTGTTTACAGAGTCTATGCAGCCTACATCAATGCTTTCAATCCAGGCTTCAGGCTGGGAAACACCCGGAATGGGGGAGACTTCCGGTGAGTTTCGTTTATGTCTTGTGAGACTCTTTGAGTGCTCAGTCAGAAGTGCAACAGTTGATGTAAACTGTAGCCTTCGTCCCTCATTTTCCAGAACTCCGTGTCCACGTGCCTGGGTGGGACAGGCTGTTTGTGCCACATCTCATCCTCCTAGAACAGAAAACAATGCCATCATCACAGGGAAGGCACACTGTGTCTGTGGGCTTCCCAGTAGACATCAAGTTAGGAAGAGGAACATCCAGTTGGGTCTAACGATTTCTGAACTCCGTGGTCTGTGGCTTACGTCGGCCCAGAACACTGTGTGTCTGGAGCAGGAGACAGAACAAACTGCTCTCCTCACAGCATCCGAGGACAAAGAGAGAGGAAAACACAAAAATCCTACAACGCTTTTGAGGACACACCAGCATTAACCTAAAACCTCCCCTCGACTCAGCTCTTGAAGGGCCCACCATGTCCTAGTAACAGCGACCTGAGGACCAAGACCATAACACATGGACCAAGTTCACTCACACAGAGAAGAGACTGAATAAGTTAGGATTATTTTTATTTTCATAACCATGAGAGAGATTCAGTGGATCTGACAAATCCCCAGCTTGTGCTGCACACAGGTTTAAAAAAAAAAGCAACTTTCAAATAGACCCTAAGAGACTGTGATGACCACAATCAGGTAATAGCCTCTGCAGGGTGGGCCCACTATCAGTGGGTTGACTTACCCACTAGTCTGTTGCTGGGCTGGAGAATCCCTTGCCTTTTCCAGAACGGCTTTCTGACTCCCACTCGGGAGCTGCCATCTTTGTGAGTGAGTATCTGGTATGGCTAGAGAGCCTTCAAGAATAAGCCAACAAGCATACATCTAGCTCTAGAATAAGCACACAGCAAGACACTGCTTGCTTCCAGAAGCCAGAGGACACTTTAGAAAACAAAGAATCAAACAAAAAGAACATTCTACCTAGGATCCAGGCAGGCTTATAGTGGCCAAAGTTAAAACTGGGTCCAGTAGCCTGGCTGTGGACATGGCTTCTGGTAGCTAAGGACCTGATGGTCTCCATGGTCTCATAGCCAAAGGGCACCTTCTGGGCTTTCTGGTGGAGTATGAAAAGGAAGGGCTTTAGGGAAGGAGCTACTTCATCAAGTTAATAAACACAGCAACCAGGAAAGACCTCTATCCATCAAGCAGGCCAGAGCAGTGCAGGCAGAGCAATCGATAGCAGAGTTGTGCTGCGTGCTGAGTGCTGTCTGCAGGCAGAAGGCAATTACGGGCCATTCACTTCATTTTAAACCATGACTGAGGGAGGTGTCATGTCACCCCTGCCTTGAGAGTGAGCAACTGTGGGATTAGCAGGTAATCTAAGCACCTATCCCCAGTGGCCCAGCTTCTTTGGGAAGCAGCCCTGGAGCCCTGGAATCATGACAGCCAAGTCCTGTCTCTTTGCCCTACTGATTTTCTCCCAAGGAGCAATCTCTATGCATGATTCAAAATCCCCAGAAATCCTCCTTGGGTGTTTGGAGCAGAGGGGGCCCTGGCAGACCCTCCAGCAGAAATTCTTTCTTGGGTTCTGTGCTCCCATATCACCAAGGGGCAGCTCACACATTTGCACCCATCAATCTCTATCTCTATCTCCACATATATATTATACATAATAGTTAGCATATTATATATAACTAATGTTATATAAATATGCAGATATTATATGTATATTAAAGACCTTGAAACACTGAGGACTATAAATGGCTCAAGTTGGAAAACTGGGAGTAGGGGGAGGCCAAAGTGTCACTTAATAAAGATGACAACTTAAGTACAGGAGATTTCAGTGGCCTCCAACTTTTAACAGAGAGAGAATATATGTGGAAAATGAAGGGAGGGTCCCTGAGTCTTCATGCACATCCTGCAGAACCAAGCCACTGCAAGCATCACCACAGACACTGGTTTGGTTGTGGCAGTGTGTAACATTTTTTAAAATATGAGTGAATGGGGACTAGAGAGTTGGCACAGCAGTTAAGAGACATGACTGCTCTTCCAGAGGACCTGAGTTCGATTCCCAGCACCAACAAAGTGGCTCACAATGGTCTGTAATTTCAGCCTGAAAGAATCCAGCACCCTCTTCTGGCTTCTGTGGGCACTAGGCATGCATGTGGTACACAGACACACATGCAAACAAAGCACCCATATACATAACACCGCACCAAGTAAGGTGGGTGTACATCTTTCCATCTGTCTTAGGTCTCCCCCAAAGCCATCCTGGTAGACTGGAGTTAGAGAAGGGTACTCCCGGGGAGGTGGAAGATAGTTTAGTGCTGTGGGTGTTCCTGCTCATCAAATTGGCCCTGTGATCTGAATTGAGGTTAGAGTGTGGTGAATCCCACTGGGAACTTGTAATAAAATTATCTGACAATTTCATACATATACAGAGTGAATTGGAGGAATTTTACACTACCCCCCCCATTTCATCTCCCTCTCCTCACTGAAGCCCTTCTACCTAAGGACTCCAAATGAGTTTAGTTATGGCTGCCTGTGTGAACACAAGTGTGAGGTTTGTTTGTTTATTGTTCATTTTTTCTCTTGGAACATGGACAACTCACCAACCACCGATGACAGTGACAACCCCTCCCTCTCTTAGTACTTGTTAATTGAAGAGTGACGAGTTTGACAACGTAGCATCATCATCATTACGTATGTTACAGCATCCTTATTGGTCAACTATGGAATGGTCCCAAGATTCTTTTTTGTTTTTTAAGATAAAAACATTCAGATTTATTTAGTTCATCCCATCGATACCAACACCCAAATTCTCCATAGATCTTCTCTATTTATTCATTTTATCTGTATGTTTGTTTTTTTTAATTAATTAATTTATTTAAGGATTTCTACGTCCTCCCCGCCACCGCCTCCCATTTCCCTCCCCCTCCCCAGATCAAGTCCCCCTCCCTCATCAGCTCGAAGAGCAATCAGGGTTCCCTGACCTGTGGGAAGCCCAAGGACTGCCCACCTCTATCCAGGTCTAGTAAGGTGAGCATCCAAACTGCCTAGGCTCCCCCAAAGCCAGTACGTGCAGTAGGATCAAAAACCCACTGCCATTGTTCTTGAGTTCTCAGTAGTCCTCATTGCCATAAATAAAGGTCCCAAGATTCTTAAGAATTCAGCTGAAAACTCTACCCTTCAACTTTTGGAATGGCCCCTTTCTGCTGTCTTTCTGGTCCTTAAAGAAAAAGCATCATTTTCTCCTGTCCAGATCCACTCCCTCATAGCACTGCCAAGTGTACCTCCCATTCGATTTTCTTCAGAAAGTTTGGTTTGACTGTCTCAGGAGTGCTTTTTCTGGCACTGTCTACATTTGTTGTGAACTGTTCTGAACTTGGTTGGTCAAATTAAAATTTCTCTCTTGAAAATTTTTTTCTTGTTTTTTAAAATAATACTTGTCTTCTGGAGCTGGAGAGTTGGCTTAGTGATTAAGAGCACTGACTACTCTTACAGAGGACCTGGGTTTGGTTCCCAGCACCCACATAAAGCTTGGAAAACCCTCTCTGCTGCCAGTTCCAAAGGATCTAATGCCCTCTTCTCCTTCCACAGACATCAGACATGCACGTGGTGCACAGATGTACATGCAGGCAAAGCACCCATACACCCATACATAGTAATAAAAGATACAAAGAACAACAGTCCTTAGAACACCATAGGAAAGTTTCTGTTCCTCTTTTCTCATCTACAGTTTCCTAGAAACATACAGAGAATGCCTCTGCTCCTGTCGGTCACCAGCCAGTCCTCATCACCATAACAGGAGCCCAGCTTCCTCAGTGGGCTCCATGGGGGAAACCTCAAGAACAGCCATGTTAAGGACATAGGAGGTCATCCATATCATCACGTCTTATCTGGTGGACTCTAGAAGTCTGTTAATTGAATGGGTTCCTAATCTAAGTCCTTGTCAAATGAGAACAGCAGATGTAGAAATGAAATAGAGTGGCTGTCTTCTCTCCAGAATGTAGGCATTGAACAAAGAACCATCATTCAGCCAGGCCTTCATGGCATTTCATCTTGTAGTTACATGAGGGCAACCATCCTTGAGAGCTCATTGTTGCTACATGCACAGCATCCAGTGGCCTCCACCTTCACACACACACACACACACACACACACACACACACACACACACGCTAACCTTCCTTTTTGCAGAGATAAAACTGGTGGTTTGGAGTTCAAGTTCATATCCTCAGTGGTGATGGTGGTGGTGATGTGGGTGTTGTTGTGGGGGTGGTAGTGGTGATGGTGGTGGTGATGGTGTTTGTGGGTGGTGGTGTGGGTGGCAGTGGTGATAGTGGTAATTTTGGTGGTGATAGTGGTGGTGTTGGTGGTGGTGTGGGTTGTTTCAATGGTGGCCTGGCTGACCAGGCATCTAGTCTGCATACCACATTGCTTCACAGGGAGGTAGGTCCTACTTGAACATTTTCTAGAGGCATCCAGGAGGAGAGCCCAGGAAGTGGGCTTGGTAGTTTACCAAGGTTGTGAATCAGATCATGGAATGACCCTTTCGCAATGACTGCTGTTTGCATTAACATTTTATAAGAATCAACGCACCCTACAACTAAAAACCTAGTTTAACTGTGAACTCATCATTCACTTATATTCTCTCGTTAATATCATGTTATTCTATGTATATGGGTGCTTTGTATGTGTGTGGAGACCTTCATAGGCACGGTGTTCTGTCCCCTGTCACCATCTTCTTGCTATCTTCTCTGTGTGTCTCTCCACTTTTGTTTCTTATAAGGGTCCTGATCAATGGACTTAGGACCTGCTTGGATAATACATTATGGCCTGTCTCACCTTGAGATCCACAATGGTGTCTTCATAGACCCTGTTCCCAACATTCTACAGATGGCTATGATTTCATCCAAAACATATTTAACAAGACGGTAACCCATCCAGCCTCATCACATAGATTCTTACTCGCTGTTGAAATGATTGCTCTCAGTGACCCGACAGTCTGAATTACTGCATTTTGCAAATAAGTACAATTTTGCCATTTTGAGCTCTGTGAAGTATATCTCTGCAGGGTGGAGAGTGTTCCTCCCAAGTTGTGATCTGTCTGCATATCTTTGCCAGCCAGGCAATTGTGGCTTTAGTGGTTGTTGAAAACTTCCTGAGAAAGGCCCACAGGGAAGATGCAGAATGCAGTAACTGATCTGTGGCTGACTGAAAATCTGTGGCTGACTGAAATAGAGCATCACCCAAGAGCCTCAGACCTGAATGCCAAGCCAAAAGGCATAGGCTTGAGGTGCCATGTTTTCTTCTAGGAGACAGGAATGATGTGTCACTGGCTGGGTTGTCTTTTTCACTAAGAAACTCATATGTGTTGAACTAGCAACATGGCTTAGAGGAATAAAGGTGCTTACAACCAACCCAGGACCGACGTGGTGGCCAAAGAGAAATTGCTTTCACAACTTTTCCTTTAACCTCCACACTCACAATGTGGTACACACACACACACACACACACACACACACGAGTTGGGGGAGAAAGAGAGAGAGAGAGAGAGAGAGAGAGAGAGAGAGACAGAGACAGAGACAGAGACAGAGACAGAGACAGAGACAGAGAATAAATGTAATTTTAGGATTAAATTAAAAAGTTTAGATCTTATTTTGTGTTCTGTGACTTCCATTTGGTGTTGATACAAGATCCAGTACCTAAAATCCTTCTCATTCCCCCTGGTCTGAGTCTGATGATAATATTTCTCTAGATACTAATATATTTCTTTTATTATATATTTTATCCGAAATGATTTTAATTTTTTTTAATAAATTGGTTATTAGATAACTGGATCAAGGGATGTGGAGAAGTGGTTGGATAGATGGATGGACAGATGAATGTTCAGGTTGATCAATAGATGATCAGTAAATGGTAGTGGATAGATGGATGGATGGTTAGGTTTAAGTATGGATGGTTAGTAGATAATGGTGGATGGTAGATGGAGGAGTGTGTGTATGGATGAATGGATGGATATGTGTCTGTTGGGTGACTAGATTGATGGATGGATGGATGGATGGATGGATGGATGGATGGATGGATGGATGGGTGGGTGGATGGATGGATGGATGGATGGGTGGATGGATGGATGGGTGGGTGGATGGATGGATGGATGGATGGATGCTTAAGTGAATGGATGTATGGTGAGACTAGTCCCCCAAATCCAAGCCCGAGTAATTCCACCTTGTAGCCAACTACGTTTCAGGTATTCTATGGGTTTGACTTTAGCTAAATAAATAAATAAATGTCCTACATGTTTGAACAGTGTTTGGTGAGGTAAGGAAATCTTCTTGCTAAGGACAAGAATAAAGTTCATATAGACAACTTTCCCATTGTCTAGTTCTAGCTGTGCCTCATGTCGTCTGAGCCTGTAGTCACATCTACTGTTTTAACATTAGATAGTATTCCAAAGTGAAGTTTGCATCAATTATGTTCTATACTTCGAGCCACATAAAATAGGATTTTTGTCAGTTTGGATGACAATTTTGAAAAAAATGGAATTCTCTACCATCATCCATTGCTTTGTAAGTAATATGTAATATAAACTCTCTTTACTCAGTATAATGAACCTGAACCTGTCATTTTCTTGGCTGTTGCTGTTCCAGTTTGTTTGTAGAAAATGTTTGTTCTACGGCTCTCTGAAAAGGCGATGGGTTGAATGATGGATGGATGGGTGGATGGGTAGTTTTGTAGATGGATGAATGAGTGAATGAGAAGATTGATGGATGGATGGATGGATGGATGGATGGATGGATGGATGGATGGATGGGTAGATGGGTAGTTTTGTAGATAGGTGGATGAGTGGATGAGAAGATGGATGCATGGATGGATGGATGGATGGATGGATGGATGGATGGATGGATGGATAGTTTTATAAATAGATGAAGGATGGATGGATGATGGATAGATGGATGGATAGTTTTATAAATGGATGGATGGATAGTTTTGTAGATGGATGGATGAATGGCTGAGAAGATGGATGATGGATGGATGGATGGATGAGTGGATGAGAAAATGGACAGATGATGGATGGATGGATTGATAGCTTTATAAATGAATGGATGATTGGATGGATGGGTGGACAGACAGGTGATTGTGGACAGAAGAGAAGTGTAAAGGTACATGGCTGCATGTTTAGATGATTTACTGAACGGTAAACCATAGGTCAAAAATAGTTTATTTACAGATTTAATTTTAAGGAATAGAAATATTAAACAGAATTGTATCTTGTTTGCCAAAATAGAAAAGAATTTTAACCTACTATAGTTTCATTATTTTGAAATGACTCAGATGGCTATTTTTATTTTACTGAAATTAACTGCATGGGAATCAATTATTTTGGTAATAAATTAATTTGGTAAGAACTATGTATAGAAATATTTTATTTAATAGTTGATTGCACCTGGTTTTGAAATGTTATTTCATTTTATCTTTAAGTATATGTGTGGAGGATGAAGATAAAGATGAATGCTTTTGGATGGCCAGAAAGCAACATATTTCTTGGAGCTGTAGTTACATACAGACAGGTATGTACCATCTGCTATGGATGCTGGTAACTGAACCCAGGTCCTCTGAAAAGACAACTTGGCCATTGGAGCATATCTCCAGTCCTAGTTTTCCTTTTAAAATATAGAGATGTCTACAGATTTTAACATTTTCTCGTTAAGTTTTGCTTATTTAAGTCTTGTGAAAACAATAACATACATTTCCTTGTGTGAAGTTTTTTTTTTCACCACCACATTTGTTTTGTGTTATTTCTACCAGCAATATTTATTGTGAAATAAATAAAGTGCACAGTCCATATGTCTCTCTTACTTCAGAAGAAAAGTGAGAAATTCTCAGATGTTCCAAAGTTGAACTTTGCTTCAGAATTTATTTACTTTCTTGGCAGTTTGGATGGATGTTATTCATTTGTTCATGAAGGGGTTGGTGTGTTGCGTTATTTGAGAACTTTCTTTTTTTTTAAATATTGAAAACCAAACAGAAGGGATAAGTGCATTGCCAGCATGACAGGGTGACAACTGTGGGTTGCCAGGCCCCTACCCACACACATCCTTGGGACTGGCATGGAGGGTGTGAATGAGAACTTGGTCCCTGGAAGTCTAGAGAGTAAACATTACCCCTGATAGGCAGTCATACGGTCTCCATGGCAATACCTTAGCTCTGCCTCTGCAGTGCTACATCAACTGCAGAAAGATGGAAGAGTCGTGTGCCAATAAGCTTTATTTACAAAAACAAACTGAGGGCCACGCTATGCCAACTGGCCATTGCTTTCTGCCCCACTGCTCTAGAGAGCTCTCAGCAATGATGATGTACCAAATGTGTGACCTATGGGCACGTGTCCATGTTGCTGTGTATTCGCTACTCTTCTACAGCTGTGATAAAATATCATAACCAAAGCAGCTTAGAGAAGAAAGGATTTATTTGGGATTACAGTTCCAGAGAGATAGGAACCCACCCCGGGCAGGGGAACAGTACAGCAAGCAGCAGGCATGGCAGTAGGAACAGGAAGCTGAGGGCTCCCATCTTGAGCCACAAGCTGGAAGTCGAGAGATAAACTCGGAGTAGGATGTGACGTTAAGCTCTTAGCCTCCAGGGACATACCACCTTCAGCAGGGACTAAGCCTCCGCAAACAGTGTCCCTAACTGAGATATATTCAAAAGAAAGAGCCTATGGAGGATGGGCCATTCAAATCACCCCACTCTCTGAAACAGAGAGAGAGAGAGAGAGAGAGAGAGAGAGAGAGAGAGAGAGAGAGAGAGA
>NC_022017.1:23745917-23749017 GCF_000317375.1 Microtus ochrogaster | reverse complement strand
TCCCGGGAACATGAGACACAAAGGAAGGTGTGCAGGAAAGGCAGCCTGCTGCTCTGGGCATGGCAAGCTTCGGCCTTCACAGCTGGGTGGCCCTTCCTTCGTGCTTACTAATGGTACCTGGACAACAGCCTGGGACTTGAGCCAGGGAAGGCAGAGCGCCTAGCACTGCAGTTGGAGTGGATAATAGAGCGAGTGAAAAGAATGAGAATTTATCTCCCTCTGAGTTTCCAGCCCTGTCTGGGATGAAAAGGCTCTCGGTGTGCAGCTGTTGATTCATGGCCTGGCGATTCTTTGGTGGAGTTCTCTAAATATTTTGTAGCCATCCCTGACTTGGAAGCACAGCGTTTGAAATATCTTTACTTGACCAAGAGGCCCCAGGTGACGTTAGAATAATGATTATCCCATATTTTGCATCTCGTTGGAAAGAGTGCTGGAATAATATCACCGGCGTCGGTCTCAAGTGCGGAAGTGATTTAGGAGTAAAGGCTGCGATTTGGAATAGATTGCAGCCAGGCCTCCAACTGCTCTCATAAAAGGCCAGAGTAGAGGGAACTTTATTTTTACTGCACAGCTCTGTCTGGAGGGAGTCTTATTTCTACTTTATACACTTTCAGAAATTCTGCTCTTTGCTGGATTTATGAAGTGGAGGGAAGGGATCTGACCATGTGGAGACCGAGACACATGACACCCAAGTATCACTGCTTGGCAAGGATCTGTGTGTGGAGACAAAGGCATATGACCCTTGAAGCATCCTTGTGCAACAGAACCCAAGAGTTCCAGCGCGTTGCCCTGAAGCTGGTGTGTTCTGACAAGATAGATAAGTAGGATGTATTATGAGACCTTGGCCTGTCTGCGTGTACTGCTTGGGCCTTCCCTCTGGAGCCTCTGCCTCAGCAAGCTTTCCTGAACCTCTCCATGTGGATGTGATATGGTAGGCCCATTTCCGGGTGTGAAGAGTTGCAAGAAGCCAAGAGACCCCAGACCCTATCCATCCTGGTGAGCAGCCACCGTGGGAGGAGATAATCATTCTGGGAAGTATCTGACCTTCTGTCCATAGTCTGTGCCTGTCAGAGAGGATCAATGATGAAAAGTGTGGAAGGAAAATAAATGTTATTTGGAGCTGAAGAGATAGCTCCATGGTTAAGAGTACCTGTTGCTCTTACAAAAGAGCTGCTCCAATTCCCAGCATCCACGTGGTGGCTTACAACCATCTGCAGCTCTGATTCTGGAGGATCTGATGCCCTTTTCTTGCCTTTGTGAGCACTGCCCACATACATACAGGTAGGTAAAATGCTCAAATACATAAAAAATAAAAAACGAAAATTTTTAAAAGGAAGTGTGATTGACGGTGAAGGCCTCCCAAAGGCACGGTACTGCAAGCACCCCCAAGGGAGCACTTTGGGAAGTAGTAGATCCTTACAGGTGTGCCCAGCCTTTCCAAACCCATGCGCACGGGGACAGAAGCTAGAAGACAACTTTGAGCACCATTCTCTAGTCACTGTCCACCTTGGTTTTTTGAGTCAGAGTCTCTCATTGGTCAGGAATTCCTTGAGCAAGTTATTCTGGCTGGCCAACAAGTCCCAGGTGTCCTCAATTCTCTACCTCTCCAATGCTAGAATTATTTAGTACATGGATCTAACTCTTCTTCGTGCTTTCAAGGCAAGCATTTTACTAATCTATTGCCCTAGCCTATGGACAATCTTTTGGTTTTACAGCACATTGCTGTGGATAGCAAAATTCTTGTCTGATGACTTTGCTGTCTAGGTTATAGATTACGAGGTTCATAGTCACCCTCAGCTACACACGGCCACATGAAGCCCATGGGTCACAGGTTTTAGCCTCCTGCTAGGAGGTAGGATCTAAAGGGAGGCCTAGGTCTTTGGGGTGTATGCCTCGAAGAGAGGAGGAGCCTCTCTCCTGCTCTGGCCGGAGATGTGACCTTTTACTCTGACATGTGCCTCTGTCACCCCGTGCAAAAAAAAACCCAAACCTCTGGAGCCATGGAAAATTGGAATTGAGCATTCAGACCCAGGAGCCAAAATCAGCCTGCACACTCTAGAGTTTTGCTCTGTAGCCAAAGGCTGGCTGGAAGAAAAGGTTAATAGATCTCGTAGCTGTGAAGACTAAAAATGTCAGCTTGGATGGTGCCCTAGTTTGCTTCCAGTTGCTGTGATAAAGACCCTAACCAAAAGCAACTCAGAAAGGAAAGGGTTTATCTTAGCTTACAGGTTATAACCCATCATTGAGGGAAGTCGGGGCAGGAGCGCAAGGCAGAAACCTGGAGGCAGAACTGAAGCAGAAGCCATGGAGGGGTGCTGCTCACCAGCTCACTCCCCATGGTTTCCTCAGCCTGCTTTCTCATACAACTCAGGGCTGCTTGCCCAGGGGTGGCACTGCTCGCGGTAGGTTGAGTCCTACAATATCAATCATTAGCCAAGAAAATGCCCCACAGACTTTCCTACAAGCTGATCTGATAGAGGCATTTTCTTATTTAAGGTTTTTCCCTCTTCCCAGATTGCTCTAGATCATAGCAAGTTGACAAATAAATAAATAAAATAAAAAATAAGCAACAACAACAAAAACAAGCTAGCCCACAGACAGCCATGCCTGGTGAGTTCCTTTTTGCTGGGGCAGCTGTCTACAGACTTAGGGGGAGACAAATGGGTCACAGGAGGGGACGCTGAGCATCCTGATTCAAATATTTTCCACTTCTGAAGCCACATTCCAACTAGATCATGATCCCACTCCTGCAGCCTCATTCAAACGTAATCACCTCCCAACCCCCCACCTTCAGACCCCAGGGTTTTATTAGTTCCTCCCAGTGAGGGTTCAGTTTCAGGAAGAGTTCTGATAGAAACACTCAAACTACAGTACAGAGCATGACTGTGCTGTGGAAACACACACTAGGAAGGAGGGCTGAACAGGGTGAGCGGGGAGGCCTCAAGGTCAGGTGGGCAGTCATACGTAGGACAGTGACCACTGGAGATGTTACCATCTGAACAAGAGCAGAAGGGGGTGAGAGTACAGGCAAATGGGATCATGACAGCCACAGTACAGGGCTGGAGCAGGGTCTGGGAGTGGAGTGCAATGAGTAGGCACA
>NC_022017.1:23741753-23745612 GCF_000317375.1 Microtus ochrogaster | reverse complement strand
CTAGCGGTGCTACACAGATGATTAGAAATGGGCTAAATTAATATGTGAGAATTAGCCTAGAAGAGACTAGATAGAAATGGGCCAAGCAGTGTTTAAATGAATACAGTTTGTGTGTTGTTATTTCGGGCATAAGCTAGCACGTGGCTGGGGTGCTGGGGACGAAGCCCCGACGCTCTTATTACTACAGATAGCAGAGAGGTAACAGGCCTGCTGGTATTGATGGGTCTAGTAGGTTATAGCACAAATTCTAATTGGTCTTAATAATAAAAACCTGAAGTCAGATATAGAAGTGGAAGCAGAGCAGCCAATCACTAGAGTTCTTACACAACACTCAGACCAACAGGGCGATCCTGTCCTCAGACTGCAACATCCTCAGACTGCCTGCTGTTCAGGCTGCTGCCTCAGACTGCATCTGAGATCCTGTCTCCTCCTGTCTTATATTCCTCTCTCCACCCAGTCATATCACTCCTGCCTCCACCTCCCTAGTGCTGGGATTAAAGGTGTGTGACCCCAAGTGCTGGGATCACCTTGGTGTGAACTCTTTCTCTTTTAGACTGGATCGATTTCATGTAGCCCAGGGTGGGCTTGAACCAACAGAGGTCTATCTGCCTCTGTCTCCCAAGTCTTGATTAAAGGTGTGTGCCACCACTGCCTGGCTTCTATGGCAAATACTGGCTTATTTCTGCACTCTGATCTTCAGGCAAGCTTCATTTGTTTTATCACAAACAAAATATCACTACAGTTGGGCTTTCTGGAGAGTGGGGGTGTAAGAAGGTTTGGAGCTGACAATCCGACAGCTTCTCTGGGTGCCATAGTAGGAATTCTCAGCCAGTAGAAAGAACACATAGTAGGAAGAGCACATAGTAGGAAGGACACCAGAGGAAGCCGTGCTCTGCCCTCCTATTCTGCCTCTCTTCAGTTTTTTTGCTCAGGCTATAATGTGGCTTCCTGAACCTTGAGTGAACCTGAGCCCTGAACCAGCCCATTCACCCTCAGTTCCTTACCCTTCTTGAGAACCAGCACCACAGATGAGCTTGTTGAAATGGTGGTCCACTGGGCACACATACAAAGTATAAAGGCCATCTCTCATGAGAGTGGCCTACAGCTCTGCACTTTGCCTATCCAGGTTGGACTCTTGGGAGTATGGAAAACCCCTGTGGGCCACCCAGGGAACTCCTTCTACCCATGAGACCCCCATGCTCCTGTAAACCTAATAACCTCATGGGTTTGCCAAGCTAGACTTGGAGGAAGCCTCTGTGCTCTGTGGGTTTCTTCTTGATGAATAAGGGTCTTTTTAACTTTTTCCCCAGGGAAAGCAGAAGGGTTTCCTGGAGTTAGTTAGCTTTGAGAGAATATCAGTTTTATTTTCTAAAGTTTGACCCAAGATCGAAAGGTGAGGTTGGAAAAGGATCCCTTGCATATTGGTTACTTTCTGATGCTCTGACAAAGCACCATGATGAAGGAAAGTCTTTGTTTGGGCATACGGTTCCAGAGGGTTAGGGTCCATGATGGCAGGGATGGAAGAATCAGGAAGCTGGGAATTCACCTCTTGAACCACATATAGTAAACAGAGAAAGCAAACGAGAAATTGGGAGAGGCCTTATTCTCTCAAAGCTCACCCCTAACTGACATATTTCCTCTAGCAAGGCGTAGTTCTTAACATTGCCAACACAGAACCACTAATTGAGGACCAAGCACCCGCACTGCTTTTGTGATGAAGTTATATGGAACTGTGGGTGAGATAAATCGTGTTCTCCCCAAATTGCTTTTGGTCATGGTGTTTCACCACACAATAGTAACCCTAAGATACCATCTGTCACTCTGCTGTCTATCTGGGGATTCAGGGGAGACAGTGGAATCTCTGTGTACAGAATAGGGTCCTGTGGCCATGAGGGGGACTCAGTGTCTAAGCTATGTTGACACTCTGGTGCTGACAACCCAACTGAACACCACCTAGACCCTGAAGTCCTGATGGATTGAATATGTGGTAACATCCAAGAGCAGCCCAAAGCCCTGGGGCTAGGCAAATGATTTAGCAGTTGAGAAAACTCATGGCTGTTCTTCCAAAGGATTCAAGCTTGGTTCCCAGCATCCATGTCCGGTAGCTCACAACAGCCTATAACTACTTCTCCAAGAGTCCGATGCTTTGTCCTGGTCTTCACTGATACCTACATGCATGTGCTCACACAGGTGCAGAAGCTTGCCATGCATGTGTGCATGCATGTGCACGAGCACACGCATGAACACATACAACAAAATACGTCTCAAAGCTCTGAGTGCATCATGACCCTCCACTCCAGCACAACCTATGGGCTTGTGCTAGGGTTGGAAACTAAGGCACAGTGATCAAATGAAGGAGTAGGGATCCAGGTAGAGGCTGCTAAGGTCCTATGGCCTTGGCCATGATGCCATGCACCCCCTCAATCGGAAGGCTGCAGGAAGGCAAAAGATGCTGGTACTCAGGACCAGGAAGGATAAACCTCTTCCAGGACTCCCACCCATCCTGGGCCTGTCAGCACCCAGAAGAAGCATATATGAAGACACCCTGTGGTCTCCAGCTCATTACTTCATTCTCTCCCTACCGAGATCCTCAGGGGTAACTTTTTCATCCCAAGAGCCCCGGGAGCCAGTCAGTGGAGCTACAGACAAGAGGATCTGCTGGCGTATTATGGATGTCTATAAATCTGTGAGCAAAATAATGGCTCTTGAAACAAGTTTCATGGGCAGAGAAAGCCAACCTCCTTCCGTTAGAGCACAGGGTTCATGCAGGCCAAACTCTGGGGATTTGGGAGCAGCATTGCTGGAGAAATGGAATTGCTGATGTCTCCATCTGCTCCTGGATCTCTAAGGGAAGGGACTGCAGGGGTGACGGGTGCATGCAATAGGAGAGTTTGGTCATCACCTAGACCCAGGATCCTAGCAAAGAAATGGGCAGGGAGTGACTGCTGATTCCCGGATTTGGATTCCTACAGGTCATGGGGCTCGGTGACCCGGCAAGGCTTCCTTCTCCAATGGGAATGCAGAATCTGATGTGAAAGTCAAGAAGCCACATGTTCAGTTTTGCCTGTCTTCTCTGGGTGTGGAGAATGAAAGGTCTGTGGTGGAACTGAAGCCCAAGGAGGTCTTAACACTGGGTGGCCATTCTCTGAATTCCTGCACCGGGAACCTCCATGGTAATCCACAGAAGGGGGTGGGGGTAAGGATTGCAGGGGGGGGCAGGGGGGAGGTAATTCTGTTTACAGGCACAGACTCACATGACCGCAGAGCTGACAAAGCACCAAGCCAGTGCCCTTGGGAGACAGTGAACAGCTGCAGTGATTCTGTCTTGGAGTGGAGATTCTGACTGTGAGTCAGTGTGGCTCAGTCACCACCAAGTCTCCCAGGCACAATGACCATGTCCCACAAACCCTCTGACGTACTGAGGTTCACAATCTCACAATCCTGAGGCCACAGCTCTGAACTGCAAAATGAACAGTACTGGCCCCAGGGCTAGCTATCACCCTCCTAGGCCCATGGTTCAGGTCACATGAATTCTGAAGACAGCTCCTTACTCTGTATAGGAAAATGTGGACTTACTGGGGTGTCAGGTCCAAATTGGCACCCATCAACCCCATTCTTCATTGGTTGTTACTGAGTGCAGCATGGATACAGTGGACTTTAGGGCCCTAGGAGTCACCTGCTGACCTTGGACAGCTGAGTTTGGGACCACACAAGGGTGTCAGGAATGCAGGAAACTTGGAAGACAGAAGATGGGTTTTCCCCTGAGACCTTTGGCCTCTCTTTGGTTCTGTTTTTTTGTCTAGGTAAGAAGCGTGGCCTTTCTCTGTGGCGGTATGCACAGGATGAGGTGCTAGGCTCC
>NC_022017.1:23737622-23741237 GCF_000317375.1 Microtus ochrogaster | reverse complement strand
CCACTCTTGTTTCCAGTTGGTCATTTCATTGTTGGCTTCCCCCAAAAAGTAAGATTCACACTGACTCTTAAAAGGCTGAAACTAGTGGGCTTGTATGTGTTCATACATGTCTAAATCATCGATGTGAGTCTGTACATGTGTGCATATGCGTGACCATGTGAGGTGTTCATGACTAAGTTTCTTATGTGAATGTGTGTGTGTGTGTGTGTGTGTGTGTGTATATATATTTCTGTGTGTGACTATGTGGACATGTATATACCTTCATGTGCTATGTAGCTGTGTTTATCTGTGTGTGTCTGTGTGTATGCATGTTGTATGTATGTGGAGTATGCATCTATGTCTTTGTATGGTGTATGCACACATCTGCAGGTCTGTGAGTAATTGTGTGCATGTGCCTATGCATGTGTGTGTGGCATGGACATGTATGTGCTTGCATTTTTATGACTCTGTGTGATGTATATGCATGCCTCTGTGTGGTATGTTTTAGGTATATATGCACCTGGAGACCATGATGCTGCACCTATGACTGTCTGAGGTGACTCTCAGCTTTATCTGTATCCATGCTCTGTCACTCAACCCCATCATCTCAACCCCACCATATGCATGGACCCCAAGGAGCCAGATGTCTCTCTTGTGGTCGTAGAAGCAATCCCTGTTGTGCCAGTGTACACTGATGGATGTGACCAGTCACGCAAAAAACCAGCAGGTGTTTTGTCCAGCATGTCAACTCTAACATTGTGGTCCAATTCATTGCTGGCCCAGGACTGCAGGCTACACAAAGCCCCCACAGCCATCCTGTAGGAACAAGGAAAGCAGACAAAACTCCAAGGCTCACATCGACACTCCTTCCTGGCCTGGCAAGCTGCTGGCCTGTCTGAATACTTCAGTAAAGGGAGGTTCAACTGGCATCTCTTGGTGCTGGAGACCATGAGCCCTGCTGCTATGTTGTGAAGGGAATGATGGATGCAACCAGTTCCTGTAGAGAATCAAGAATGGCTGGAGCACCACATTCCCATGCTGCCCAGGCCTGGCTAGCAAAGCCAATCTTGTTTCTCATGCCATCCACCACTAGGTGCAGAATAGAAGAAACTGTGTCTGAATGCTTTGAGGGTCAGACTCTAATTCCAATGCCCTGTGGCCCATCCCACCCACAACCTCTGGCCACAAGACTCACCAAGGAACACTGGCAAGTGCTTGGAAGTGTGGAAAAGGAAACCAGACCCCCCCACATGAGACCCTGAGAGGAAGGGTAAGTGAGGGGATGGCTGGGAGGGCTGAGGGCCCCCAACTCCCACCCAGGGTCTCCTACTCCCTGAGGTCTCGGCTTTCCCAGCAGAATTTGTAAGAGGTTCCAAGGAGACATGATCCCATGAGTGGCTGCTCCCAGCCAGCGCGTTCCCAGGAAGAGAAGTGGCTGAGCGGAGAAAGGCAAACAGGAGGAATGGCCCAGAGATCCGCCGTGCCAGGTAATGAGTGGAATTTATAGAAAGGAAACACAATATGATCCTGCATAATGGCTGTTGACAGAGATTCAGGCTGTTGGTTTTAGGAGATTAAACTGACAAATAGCAGAGGTTTCCTGGGCTCCATACTCCCTGATTCGTGGGCGCCTATCAAAGGTGTGCCTGTTAAGGCGCCAGTCAGGGGTGCGGAGATTTCCAGATAATAAGGACTTGTTAGAGCCAGGGGGGACATTGGAGCTGGTGATCTGCATTTCCAATGGCTCCCCGGGAGCTCGCTCAGCAGATGAGCTAATTCATGCAGGAAGTGGGGTGGAAAAAACGACCCCTATTGCTCCCAGAAAGAACAGACTACATTTTTAAAAATTTAATTAAGGCCTCGGATCAGGTTTTTGTAATTAAATTGGCTCTGTGAGTCATCACAGTGATCCATGAGCGCCCTCTCCGATGCCCCAGTGAGGGGCAAGAAGCTGGGAAGCATCCCCGGAGAGCCTCAGGCTCCAGGCTCCCTGGTTGTGCCCCTCCCCCTCGTGTGGGGAGGGCTCCGAGCACAGGCACCCTCTGTTTGTCCTTTGATCTCTGAAGATCCTTCTCTTGGGCAAAGCACAAGTGAAGGCAGGGAGACAGGACCATGTTCATGACCCTACCGCGTGTCCACACTGCCACGTATATGTCTACACCCAGCGATATACACGGTCTATGTTGTGACTCTGGGCCAGCTGCCATTCAGCACAGTGGCATCAAAGATGTTAATGAGACATCCAGAGTTTTCCAAAGACTCTGCAGAGTGTGAGCATAAGCCAGAGACAGGCATCAGGGCTTCGGGGGCGGCTTGCACAGGGCGGCTAAGGAGAGGAGGTGTGGCCCTGGAGCCGAACTGTTTTCCAACGAAAGCTAGCAAGCCCAGCATCTGGCTTTTCCTTAGGAAAACTGACACGCAGGTGGAGAATGGCAGGGACTGGGGGGGTGGGACGGAAGAAGGGGGAAGAGGAAAAGATGGCACAGAAGAAAAAGTCCCATAAGCAGAGGAAGAGTGACAGGGACAGACTTCTATCCCCACAGAACTCAAGTCCCAGTAATAGGGCCCAAGTAGGCGGCTTTGGGAAGCATGTCAGGGATCAGAGATGGGGTGCCTTGGCATGGATATGCTAGTGCCTTCTAGCCTGCAATGTCTCCCTGGGGTATCAATAGGTCATAGGCAGCCCAGTCAGGAAAGATAAGCTGGGTCTCTTCATCTCTGTCAGCTTCCATAGCCCACCCAGTGTGGGCTGGTACCATGTAGTTGTCTGTCCTCCTGAGACTCATGCAAGATAAACTGAGGCCTGGCTGTGGAAAGGGAGCCAGCCTGAGCTTGTCAATGGGAGGTGGTGGGAGGGGCTTGGTGGGAGGACCTTGGTGGGAGGGGTTTGTTGGCAGAACCTTAATGAAAGGAGCTTATTGGGAGGGGGTTGTTGGCAGGGCCTTGGGGGGGGGGGTTGTTGGTAGTGGCCTTTGAAGACTTGAGAAGAACAAGTCACACATTAACAGCAGGTGGGGGATATTTTCCATACTCCCTGAACTCAGCAAGGCCAGCTTCCTCTTGGCCCCATGAAGTGCCTGTTAACAGCAGCCCTGTTCACGCCAAGAGCGTCCATGTCTCCAAACATACTTTCAGAATGGACTGCCCCAGAGTGGGTGTGATCACCATTGCCTGTAGGAGTAGGCATCCCCAAAAGAAGGAATATGTATTACCTGGTATGCTTCAGAATAACTCTTAGATCAGTATATCTTTAAATAAAACTTGGGACTGGTAATTTCCTGGTCTTGGCATGGGTCCAGGAGCCTCTCCCCACACCGTTCTGCATGCCTCCTCTGCCCCTCTTGAGCCTGCTCTCTCTTATTATCCCCTGCAATGTGGACATAATCTTGCAGGGTTGCAAGATTAGCACATTTAACATTTCTTGGTTGAGGATTGATGTGCAGCCTTCTGTGATTTGGTCACAAACTTGCACCAAACAAATGGATTAACCTATCATAAATAGAGATCTGTCTGAATAGATGTAGCCTGTTTAACAAGTACAGGGTCTTGGGTTCAATCCCCAATGCTGCTAAAGAAGAAAAATAGGTAATGATAGAAAATAAACAATAGGTAGATGGTAGAGATAGATAGATAGAT
>NC_022017.1:23726258-23737437 GCF_000317375.1 Microtus ochrogaster | reverse complement strand
AGATAGACGACTGAGCAAGAAAGGAAATAATAGATAAGAGAAACTGAGGAAGCCCAACACTGTCAAAAACAGAACAGGAACTGTTAACCACATTGTCATAGTGAAAAGGATATTTGCAGAAGCTAAAGAATTAAAAGAAACAATAAAAGACTCTTCCTTCATAAGTTAGATCTATCCTGAGTCTAATTGTTTTCTTCTCCTCTGCTTACCACAGTGCACACCTAGGCTGGCTAGCGATGCTAGAATCTCTTCCACACTCAAACCCTACACTCCCTCGCCCAGGGCAGGGCATACCTGGAGCAATAACAGGGAAGAACATGGAACAGGAACTGATTTTAACAGAAACCACCTAGAGATGGGAACCACACAGAGAAAACAGGATTTTTAGGTCATTTGCATCTTTACTTTGGATTGACTCGGTTGGCATGCTCACCAGGCTTCACAGATTGATAAGCAAGCCAGGCATGCACCCATGTGAGACCCACACCGTTCTCCCTCAGAGGCTTGTGCAAGTGTAACATCAAGAGCATGGTTGAGTGCTGAATCCACCACCAGCCATTCCGCAGGCAACAAAAGATACTTGCATAGGCTACTGAGTATCTGGGAGCTAGGGCAGAACGCTAGGGCAGGAGGCTGGCTAGAACTCAGGTTTCCTGCTCAGGGTGGGAAGGCCCACAGTGACCTCCCTCCTCAGAGCCCGCCCATTCTGGGGTGATTAATCGTTGTATTATTCATAAATCTGCTCGAAGATGTAAACAGGGTGATTGTGGCTCTGTACGATATTAATAACTTAATGAGTCCGTGCTATTTGTTTATGGAGTGGATAATGCGATCTCTGCAGGGGCCAGATATAATATTACAATCTGGTAATTCAACGGCTGCCATTAAACACACACACACAAACAGTGTGTTGTCTGAGAACTGAAGTACACACACACACACACACAAACAGTGTGTTGTCTGAGAACTGAAGTTCAGAGCCCTGATGGAATCATTGCCAGGGCAGGTCTCCCCAGACAACTGGCTGGCAGAGACTGCAGCCCCAGGACCAAGCCATTACCAGTCTTAATTTCATAGCATCTTGTCACTTGAGAAAGTGTAAGAATGCCGTACAGCAGCTCCCATTCCCCAATACCTCTGTGGATTGGTCTATTTTGAACATCTCTTATAGCTGAAAACATACAGTGTGTATTCTTTTACACCAGCTTCATTCAAATCACTGCTATCCTCATAGGCTCTATTAATGTGTTCATAAGTCATTCTTTCTTAGGCCTGTGCATGAGTGTGCCGTCCTCTGTCAATTCATTATCAGTATAAACTTTCACACAGTTTCTGCTCTTTTAATAGTTTCCGCTCTGGCTACTCTTAATCATGCTGCTGTGAACATTCATGTGTAAGCCTTATTCTCATTTGATACTTAATAACATCAACTCCAAGCATATTCCCAGGTGCTAAGTGACATTTTGGTAGCTATGTGCCTTGCCCCCACAGTCCAGATCAGATCAGAGGCACATTGTGGAGGTCCCTGTTAGTCCGTAGGCCTGATCCCTGGTCCCCTCATCCTGTACCCTTCTTCTGGGATGCTGAGGGTGCTATGTGAAAGTCTGTGTTTGCACATCTCCTGCTGTGGAGGATTTGATGGACTCCAGGCATTGTGAAAGATCTCCTAAGGCACTGAGGACCTTTGCCTTGACACTGCAGAAGGCAAGGCATCTCCCCTAGGATCAGAACATGACTACATCAGCATAGAAGAAAGGACCAATAGCGTGGTCACAGCCCAGCCCAGGGAGAGAGACACATCCACTAGGAGCTGCTGAGTGATGTGGGCAGTGATAACTGTTCTCAGGGCCACCAGAAGAATTAGATGACCTCATACCCAGAGTGGTCAGTGTATGTATGAAATGCTGATATCCTCCCTCACCTCAAGGTTGTCCTACTGGGGAACAGGCAGGTGGGGCTTCCATGCCTGAAGCTCTCTCTCACTGCCCGAGGACCCAGAGAACATCCGTCCATGCCTCTGAACATCCCTGTCACCTTCCTCCCCAGCTCGGCAGCTGAGATATGACTCCCTTGTCCCCTGCACCCCTCACCACCATAGAGTGCTTGTCTCCGTATCCTAGAGAAGAATGGTGACAGCTTCCTTCAGCTGCATCTGAAGTTAAAAAAAGAAAGAAAGAGGGGGGGAAACCCATTCACCATTAATCTCCGCATGACAGGGCTGCTTGTAATTAAACTCTGAAGATGTGTAATTCTTTATTGAGAGAGATTCTTTTATTGCTCAGCTGCCACCACCCAGGTTTGTGAAGAGAGGGTTGCCACTTGTTGATGGTGACAGCACCCCCCCCAAAAGGCACAGTCCCCCTCCCTCAATGGCATGTCCTCCCACCAGGATGGAGAAGGCCTTGGTCTCATTTGGGGACTGTGACACCTATGGGCTACTGCACCCTACAGGATGCTTGCCAAACCCATAGTCTCCTCCCATGAGACAACTGCCACCCAGCAACTCTTAGTCTGTGACCAACAGTAATGCCTAGCACCTTTATCTCTCTTGGGCCATATGTGCATTCATGCATATGTGTGTGTATGTAGTGTGTGTGTGTGTGTATGTAGTGCGTGTGTATGAGTTTTCTCTGTGCATCACACTGAAGATGATCAAATTTTCTCCTCCAGCCTCAGTTTCCTCATTTCTAGAATGATATGCTGAGACAGCAAAGGAACCATCTGGGTTGGAGGATGGTGGCTTTGCTGGAGGATACCCCGCCCCTGGACTTTCTCCTTCAGGAACGGAGCTGTGACACAGTTGGAGTGAAATGTTTTACCCACAAAGCAAGACACTGACCTTGTTGACCTGGATGAGCTGTGAGGAAGCGAATTGATGGGAAAAGACAGCTCCCCGCTAGAGAACAGCTGACAACCAGCTAGCTGTTCAAGTGTGCTGAGATCGCCCCCATCATCCCTATTCCACCACCATTCTGGGGGTGCTCACCCTACACTACATGAGAGGGATCCAGGTATTGAGAAAAGACTCCATGTTCACACATCCAACTTAGCCAGTGGAGGGATGCAGGCTTGTCCAGGAAGCTCCTCCCCACCTCTTCTGTCTTTTCTAGAGGCTGCCCAGAGCCTCGCTGAGCCTCCTCTTAGGTTTTCTGTTGTGTTGCCTTTTTCATGTTTATTTGTGAGCTGCAGTGCGAAACAGTTACTAATTCAGATTTTTACTGTGGATAAACAAATACTGAAAATTAACAGATGTGTTCTGCAGATGTCCTTAACAAAAATAACATCCCTCGTGACGAGGAGCATCCGAGGATGGAGCAAGAGGATGCTCTGAACAATCTGCCCCCCCACCCCTGCTTGGTACAATCCTACCTGCTCCAGTGGCTGGAACACAAGCTCCCCAAGGGTGGAAAGGCTCATCTGAACCCCTAAGATGGTGGCAGATCATACTATGGTCACGTGTGTTATAGAACAGTGGGGACAGTGGGCAAAGAATCCATAGAGTAGAGGACACCAGGCAGTGAGATAAGCAGAAGTACTGGATGCACAAGCTGCAAGAGCCTCCAGCATCCAGCAGAGCAGAGAAGGTTCCAGTTGGAGGTTCAGCTGGGGCTCCTCAATCAAATGAGGAAGACAAACCATGACTTGGAAATGGGGTTGCCCTGCAGAGCCCAAAGGCTAAGCAGAGACTGGGACCCCAGGAGTGAAGATGGAAGTTGGTAAGCCAGTCAGATAGTTGAAAGGCAGGACACAGCACAGGGCTTCTGTAAGGTGAAAGGCCTACTAAGACATCCAGTTTCTGTGTATCTGGACTCAGCTGTCCACCCAGTTCAAGATGTCACAGCTATCTGGACAGAAGTCCTCACAGTCCTGAGACGCAAAGGCTGTGATCCAATCCTTGGAAGGAGGCAGGAACAGAACTGTGAAACCCTTGGGCCTGTGTCTACCCCTCCCATGATTCAGAGCCAACAAATGCTCTTCTCTGATCTCTGTGACCAGCAGCATGCTGCATGAATGCATTCCCTGGAGACAAGCTCCTCCAGCTCTGGAGTGCCAGCCACAAGCCACAGTGTATCTTGGGGACACATTCTGCCTGGAATTGGTCGCAAGATCAAATGCTGGTATAGCGGTCCCTGAGAATCAGGGTCTGCACCTAACATGTGGGAGACTATGTGCAGATCCAGAGACCTTTCCTCCCATTTCCCTTAACTTTTCTGCATGTATTTTCCTCCTCCACAGCTCTTCCATTGTCTCTCAACTAGAAGAAGAAGAAAAAGAAGAAGAAGAAGAAGAAGAAGAAGAAGAAGAAGAAGAAGAAGAAGAAGAAGAAGAAGAAGAAGAAGAAAAAGAAAAAGAAAAAAAGAAAAAAGGCTGCCTTGTAGGGCTCACCTCCTCTTTCTCTTCCTGAAGAAAACCAAACCTTGGTTCTCCTTCCCTGGACCACAATTGCTTGGCCACCACTTCCCTCTACTGCCCCAAATTCATGGACATCCCAAGTAAACACCCTCACCCACCTTCCTGAACCTGTACACGTGAACAGGCCTGTGTACACACTCAGGTATGCACGCAGACATGTATCCACACATTTGTTCTCAGATTCACACATATTACATGCAAGTGCACACCACCAGACTACATCAAGAGCCTAGGGCAGAGTGGCTGAGGCACCATGAGGAGTTGACCGAATGAAGTTAGGGTTCTGCTTCCTCAGCATGCCAGTCTCTGAGAGGAAAATCTCTGTGCAAATTTTATTTCTTCCTATGTGAAAGGAGCCCCAGCCCCGCAGGGATAATTCCATTTGCCTTTTCTTTCAGAAGGGACTGTCTTACACAGAGAGCTTTTTCTCATCCAATTTTGCCCCAAAATAAAATAAAAGACGCTGGGAGCCTTCCGACTAAAGGGAAAAGGTTCACTTCAAGCCCATAATTTGATGCCCAGGGAGTGGTAGGATAGACAGGGAACTGGACAGTCAAGTTCATTGCTGCATCCATTGTGCTGGCCCTTGACCCATATTACCAAGCTGAATGGCCAGGAATGGGCTGGGTGGCCAGGATCAGATGGCTCCATCTGAGCAAGCGATTCTGCCAATGAATTAGTTCACAACCTGCATCCCTCTGGCACATGGTTCCTTTACTAAAAATACAATAGCATACAGTTAGAGGCGTTCTGATACTAGATAGCTCTTGGTCCCCTTCCACCTTCTGATAGTTCTGGAGACTTGGAGTCTTTGGACTCTGTCTTCATGTCTCAACCCTTTCCTGAAGCCTCCATGGCTCTTACCTACCTGGAGGCATTTGGCACTTGCTTGGAATTTCTGGAACAATTCTGGGAATCCACAGCTGGTTCTTAGGACCCAGTAGAGCTGTACCCTGGCTCTGGCCAGGCTGTATTCACAGGGCGAGACATGAAGATCCCACCTCGAGGTGCTGTAAGGAAGGAGTGAGGCTGGCAGGAGCCGTCACAACCTCTCCACAGCCACTAAGAACTCCTTGGGGTTCTTTCTAGGTTTGCGACCTTGTGTGGGTACAAGGCAGGACCAGGAAGACTTGCTCTGGTTTTCTGGGTGTAAATGTCTCTGGATAGGCAGCCCCTCCCTGACAGGAGCAATGGCTTCTAAATTTTACTTCCGAATATAACATAGATTGTATTGCACATTTGTATCCACTGTATCGTATAAGGGGCCTTCACTGCAGAAGCGGGGTTATTCACTCTTATTATGTATTATAATATGTATTATATTATGATATTTTATATTATCATATTATGCATTTTAGGGATTATGTTGACATCAAAGGGAAGAATATAGATGAGCACCCATATCCCTTACACAGGGGACTGGACACCATCTAAGCAGAGGTGTGACCCTCCCCATATCTAGGAACCAGAATACACCCATATTGCCCTGGTCAGAGAAGAAGTTCCAAAAACACACTAGCCTAATCCTCACCCAAGATGAGCATCCATCAACACCTTCTCTGAGCTTCTCACTCCTACCCACACCAGGAACCTTGGAGTATGAGGACCCAGGCACAGGATGCTGAGAGAAGAAAACACAAAGTCAGAAGTTTAGAGGTCTGAGAATGTCAGCATCCTCATCTCAGGCATGTTGAGTGGAGCGTTTGCCACTGTTAGTACATAGATATGGGTGTGGTCACACTAAAGAGAGGTAAGGGTGTGCCCAGCAGCAAGCTCAGCCCAGGATGAAGGAAAGAGGGTAGGGCCAGAGGGGGACATCAAGAGATTAACAGCAGCTTGGATTCCTCTGGTCTTTGGCTGGCACAGTGATCAGGAAGTGGCTATTCAGGGCTCCCGGCAATTTACTGGTTCTTTCAATCTTCTTTCACATGTAAAGGAGAGGAATTGGTCTTGGAAGATCTACATCTGCCTCACAATGGCAGGAAGATATTCCTAAATTCGAAAGGGAAGGTCTGGGAGAAGATGAATAAGGATGCAAAAGAGAAATGGGGGTGGGGAGGCAGAAGCCTAGAGAAAAGAGGGGCCAAGAAGGGAACCCAGAGGCTAAGCCAGGGGAAAAGAGATGAACGGAGCCGAATAGCAAAAACAGGATGCTGGCATGTGGTGTGCCAGACAGAGCCCTCTGTGTCCCACTGCCCATCACGTCACCATCGCTCAGCTGTGTGGGCAGGACTGGACAGATTCCCCCACCTGTGCAGTTTGTGATAGACAGAAGTTGGTTTGCACTGTACCTTCACAGAAGCCAAGAGGAGACCTGGAGACACTGGCTCATGGGCCCTGGCATCTGCACAGGCGAGGTGGGTCTTAAGGAGGCACGTTCATTTTCAGTGCCGTCTAGGTCACTGAACAGGACACTAGAATTAAACTCTAGAGAAAGGACATGGAGAGAATGGATCTCATTCTGTCTCAAATGCAGAGGGTCCCCAAGCTCAGGTGGTCTTGTAAGAGAACCTTGTTTTTAGCATTAGAGGCCCCCAGTGGTGAATACCCAGTTCTCAGCCTCAGTATTTTCTGCCAAGAGCCACCATCTCAGAGTCACCTAGTTAGAGGGCCCTGCTATGAGCCCCTTCTTCCAGAGCCTGCCAGCTTCTGAGTCCACTCTTGCTATGGAAGAGGCTACACCTGTGACCAGGAAGGACATAGAGACATGAGTGTGGACATCCCGGCCGTCACACTGTTGGCTTGATCTTAAGACACTCCTGCTCCTGCTATCTTCCACCCCATGTGCTGAGACAGCTTTCCCCAACTGAGAGCTCATTAGCCACATGACACTTGTCCTTGCTCCCTAGCCCATAGATGATATCTCAGAACACAGAACTTTCAAGAACTGTAAGCCCTGCAGGCAACCCAAGAGACTCTTGATTGAGAACTGGAGTCCCCCAATACTGCGGAGAGGGCTGGTGAGCTGAGCAATCCCAGGCATCCCTCTGGTCACCATATCCTTCTAGAAAGCAGCTCCCCAGGCTTTTGGGCTCTCCACCTAAGGGAGCACCCATAGACTGGCTCATCAGGCCTGTACTTCCTAGCTGATGAGAGAGTTTCAGGGCAAAAGGGAACACACACAATGATTAGCTGTGGGATTCTGAGACGTTTCTGCTCATAGGCTTTGCTTATTCAGAGGTGACGTGATTGGCTTAACACATTCCCACAGAGAACACCTCTGTCCCATCCCCTTCCCCATCTGCTTACATCTGCTACAAAGTCAGGTCATGCTTTCTTTCTCACAGCACATTGCTGGCGCTTTAAATGGTCCCTAATCTGGATGCTTGTCCCTGATCCAGATACTTGCCCTGAGAACCAGACGCTTGCCCTTGAGCCAGATGCTTGCCCCTGATCCAGATGCTTGACCCAATTCAGATGCTTCCCCCATCCAAATGTTTTCCCCTTATCAAGATGTTTGCCCCTGGTCCAGATGCTTGTCCCTAATCCAGATGTTTGCCCCTGATGCAGACACTTGCCCCCAATCCAGACGCTTGCCCCCAATCTAGATGCTTACCTCTGATCCAGAGGCTTACCCCTGATCCAGATGCTTATCCCTGATCCAGAGGCTTACCCCTGATCCAGATGCTCGCCCCTCATCCAGGTGCCCCTCACCCTTGACCTCACAGGAATCTGATACCCACATCTGCAGTGAACTGCCACTCTTCCACCTCGCAGACAGGGGCCATGCACTCTGGCCCAGGCTAGTTCTCTTGCAGGACTGAGTGAAAGCAAATTCTCTCTGGTTTCAGACCAAAGTACCACAGACTAGGTGGTTTTAACAGCAATTGACAGCAGAGCAGTTTCAACAACAGACCTAACCTCTCTTGGTCCAGGAGGCTGGAAGACCACAGCATCCCAGAATGGGTTCTTCCTGGTCCTCTCCTCCTGGTTTGTGGATGTCTTCTTCCCACTTCACTCCCGTGTCCTCACTGTGGGCCTGTATCCTACCACCCCCTTTCTTAAGGACGTTCGTCTTAGCGTTTGAGGATTTTTTTCCTCTGCCTCCACAACCTCATATTTAGATCACTGATCTCCATAGAAGCCAGATCTTCCAGTACAGTTGCACTCTGAATCCTGGGAGCCAGATCTTTGGGCTATTTATCCTGGGAGACAAAGAAAACAAACTACGTGACTTTGGGTCACCTCAAGAGCATCACATAAGGTAGAGAGACTGGGAAGCCTGGAGCCTTGGTAAAAGAGTCATAGTACAAGGTAGAGAAGTATCCGAGAACCGCCTCAGAGGGTCACGAAAACAATGAGGAGCTGGGGTACAAAACACTCAAACCCTAAACAGGGTGGGTAGAATGTCATGAAGCCACAGGCAGCTGCTGCAAGCCTGGGTCAGGAGGAGACATCCATTCTGGACTCGTCCAGCCACGCAGACTCCCAGCCGTCTCCTTATTGAGTTATTTTCCCCTCAGCACGGATGTTAACTCATGGCTTCTTAATTCCCTCACTTCTTCACGTATCCAGAGTCTTAAACTAAACTTAGAAATACTTGCCAGAATCCCACAGTGTTACCTGTCTGTCTGCCTGCCTGCCTGAAAGCCCACAGCCGGCACCTTTTCAGTCCTGGTAATAAGGGAGAGGAGAATCACTTGAAAAGCATCAAGCATTTGCCTTTTGGGCGATAGATTGACATCCTCTGTGTTTCCCATTTTTATAACATGGTAAAATTTTCTCTTCTCTGTCTTTTATCTTTACATTAATGCAAGATAACTTGATCTTACAAAGTTTAAGGTCTCCTGAAGAACAAATGAGCCATCAAGCTGATCACAAACCTGACATCTTCGGCCCAGATCTCCGAGCTGGAGCTTTATCAGAATAATCCAGGGAATCACCTAAATTCATCACGCATGCTTCCGAAAGTACCTTTTAAGAGTAAAGCAGACACAATTTACCTGGAGTCTCATCCCCCTGCTGCTTTGTGATGTTCAGACACAGCTCCTGCTGTCTCTTTTCCATGGCATTTTAAAGGGGTCCTGAGGCTAATGTATCCTCACTGCCTCTGAGGATACACACAAAGCTCTCAGTGAAGCCAGCTGTGCAGACTCCCCAGCCAGCAACCCTGGCTCCTTGGCTATTCTGCCCACTTTCCCCAAGGTACTGGGAGGTCACACATCCCTCCTGGATACGGGCTTTTCCTGAGCAGGGGACCGTTTCTTTTCTGTGCTGTGGTCATGGGCTCCTCTGCAGCTCCTTATTCACCCACCATTGCCCCCTCAGGGTGCAGGGAGCCGGACAAGATCGCCATTACAAGATGGCGCCACATCCTGTCTTGTTGGTTATAAACAACTCCATATTTGGCTTTTGCCTTTGAGAGCTGCGTGTCCCCCGCTTCCTGCATGCCTGGTGGATAATGGTCCCTAGGCCTATCCCGAAGTAGTCTGGTGTCAGCTGATGGTGGCAGCCAATCACAGGGCAACCCATGTGCCAATTCCCTATATAAGCAGCTGCCTTAGCTCTCTTGGGGCCCCTTCACTTCATGTTCTCTCTCAACCAAGTGCACTCCAGTAAAGCGTGATCTGAGAAGAAGCCTCGTGTGGTGGTCGTTCTTTCTCACTGGTCGAGGAGTTCGCTGCATCAGGGCTCCACATCCTGAGGAGTGTTTCCTGACTCCGTCACATGCTAGCCACATCCCTGTAATCAATGAGGACCAAAGACTTGCCACAAATCCCAGCCGAAAACCACGGTCCTGGTCACCTTCCTGGCACACTCCCAATGCATCCTTAGTGGATGTGTTTGACCCCAGCAAGTCTTCCCTCTTCTGTAGCTTGAAGACACCACCCCAGGCTAAAGTCTTTGATGTGGGGTCTGAGTCACTGTTCTATTGCTGTGAAGAGACACCATGTCCAAGGCAACTCTTATAAAGGAAAGAATTTAATTAGGGTACATGCTTACAGTAACAGTACCAGAGGTTTAGTCCATTATAAATGATAATGGAGAACATACAACATGCAGGTAGGCACTGGAGCTAACAGCTACCACTGAGAGTTACACCCTGAGCCACAGGCAGAGAGAGAGAGCCTGCACCTGACAAGGGCTTTTCAAACATCAAAGCTCACCCCTGTTTCCCAGTGACACACTTCCTCCAACAAAGTCACGCCTACTCCAACAAGACCATAGAGAAAGACAACAAGCAACATTACCTTCAGGGTTCCAAGTGTGTAACCACTTAATCATGCTCCTTACCCCGCCTCCCTTTGTTCTAAATTTGCCCATTGTCCAGGGTCCCATGCAAGGATCATTTTGTCTTTTAGGAAGGGACAGAACTTGGCTGAGTTCCTGTGCCCTGAGGATTTTCTGGCAGAGGCATAGAATGGGTAGTGTGAGGGCTCACATCCCCACCTCTGTCTGAGAATCTCAGAGTAAGCCCTCAGGGCAGGGCTGGTCTAGGCCTTGAAATTCCCACACCCCAGGAAGGCTCCAGCCTCCTAGGACAGGGATGTGCACTGCACTGCTCATGCTGCTGCCTCCTCACAGCCTGGGCATGCCCAGTTCTGGGGGTGAGGAAGGAATGCCCAACTCTCCACCCTGTTTCTGTGCCACCATAAACCCCTGTTCTCAACATCTCTGTGAGAAACTGTTGGCCTTACCATATAGAGAACCAGTAACGAGAAAAAGAGAGAGAGAGAGAGAGAGAGAGAGAGAGAGAGAGAGAGAGAGAGAGAGAGAGAGAGAGAGAAGGGGACTGTTAGAATAGATATCTAATTCATCATAGTTT
>NC_022017.1:23706451-23726158 GCF_000317375.1 Microtus ochrogaster | reverse complement strand
GGAAGGGTGTTAGAGGGGAAAGAAGGAGAAAAAGAAGGCTTCATGTCAGAGTTCTCTGCTGAGGGGAGAGAGCAGACCTAGCCAACCACGCTCTCAGAATCTCTGGAGTGATATGAGGCAAGGGGTCCGTTTCAGGTGTGGTGGAAGCTACAGTTGTCGGTAGCTCCAGCCTTATTTAAACTTTTTCCATGTAAATAACTGGCGGTCATAAAAAGGAAAATTGCATTTGCTTTGAGTGGGCAGAAGATACATTTAAGTCAAAATGAGGAATATTCTGGGAGCGTGGCGTCAGCTCATGAATAACAACACTGTATTACTCTTTTTCTTTCTAGGCGTTCAGCTCGGCAGTGCCATTTGTCCTTGCATACCAATGCAACAAATTATGTTATTTAATGAAAAATGACCCAGCCCTGCTTCAGAGGCAAACTCACCATGTCTTGGTGACATTATCATTAATGCATCAGAGACCATGGATCAGCTGAAGCCCGGCTGTGCCCAGAGGAAGGGAGTGAATCACGGTTCTTCACACCCTACAGGCTCAGTCCAGACACTTGGGTGCCCATTAAGGCCAGATCTGGGGGACATTTGGGAGCCACTGGATTTGTGTATACAACTTCCCTGGATCCCATGTGCCCACACTAAGCCCTGGTCTCTATCAGACCAGACATGGGGCATGGGAAAAGTTATCTTGAGTTCAGGGTTCTTCCCCAGCATGGTTGCTCTGCAAGGAGGGCTATAAGCATCCTATCGTGTGCTGGAGTTCATTGAAACAGATAGCCTGGAATCCAGTATGCCTAAACTGCAGCACTCTTTCCTTTTCCAACCATGGGCACAGGTAGAAGAGCAACGGTGAGTGTTGTGTAGCTGCCCAGTTATCACAAGACCCTCAAAGTGACTAGAAAAATAATGACTGGGGGCTATGGAGGGCTGACTGTTAGCTCTGATTAGGCGATCAACAATTCATGCATCATAAGATAAATAAATATGAATAAATCAACACGCCATAGCCAACAAAGGTTGGCTCAATGCGACAGGAACGTGGTTGAGCCGGTGGCCAGCTCCAGAGTATGGATTAGCTGGTGGTCCTGATGGTGTTGACACATTACACAGTCATGGTCTCTATCTCAGTTCTGCATACAGTTGTATACTATCCATGCTGTCATGTGGGTGTTTGGTGAGCCCCAGCCAGTGTTTCCGCACTGATATTCTTTTTGTACCCATCCACATCCAGGCCTGAACCACACAATAAGTCATGGCATGAAGGTAAGTCATGGATATGAAGAATAGAAGCTTTGGGGAGCCCTAGTGGGGCAGGAGGTGTAGGGGAGATCGTGTTGACTCTTACAGCTATCTAGAGCCAACTTCCTACACATCATCAGAAAACACAGACCTTGCCTCTCTTTATTTGACTCATCCCTGGAACACGACAACTCTGAAAGTACCCCCTGGACATTGGGGAGAACTAGGGTCTTTTCTTACCCTGCCCAAGTGTGCTGATTGGAAAGACGGTGATCTATGGTGGCCTGGATGTCAGTTTTTCCAAAAAGTCCTCATGGCTTTTGACAAGAGAGTGTCAGTCGACAGGTGAGTCCCAAGCTGGAGGTCTGGGGCTCTGAGTCCCTCTCAGAAGATGGAGCGATTTTGGGTCCCTGCAGTTTTAAGTCTGGTTTAGAGAAACTTACGCAGCCCGTCATAAATTTCCACTGCGGAGTGTTTTTCTTAAATAAGCATTCAGATTTATGGGTGATCATGAATATCTCTCATCAGATGTGAGTCAGAGCTACAGAGATAATTAAGAAGAATTCGAACTGTTAATGAAACGGCTGACCCAGGCTAAGCAGTAAAATCAGATGCCATCCTGCCCACTTGTCTTATCTGTGACTCTGCTATCAGCTATGATGGGGACTCCATGCTTCTTGTAGAGCCAGCCATCTTCCTAGGAGATGTCCTTACCCTGGACTCCTCATATCCACCAAGCCTGACCCTAGAGATGGAATTCTATATCAACCAACAGAGCAACATGCAGGTACTGTGAGGTCCAAGAAAGCTACCCCTACTTGGGCCAATATCCACGGTACAGAGGAGGAGAGTGAGCACTTGAGATACTCACACACACCCACTGGGGGCTGAGATGGGCCTTACAGTTACTTTGAGTCATCCGTGATCATAGCAAACTGGACTTACATTGAATCGTTTCTTTAGTGTGTTGCTGATACCAGTCTGGGGTGGAGAGACAACTATTCATGACTCCATAGTTGGGAGAGAGAGAGAGCCACGAGTCTCCTAGAAACCGCTGTTTGTCCCCCATTATGATTAGACATTCAGCTAAGACTGATCTGTATGAAGGCTGAACATCCTGCTACAGCTACCTTCCCACATTGTTTGGATGCTGTGCCTCCCCTTTGCTGAAGCAGCAGGTGTAGGATCCTCATGATAGGCCATAAGATGCGCAATCAAGGCTAAAGCTTCTAAAGGCAGAGCATACCAAGGGCAAGTGGTGAAACCCCAGAGTGGGCATCGGGGCATGCCCCTCTGATGAATGAGATCTGCCTTACAAGTACATGGACGCACTGCCGACAAGTAGAGAGCATATCGTGGTCTCTGAAAGTAGCAAATATGGATCAGATGGAAGCAGGCTGTGACAGAAGTTGTGTGGCCTTTGCTGTGGGTGACAAGACAGGCAACTGAGGCTCAGCTGTTTCTGAAAAGGAGCTTGTCCCTGTAAAGGCAGAGGGGGATTCCAGTAGCTGGGTGGGTGGATTCTGTCCTCCTCACTCGCCTTTTGTTTAGTCTAAAGGTGGGAGAGGAGAGAAGAATGGGAGAGTTGGCCTGCCTTTTCTTACAGCTAGCAGAACAGAGGGAAAGAGGATGGAAATTAGATTGTCAACGAGCCCTTCCCGAGATCAAAACTTCCGTGTCCTGTAAGAACTTGGGGAGTGAAGAGGGAGAAAGGGAGGTGGCAGGGTCAGAACATAGCCCCTGAATCCAGCTTTAGTACTTAGAAAGGGAAGCGTACGATTCAGCATGAAGACAAGGGACCTTAATAACGGCCCAATACAGGAAAATACGGTAATCAGAAAAGTTATACATCTGAGATTCTGGAATTGGCTAACTCGTAAACAAGAATTGCTCCCTCTCCCTGGCTTGTGAGGCTGCCAGAGGTGAGGGCAGATGGGATCAGTCTGGGCTGCGACAAGAAGAGAAACTGAGTCATATTAGCTATACAAATGCTGCATAATCTGAAACAATACAAGGGAAATAAGTGGCTGATAGACTGACTCGTGGGAACCATTTGGACACTCGGTTATCATTGGCCAGGGTCTGCATCAGTATCAGAGGATGGAAAACAACAGAGAGCCGTCAGTCATTGCTGGGGGAATTGGGCATGAGAAAGGTGGCATTTGATGCCCAGCTCACTGGAGCACAGAGGACTGTGTTCTCCAGAGAGCTAAGAAAAAGGTTGAGGAACTGGAGAGATGGATCAGTAGTTAAGAGCACTCACTGCTCTGGCAGAGGACTTGTATTTGGTTTCTGGAACCCTCATGGTGATTCACAACTATTTGCGACTGCAGTTCCAAGGGACCTAATGTCTTCTTCTCATCTCCACTGGGCACCAGGCATGCACATGGTATCCACAAATACATGTGGAGAAAGCACACGTAAAATAAAATAAAATAAATCAAACTTAATTAGAGAGAGAGAGAAAGAAGGGGGTTCTACCTTGGGGGCTGGGCTGGGAGTTGAGTGGCTTTGCTGAGCCCCTTGGTGGGACCTGATCTCAACAGGACACAAGGAGATACTCTTTGGGGTGGGAGTTTTGGCCAGTGTGCATTGCCAATTACCTAAGGTGCTAAAGCCTCCACAGGGAATGAAAGGGGAAAGTAAATAATGAGACATGCCCAGGCTCCTTGAAAGAAAATGTGGTAAGATTTGTATGGAACCAGAACTACCAGGATTTTTAAAAGTCAAATGTTGTGCTAAGTAAGGAAGGCTCCAGAGTCCAGGCAAGAGTTCACTAAAAGAGCAGATGCCATGTGGTACATGTGAGAAAGATGAGGCTTGTCCTAGGAGCAGACACTGAGATGCTGAGACATCAAGATGTGGCCACGCCTCCAGGCACAGTGATATGTACACACACGATTGTTTAATGGTGAATGCCTCCAAGTTCTGCATCTAAAGGGAGCTTACGGATAAACCTGGAGGTTTCTCATTCAGTCTCTGCGTATTCAGCTTCAAGAAGATCTTCCCACTGTTAGCCCATTTCACAGAGTTGGTCTATGAAGGCCAGCTAAGACAGCTGAAGACAACCTTACCCTCCCGCTGCACCTCCTTGCCTCTATTTGAGGACTTCCTGTACCAGGGATTGAAAGGACTGTACTATACATCAAGTCAGGCAAAAGAATACAGGATGAAGAGGGCAGGATGCAGACAGGTCTTTGGAAAGCTGCCCTTCACAGGACAGTGAAAGTTTCCAGAACAGGTCCAGGAGGATTCTCTGGTAGGAAAACAGCCCTGGGGCTGGGAAGGTGGTGTGGGGAGGCTGTTGTACTCACCAACTTGGGCTGAAGTTGACCTCCACTGGAGCATGTGTCTGAGCCAGGCACTTTCCAAACCTAGGTCCTCAGTGGACACCAAGGCAGGAAGCAGAGAGGGCCATGAGCTCAGAGATCCAACTTACTAACCACACATCCTCTTGGGAGCCAGGAGGAAAGTCCTTAAAGTCAAGGAAATGGCCAAGTCCAACATATATCCGGAGTAAAGGACTTGAGAAGACCTGGGGCCCATCAGTCCCTTGTCTCTGCCCACCAGGGCCTGAGAGCTATGCCCAGCAGTGGGTGATGGATTCTCATTACCCACCATGCTTATTTTTGTCTTCTTTGGCTATTTTAGGAAGCCGATTCTTAGATCAGCAATTAGAAATGTCACTTGTGCTGTGGGGAAGGGGGAATAATTTGCTAGGTCTAATTGAGAATAGTAATAGTCAAATCCGTTGACGACTCCAATGAAACTAAAATGGTAATTAATTTTAAGTTTCTGATGGAATATATAATATTTATCTATTTTTGAACTTTTTACTGAGTAGCAATAAGCCCTGGTGATGCCTTCCCTTTTTATCTGATTTCTATAGTCAACATCAGGTTTTTTGCTTTGTTATATCTTTTTTCCTCATTAAAAGTTTCCTTAGGGGAGGAAGAAGCACCGAAGAATAAACTTTGGAGTTACCCTACCCACAGCACCTGATTACCAGCATGTGGCTGGCCAAGCCTCTAGAGCTCCAAGAAGCAGGTGTGGAGAGAAGCAGAAAAAGCCCGAGGGGTGTGAACAAATAAGGGACATTCAGATAGCCCTAGGAAGGCTGAGCAGGTGCAGGGGTGCCTTCCAGATACAGCTATGAGTTCTAAGTGTCAACACTGAAAAGCTAGTGTCCTGGACTTGCCTGTTCAACCCCCTGCCCTGGTACCTGTGCGCACCTCAGTCACCCAGTACAGGATGCTGCCCAACCACAAGGATGCGCCGGACCACTCAAGTTGCCATGCTGAAGTACCAGGCCTATAGCATAAACAGATGGAGCCTCTCACAGCATGGCAGCTAACATTGAAGATCAAGGCATCTGCACAATGGGCTCCTTCCTAGACATCCTGACTTGTAGAAGGCATCTCCTAGCTGTGCCACCACACTACTGGTGCTCTCTGCACATGTCTGTATGGCTAGTTTCTCCTCCAAAAGGATACCAATCATGTTGGATGAGGACTACCCCAAGACCTCACCTTAATTCGGCCACCTTCCATGAGAACCCATTTCCACAGCAGGTAAACACAATGGGTTGGGAATTTAACGTGAATATGTGGGTGCACGGTCCAGCCCATGGTAGAGTCAGAAGGCAGAGTAGACACAGGAATAGACACTTTTTCCCCAGCAGCTATAGAAGTGCAGAAATGACAGAGCAGCTGAGAGAATATTCTGAAAGAATACCTGCGTCCCTGTTGGTGTCTCAAGGTGAAGGGGGGTCCTCAAGTATGCACCTCTGGGCTTCATTTTGAGTTTTCATGTTACAAAAAATGACATCTTATAAGGGACACACACACTGCCCATCTGCTGAGAGTTGGGTCAGGCTAGGAGGAAGAGGTGGAGGCTTTCGGTTGCGATCAGGCCACAGAACCAGGCATAACCTTCCACAAAGCCTTACCAGTGAGTGGAAGAAGCAGCTATTAAATCCAGGCCCAGAGACTGAGCGTCCCTTTACAGCCAACAGAACTGGCTGGGACTACAGGCTGAATCGAGCTCCTGGCTTATGCTCAGAGCCCTCGAGGATCCTGGGTAGAAGGCTGGAGAAAGCCTATTTTTGACTTCAGGTCCTCCATGGGCTGTGTCTTCACAAATGTGCTGGGTCGTATCACACAGTCTATGACTTCCCTGTTTCCCCAGGGGCCTGGCTCTGGCACCCAGCCATGATAGCAGGACCCAAGCTAAAAGGTCGTAACCTCTGTTTTTATTCAGGGATTCCAATATGTTACAAGCTCCTCTGCAAGCTGGAGGGGAATGTGTTGAGGCTAAGGAGTTGTGGAAGCTGTTTCAAAGCCATCCCCAGAGAGCAGGGACCATCCAAGCAGTCTGGTCCTGGTGGGCTTCAGTATATGAGGCTCACAGTCTCCAGCTCAGAGCACTGCAAATGGCTTCATTCTTCATTCCCAAGTGCAGGGGCTCCCATCACCCTGAATGCTAACTCTAGTCCACGGGGCTCTCTATCCAAAATAGCAAGATAGTTTTTTGAAGTAACGAACAAGCAACAAACTCAGGGATCCAAAATCAAAACAAGTAAGTGTGTGTTCTCACATGTGCACGCGCGCGTGTGAGCACGCAGGCGAACTCGTGAGTGCATTCGCGTGCATACATGTATGTACGGTTTCATAGCAAATACTTTAACTGACCATCCTCTACTTCAAAAGGTCCATCCAGCCTCATGAATGAATGATTTTACAATACAACTGCTAATTTTGTCTGTAACCCTCGCTCTTTGCTTTCCAGCAAGGGAAGGGTCCAAGCCCTCCCTTCTTGATTCAGTTTAGCTCTCCTTCGCTTCTCATCCACAAGGTCGGGGCCTTGGGGTATGTGAAGCTGATGCCTCACCCAGCTTTCCCTCTACTGAGCATATATAAGCCACAGATTAACAGGGGATCCAGACGAGGGAGTCCGGATCTCACCCTGCCGCCAACTGTTCCCATCTGTGGTTTTGCCAGCCCCCATTTCCCTCAGCGGCAGGGGCAGTTGGCAGAGGAATTGAAACAAACAGAGATGGAAGAGGTTTGGACTAGCAGACACCCAGCTGAACAAAAGTCTAATTTGCGGTTATTAATCCCTATGGTGGTGGGAACACCTGGCTCGCCAGGAGAGCTGCCTTCCCACAGCTAGGAGGACACAGCGAGTCCTGGGGAGAATGTGGGTATTTTCAAATCCAATAACTCAGCACAATCAGGATCAGCCCCAGGGATCCGTGGTGTGCTCAGCCACTTCCTGACCCCCTATGATCCAGGTCCCACCACAGTGAGATTCTTTCCTGGGGAGAGGGAGGTCAGCAAGTACTTTGTATGCACTGTGGACAGCATAAGGAGGTTGAGGGGATACAAACCCAGTCTCAGATTCTCTCTGAGAGACCCATGTTCTGCAAACCTAAGTCCCACAGCAGCTGGGCTGAAGAATGGGTGCAGAGACACTAGTGGGAAAAACTTCCCCTCTGTGTTGGATGCTGAGCCACTTGGACGGATACTGACAAAGAGTTCACTCTGAATCTTGGTTCCTCAGCAGCTCCAGCAGTTTCCAGGGTTGAGGCCCTGAATTGGTGGACATCAATATTTAGAGTAGATGGGGACAGATACAAGGTCATGTTGAGGCTGCCACTGTAGGGGTGAGACTCTCTGAGACTTCCAGAAGTAACCAATGGGGTGTGAGATGATAGGAATATTGGCAAAGTGATGGGCAGAACCAGGGACCCAATCCTCTATCCAAGGTAGAGAGAGGGGCTTACCTGGCATAAACTGGAATACCTTGTGCCTGTCCCTTGGTTTGGTAAGCACCTCACTGGTCCAGTTTAGCTCTCTTTTGCCTCTCCACATTGCTGATGCCTTGCATCATACCAAGCTGAGGGCCTCTTTGGATGCCACCACTGGACAGTTACAAGCCACAGCTCAGTAGAAGCAAACCCAGGCCAGGGAGTCAGGATCTCACTCTGGTAGCCAACAACAATCCCTGCACTGCCCTGGCCTCCCCTGCATCAAGCAGGGAACAGACCCGTCTGTTCCGGGCAGCCAAGGCAGCCCAACAGCCCTTCATCCACAGGACCTGGCCACTAATCACCATGCACAGACCTCCTGCCACCACCTCGGCACAAACATGTCCTAAATCCAATTGATAAGATGTAGAACATTGCCTCCCCCACCTTCCGTGCACAGGCAGGTCAAAAATAGGTGACGTTCATTGCATTACTTGGCATAAACATGATTTTAATAATTACCATGGGCCAGAGCCCGTGCCTGCTCCTGAATAATGAGCATTGAATTCTATTATTGCACAGTATTAAATATCTTTCAGTTCAGCTCCCGCTGCAGGCTGGCACAGTGACGCCCGTGGCACCACCCCATCCCTCCACAGAGCATCCGGTCTGAGATGAGAAATCTCTACCCTTCTACTGAGGCCCTGACCATGAAGTATCTCCTGCAGCCATGCAAGGGGTTTGACTCGAATTTGTAATCATTTTACGTAGTTTTCTTATTCGATGAAAATATAAATATTCTGTACCCGAAAAGACAATATGACAATATCTTTGCCTTTGAATGGTTGGTTTATAGGTCTTTTCTGTGCAGTCGATGTCGGGAAGCCTTCAGACCTGCTGTGTTGGTGAACTGCATCCAACTGCAAGTCAAAAGAGGGGTGCTTAGAGACCACCCTATTGGCAGTTCTTTTAGCTTTCAGATGGAGACAGAGAAGCTGGGACGGGTTTACTGCCTCCCTCACAGTTTACCTTAATAATTCAAGAGACCCTGGTAACGTGCCAATTCCGCATTTCAAACCCAGACCTCCCAAAGTGCATTTATCCAGTCAGTTTGATTCACTAGCCTGCGTGGCCATGAAGAGGAGAGAATGGCTGCTCACCAGATGCTTAGCCTAGGAAGGCTCGGGGCCCCTCCTCCATACAGAAGCAGCAAGCACAGCATCACCTCTGTGCTGAGATTGTACCAAGTGCACAGTGTGGACTTTTCTCTTGAGCGATGCTCAATGAAGACCTGTAATTGAGAAGTTGGTAAAGTAGGGACTCGCGAGTGAACTCACAATGCATATTGATGCCCACGCTCAAAGAGAAGAAAAGTGAAATAACCCCACCCCTGGAGCCCATTTCGAGGTGCTGGAGCCACACAAAACTCAGTTTGCATATCAAAACAAAATTTCAATAGTATGCTCCTCTAGAGTATAAAAAGAAATCTAACACATAGAGAAACACTGGTATTATGACATTGTTTTTCAAGAAAAATCAAGAAGGGTCTACATCATGAAGCTTAAAGAGTTTGTTCCTGATCACAGGATCAGGCTTCACGGAGACCACAGCAGGCAGGCCACCTTGACACCGCTCTACAGTTTGGAAGCAGAGGAACCTCCTATGCCCTGTGTGGTTTTCTGGGACTATCCTGCGCAAGTGTCCAGAATCTACCCCCAAAAGTACCCTGTGTCTTCTTTGCATCTTCCAAAAGGCTCCATATGTGCCACAGCCCCTGCTAATTAGATAGATCCCTGGACATTATATACATCTATAATATATACACACATAGATACATATGTATTGTGTGTATGTATGTGTGCCTACATACACACACATGTGGAAGCTAGAGAGTGATGATTTGCCGCATCTTAGAGTTGAGACAGGGTCTTTCTCTGAACATGGAGCTTGCTGATCCAGGGGGACCAAGAGGCCCGCAAGCCCCAGGGCCCATTCTGCTGCCACTTCCTCAGCATTAGCATTTTAAGTGTCCGCATCTGGGCATGGGGTTTGTACGGTTACTGGGGATCCAAACGTAGGTCTTCATGTTTACACAGAAAACGCTTTGCCCACTGAGTCTTCTCCACTTGAAGTCAACTAATTCAGGAAAAACCTTTGGAGAGATCAATTTGTTTTTACTCTGGCTGTGGGATTTTTAAATGTCCTGCCCTTCAATTGTTTTAGCCAATGTAGAAAATAACGGTTTTCATTGCAACTTGTCCACATACATGCACCACTGGACCTTTCCTGTTCTAGTCCTTATACCGTCCTCCTTCATCTATCCTCCACGCTCTCTCTGGCCCCCTTCACACTCCCATTCTACTTTTGAACCTAGAATCAATCAGCCCCACACTCAGTCAGCTTAGCCAGCCTTTTACCCAGCCACTCGGGTGCTGCGTGTGCTGTGCAGGGATTTCTAGGGTGGTTGACATAACCTTAGCCTGCTTTATATGGGGGAGAATGCTCACCACAATGTGTGCACCTCGTTCAAACAGTTCAAGTCTCTCTAAGCAGAAAGAATGACTGCCTGAAGACAGCAGGAGACACTCCAGCTGGCCAGCCTGGCTCGCATATTCCAGCTTCTCCACCCACACAGCCCGGCAGGCCAGCCTCCCTTCTCTACCCTCCCTCTCCTCTCGCTGTCTCACGGAGTGTCTCTCTCTTCTTTTCTCTTTACCCTACACCTCCCTCTGGCTTTCTGCCCTGCTCTCCAGTCCATTTAGATCTGATGGCCCCTGAACTTGTTTCTAAAGGTGGTCTGGCCCTGACCCAATGTGAACATGGAGATACACAAACATATATCCACTTGAGGGCTGGAGAGGTGAGGTTCCGTGTGAGTGTTTCATGCCTCAGGTGATGGGAGCATCATGAAGTGACTTGATTTCCTGGCTGTGCAGAGTGGAGAATTGGAAAGAGAAGCTCGGTGTCAGAGTTCAGCTCAGGAGCTCCATATGTGACAGGTAAATTCCAAGTCTGCTCTGGAAGTTACTCTTGTCTCTCATGGCCAGCGTCTCATCTTTCAGGTGCCTGAATGGAAACAGAAGTGATGTCCTGACCCACAGGGATTTTGCCACAATGCTGAAGCTGGCAAGAGCGGGGAGGGTGCTTCCTAGGAGATAGGTGGGCTCTTGTTGGACCATATGTACATTTTGCTTCAAAACCTTCCACCAGGCTTAAGACCAGCAGGCCTGAAAGGAAGCCATAAAGTGTGCCTTATGCCCAGGTCCCCCAGAAGAACTGCATTTCCCCATTTAAAGAGGCAGACCCCTTCTGAATGTATGTGTATGTTACAGATGTGGGAATGCACACATGAAGGAAGGTATGTGTAGTTACAGGTGCGGAAACATATGAAGGAAGGTAAAGTTGGATCAGGCCGAATGTTTTGATCTGAGCTCACTTGACAGGTCCTGGGTTCTGTACATTTGGCCATCTGTGTTCATGGTTTCTGTGCCCACAGGTTCATTCAGAGAATGAGGAAAGACCTAGTAGTTGGTCCTGCAATGAGGCTTTATCTGTGTTGAAAATGTAGGGCTGTTTTCCTTGTCATCTGTCTGTAAACAGAAAGTTATAATTGTCTTTTTTTAAAAATATTTATTTATTATGTATACAATATTCTGTCTGTATGTCTGCAGGCCAGAAGAGGGCACCAGACCTCATTACAGATGGTTGTGAGCCACCATGTGGTTGCCGGGAATTGAACTCAGGACCTTTGGACGAGCAGGCAATGCTCTTAACCACTGAGCCATCTCTCCAGCCCGAAAGTCACACATTTCAACATTTATACTATATTAGGGATTGTAAATCAGCTGATGGTGGCTTAAAGTGAGTCTGCTATTGGGCCTTAGTGGATCTGTGTTGTGGAAATTCAGTCCCATAAGCCAATGATATTGGGGCAGCTTAGTCCTATGGGCGTGGTCTTCTCTGGGTGTGTGACTGGCTACGAATTGAAGACAAGGGTCTTGCATGCTCCCTGGCATGGGAGCTGGCAGAGCTATGGCTTGGAATTCCCCTTGGTCCTTTGGGAACGAGGCTATGGCACAGCAGCAGAGAGCTGGTCCACAGTGGGGACAGTGGAGCGACTAGTGACGACCTGGATTCCTCCTTATGTCTTGTAATCATTGTGCACGGATTTGATATTAATAAAAGGTAAAGCAATCCCCAGGATTCCTACTTTAGATCTGGGCTTGATGCTGGGCTGTCCTGTTACCTTGTGATAGATGGTCACACTATTTGATTGTTATTATCCCCCGAACCACAAAGGTGGACATGGAGCCTTACCATCACAGAGAAGTGGACAAGATTGGCCTCAGCAGGTTCTGAAGACACTATGAAAACAAAGCATGGAGAGGTCCAAATGCCCAGAGGCCACTCTGGCTACTCTCTTCCCCTCTCCCAGTCTGTTTGCCCAGGAAATTCCCTGTGCTCAGCTGACAGGATGAGAAAAACCCAGCTGGGATCACAAGTGGGCAGCGGCAGTGCGTGGCTTCCTGGGGCATCTTGGAGGACAATGACAAAGGGAGCTCCCACTGAGAAGGAATCAGAGCAAGGCCTGTTGGGTCCAGCTCAACTTGTCCGTATGTTCCTGAGAAGGGGAGTGCAGGTTGAGGAAAGAAATAGAAAATAGACAAGAGACAGAAGATAGAGTCAGGAGGGCTTCCAGTGAATACGGTAACAAAAGCCCCTGGCTTATCACTCACAGTCCTCATATACCCCAATCAAAAGGGAAGGGCACAAGATTTCCATGATACAAAGCACAAGCAAGCACAATTACCTCCTGACGTCTCAAAACACCTGGTAACCACACCCTAAGTCAAACATCTTGTCATGTTTGCTTTTGAGGAGCAAAGCATCCAGTAGCCGCACCTTTGATCAAACATCCTGTTGTTCATCCTTGAGGAGCAAGAACAGGTTTGAATTCTCTGAGCTTTATAGTCAAGATGCAACAGATCCCTAACTGTGGGCCCTCGCAAAGTCCTATGGCTGTGCAGTTTGGGTGGAAGGAGATATAGCATGTGTGTGTTCACACCTCAGGCCCTGGACTTGGGTCAGTGATTCAGAGGTGACATTTCTAGAAGATGGTGCCCAGGGAGTCTGGGAGTGGGTCGTGATCCAAGTGGGCAAACGTCATGAAGACATTTGTGTCCCGTGTGGGTATTTACTAGAGAAGGAGCTTAGTAGAGGAGAACTTTTAGCCCTGTCCCCCATCATACTGCAACTACCATCGCCAGGAGGTCATAAGGCACGTACGTGGCCAGAGGTAAGACGTAGGCTCAGAAGCTCAGTGTGTGTCTTCCTCTTCCAGGATCCACCATTAAGTGCCCACCTACAACAGCAAAGACCAAACTGAGCCCTCAAAGGAGCGCCAGGCACCAGGGTGACAGGTTAAAAACACTGGGTATCTCTGATCATGGAAGAAACAGCTTTGTCTGTGTTGCAAGAGGCACGGTTCTGGATAAGGATTGGCCTCCCTTCTCACAGTGCTTCTGCCCAAACTGCCACCTATGGACACACTGACCAGTGACTGTTCAGTCCATGGGAGTGTAGTGGGCCTATGCATGAGGATGTCTGTGGTCCTTTCAAGTTCTACATCAGCCAGAGGAGGCTGTTTAGATGGAGCAGCTTACATGTCCACCCATAGCTCCAGCCAGGTACCTTGCCTACAAACCTGGGACTAGATGCCCTGTATGCGGTTTTAGTGCCCAGTGCATGATGCAGCTGTGGTGGGAACTCACAGGTCCTGAAATCCAGGTGTGGATGCAGAAAGAGCACTACTCTTACTTCCAGTGATCATCAGCAAAGGTTTCCTTTCTGTCCCCATAATCTTATGCTCCGGTGATCAAGAAGTCTTAGGTCCAAAGAGAAGCAGCTTCCATAAGAGTCCCAACGCTGTCTCGCAGCCTGCAAGTTGAGAAGCCCTGGTGGCCACTGAGTTGCCTGTGGCCACTGGGAAATTCTCTGTCTATAATTTAACAAGTAAAGTAAGAGGTTGCTTGCTGGCTGAGCCTTTAGGAAACTGGATATTTGATCCCATGGTGGATATAAGGAGGTTTGTCTAGGAAATAAGGCCCCCACTAAATCCCATGACTGAAGTCACAGCAGGGAACCCCCCACAGCCAGTCCCAGCAGATTGGCTGAGGCAGGTAGTAAGGAAAGTGGAGAGAAGGTGGTTGGGCTTGGGAATTGCAGAAACTGCAAATGACAGCTGCCTGAAGACGGCAGAGCTAAGGAAGCTGGGTACAAAACAAGGCTTGCTGAAGGGCAAACAAGCCATGGGCTTGAGCAAGCATCCTGACACAACCAAGAGGGGTCTTAAGAGTCATTGTGAGAGTACACCGATACTAGCTCACCGGGAACAGAGTCAGAGACGTACGCCTAGGCCCGCACCTGTGATGTGAACGCATCAGTAATCTCCAAGGGCCGCACTGACACAGAACCATTTCCACTGAATCTGACCAATGACTGAGGCGCAGGCAAGTTGGAAGCTTGAGTGTTTCTCACTGGTGGAAAAAAAATCAGAGCCAGCCTCTCTGCATGCAAGAGTGCTGGCATTAGCCACAGCTCTAAGCAGCCTGTTGCTCCAGCAAAGAGCAAGGGTGCTGCAGAGAAAGAAAAGAGAATCCTCCCACGCCCCCAGGGCAGAGCATCAATTTAAGTGGGTGTCCCAGCTCCTGGGCAAAACATCAGACACAGCCCTGACAAAGCTTTATCCAAGGACCTCTGCCATGGGACAGGATTGTAAACAGAAAGGGCAGGAAGAGGGATGAGGAACTGGCTTAGAAGGGAACAGGGGTGGGGGAGGGAGGGGGGGGGGCAGGGAGATCAAGGTCAATGTTCTAGGAGCCAGGGGTCATTCAAGAATAGCAAAAGGCTATCTGAAGGCTATCTGAAGGCAAGCTAGTTTCCGGATGCTTACCTAGCATGGAGTACTCCAGCTATCCCCAAATCCTGAGCAAAGGTCTCTGACCACAGGAGCCTGGGCAGACTTAGAAAAACAACAACAACAACAAACAGCAGGAAGTACACCCTCCCCACAGGCATCTGGCAGACTCTGCCTGAGGGGCAACAGGGGAGAATCTTGCATTAGGTGAGAGTTTGCAGTAGCGTTTTATTTGTTTAATTAATCAATTAATTAATGTTATTAATACAGGGGGGATATTGCCTGTATGTGTATTTGTGCACCACATTTATGCCTAGTGCCCAGTGAGGCTAAAAGAAGGTACTGGGATCTACTGGAACTGAAGTTTATAAATGATTGTGAGACACCCACCATGTGACTGCTAGGAACTGAATCCGGGTCCTTTGAAGGAGCCGTCAGTGATCTTACCCACCAGGCCATCTCTCCAGCCCCTGAACTGGCATTTTAAATGGGATGTGGTAGGGTTTTTTACACATCTGAGACGACCAGAGACACTACACGATCTGTTCAAGGTCTCCCCTGAGCAGAGAAGCAGGAGTCGGCCAAGCTGGTTCACCTGCGCATTTGCTCTCAGCACCTGCTTCTGTGTAGACTAACGCCAGCTCCTGTGCTCCTGTGCTCCTGGATGCATTCAGAGGCCTGTGTGGATGCCCTGAAATCCCTTACTGGGGTTGGACATAGTATGCTTATGTTCCCAACATTCTTGAGGCTGAGGCAGGAGGATGACGAGTTTTAGGCTAGCCCAGGCCACACAGCCAGACCTGTTTCTCAGCATCTGTGAAGACATTAGGCCACCCTGTGACCTCACTGACTCCTGCACGCCCGTGGATTTTCCCGCCTTTTGGAGTAGAGTGGAACTCGCTGAAGGTTCCCTCCTGCAGTAGCCACCAGGACAGGTCTTTGATATGACAAGCGCAGCGGGTCTTCTTTTTCCCTTGTTAGTTTGAATTCTTCCCATACTTCAGCCATGAGTCCATTTCCTGTGAGTACCTCCATCGCGCCAGCTGCCTTTACAGTCTCCTAAGAGTGACCTCTGATAAACAGAGGGTCTTAGTTTCAAAATAACCCGTCTCCCTTTTTCTCAGAGACGGGTTTAGAAATTGTTTTAGAAATTCGCCTATATTAAGCTTGCAAAGATACACTCGTGTGCCTCCATCGGAAAGCTTTCTTTCTTCACATTTAGACCTGTAATCCATCTGAAATTGATTTTTATATAAGGGGAAAAGAGAAGGAGGTGTCACACGCAACAATTCAATTACTGAAGAGTCCTTCCTTCCTTCTTTCCCTCAATCTCTTCTTCCTTCCTTCTCTCCCTCCCTCTCTCCCTCCTCCTTCCTTCCTTCCTTCTTTCCTATACCTTCATCTTGTCTTTATATCAGCTTTCTCTCTCTCTCTCTCTCTCTCTCTCTCTCTCTCTCTCTCAAATGAAAGTCCAGCCTATTCCCCACCTGGCCAACAAAGTGCTTTTTCTGTTCTAGAAGTTAATCCTGACTCATTCTCAGTTATCACATCCCTCTTCCAGCCTGCTCTGACCTGCAGTTCTTCACTTTTATTTTTTTCTGTGACCTTGGCAGGCCCAGGAGAGTGTTGGCCACGCCACCTGTAGCCTTTCCCTGAATGTGTTCTTGTCTGCTCTCTCTTTCACAAACAGACCCAGGTCAGTACACTCCAGGAGTGTCATTATCACCTTGTGGGAAATGTCTTTCTCCTAACACTGCCTCTGAGACCCCTGACACCCAGCAGCATCGCCAGATGTGGTTTTGTGTGCTGGCTGGGGATGGTGCTGGCTACCACTCTCCGCTGAAGATCTGTTCTTTTTAGTCTTTCTTTTGAGCTTTGGGAAACAGTGGCCAAGCCCAGGCTCTCCTTAGAGATGTGGGGAGCATGACGATCTACATACATGTCCTGCAGGTGGAGATCGAAATGTCCCCCATGGAAATTCTAGAACAGAATTGCTTCTCCACCTACCTATTTGCTCAGTCGGTAGTGGTGATTACATGACTCATGAATATTAAGTCCCTGTTTTATCATCTCTAAGAATTCAGTATTAAGACTTGGGAGATAGTTTAGTCAGTCAGGTGCCTTGTTTTGCATGTAGGACCTACAAAGTGGGGGTAGCACATGCCTGTGATCCTGGCATTGAATAGATAAGGATAGAAGGATTCTTGGCGTTCATTGGCAAGACAGCTTCACCTCTTTGGTGAACTCCAAACCCAAGGAGAATGTAAAAATGAAAATATAGACAAGTATTTGGACATTGACCTCCGGCCTGCACACACACACACGCATGCATACACACACACACACACACACACACACACACAATCCAGTGTTAAAAAGTTGTTCTTGATCACTTCTGAATAAGTTGGGGTGAACCAGACTAGATTCAATCTCTTGTCTGAAACAGAAAAGTCAAATGAGATACATGTAAAAAAAAAATTGTGGTTTCCAAGACTATGGATACTAGAGAGTCTAGGGCAAGGCCTCCCAAGAGACCGAAGCAGATGGGGAGCTGTCCTGCAGTCATTGCTGGCAGTTTCCAGTCACAGTTAATAAGGGGAACCATCTGGAGTAAGAGGCCTCTCTGGGGTTAGTATAGAGCTAATCATAAGGTCAAAGCAAGTAATCTGCAGGACTGAGGACCAGAGGAGACAAAGAGGGCTCTCTGAATTTTCCAGAACCCTAACACACAATAGGGTATGGATTGGTGTGGATAAGCCAAGAAGCCACATACAGCAGAACAGAAACCCCAAGGGCGAGAGGGAACAGAATCTCAAACTTCCAAAGTGAGAGAGAACATCACAGCACCCTAAACTCACAGAGCCACCTTCTCACTAGGCATATGGAAATTTCCACAATTCATGTGTTGTTAGGTGACTAACCCAGAAAGAGCAGCCTCAGGAAAAGGGGGAAACAAAGTTCCAGACTAAATGATGTGTCCCTAGCTGATAGATGTGGGAACATATCTCCTGAAAGGCTGTGCTCCTTCTCAGTAACACAGTTGTGTTTCGGAACAAATCTCAAGAATAATTTAGGAATATGAAATATTCAATATCCAACTAGGTAAAATTCATAAATGTCTGGCTTCCAACCAAAAACCACCAAATGTGCAAAGGATTGGAACATTTCAGCCCAAAATAAGGAGGGGAAGTATCAGTCAACTGAAATCATCCTATCCATGACATAGTTGAGAGAACCGTCAGGCAAGCGCATGGAGTTAGTTATCATAACTTGGTGCCATATGTTCAAAATGCTAAGACTGTGTGTGCTCCACAGCAGTGTGGGAATTATTTAAAAGTTACTCAATAAAAATCAAATATGGAAACTAGGGATAAACACACAATATGTGAGGTGGAAAAGACATTAAATGGGACCAGTACAGTTTAGACAATATCAGAGAAAATATTAGTGAAATAGATGGCACAGCAATAGAAACCATCCAACATAAGACACAGAAGAAGAAAAAGATCAGAAATAAGAAATATTGATATATTTGCAGAGCATCTGTGAGTTTAGAGATAGATTGAGATATGTGCCCTGGGACTTCCCCCTGTGATAAAACAGAAACAAATTCATATTTGAACAAGTAATGACTGAACAATGTATTTTATAATGACTGTGTGCTTATAAATGAAAAAGCTCACTGAACATTCAAGATGAAGAAATAAGAAAACCATGAGGTCTGTGGTCCCCCAGATTTTCAGAACCACCAGTAAAGAAACAGATCTGCAAGCTGTCAAGGGAAGAAGTCACACCACACAGAGTAACTCAGTCAGACAGCAGATCCGTCATTCAGAGCCTCCCTCTTTCTGGCCTGAGAAGAGCTGCTTCTGCAATGGACCAAGGGTCAGTGTGGATGCCTCTCTCCAGGGAAAGCATCTTTCAAGAGCAGAGAAATAATAAAGCCTTTGCTGTGTGTAGCAAAGCTAAATGCATTCGTTGTCATCATGAAAGAGATGCATGCAAAAGCTTAACCAAGTTGCAGAAGACATGTATACAAAATAGATCACATTTCCTCATACTAGCAATAGACCAGGAGACACTGAACATGGAAGACTTCATCCATAAAAACATCAAAAATATTAAACACCTGTGGGGGAGCAACACATGCCAAATACTCTACCCAGAAAATTATAATAAACAAAATCAAGGAGCCTGAAAATATGGGGATGTCTGCCCTCTTTGTATAAAGACTCAACGTTGTAATGGTACTAAATTCTGAAAAAATGACCAGTAGTTTAATACATGTGCTCTACGAGCTTGCCCAAATGGACTCTTGTGCCTGGGTCTAAAATTTATATTAACTAAAAAGTAGACCCAAAAGATAGAGGGGTGAGGGAGAGAAAGAAAGAAATAGAATAAGGGATCTGGCAGGGGGAGGGTACCTCAGTTGGTAAAATGTTTGGGTATGAGTCTCAGAGTTCTATCCCCAGGACTCACATTAGAAGAGGAGGAGAGAGAAGGAGGGGAGCAGAGGAAAACATATAGCTCAATAAAAACAATAAGAAAAATATTACAAAAAGAAAATACAGTTAGAACAATACATCTCAAGTAGATGTTGTATAAAACTGCATCTCACAGGCCTACCCTAACTCTATCCAAGCAATGATGCAGACTAATTGCTGAATTATTCCAAGGGAATTCTCTCCCAACACAAGCAACTGGGAACTGACAGAGCTCTATCTCCAGACCAAAAGGATTGCCTTAGTCGGAGAATCTCTCACAAGCATCACACACACACACACACACACACACACACACACAC
>NC_022017.1:23703586-23706223 GCF_000317375.1 Microtus ochrogaster | reverse complement strand
GGTGTGTACAGTGAATTCGATTAAACAAGGTCTGGAAAAGAGGGAAAAATTGACAACCATAACAACAACATGTACGGTGGTGCTTTCTAATCTTAGAGCTAGCAAGTAGGCAGAGGGATCCCTGAGGATCACTAGCTGGTCAGCCTATTCTTCTTGGTGAGCTCCAGGCAGTGAGATACAGCTTCAAAGAGCAGGGTAGGAGCCTTCAGAAGACCTTACTTGGCTTCCCAGTACCCATGTTGAATGACTTACAGCTGCCTGAAACTCCAACTCCAAGGGACCAGCCCCTATTCTGGCCTCCCGGACCACCCGTAACACACATAGCACACATAGTATTTGCTCACATAAATACATACGTGAAAACAGCAAGATTAAAGCTTTAAAAGGAAACAAGATGGGTGACGGAGGGGTGACACCTGGAATTGTTGTGCTGTCGCCTCCAAGAGCACATGCACACATATGTATACATACCTATGCATGCTCACGCATAAGAACATGCATGTAAATACACACAAACCCATAAGAGCAAGCCATAAAATCAGAGGAATTAAGCTACCTGATTCTAAGACATAAAGACTTTCTCATTCACTGCAGTTGAAGGCATCGTGGTGTTTCTATAAACGTTCTTTAATAAACGCATGGAATAGACTACACGACTCAGACCCTTGCTGCGTACATTACTGATTTCATAACCAAGCTGCAAAGAGGCCTCAGAAAAGGAGAGAGTTTTTCCCAACTACTGTGAGTTTAAATTTTGGTTTTCAGTGTTAAAAAATGTCAAGATCATAGCAAAACAGGAACACCGTAAATATGCAAAAGAAATCTACTGTTAATTCACAAACTACTTGCATACTTTCAGAATTAAGGAAAGGGTTGGGACTGCAGCTCAGTAGAGTCCTTCCTTACTGTACACTGGGATCTATGATGGAGCAGCCTGTTATCCCAGCCTTTAGGAAATAGAGGCAGAGGGAGTAAGAGTCCAGGGTCATCCTCAGCTACAGAAGGAAGTTTGACACCAGGCTGGAACACAGGAGATCTGCCTTGAAAAAAAAAAAAAGAAAAGAAAAGAAAAACTCATCCCAGAAAAGCATGAGACAAAGTTAATCTGTGATCTTCCCAAGAGTCTCTTCTGGCTCTGATGTAAGACTCATAAATGTGGCTATGCCACCTGGCCACTGTGTGGACTTGTTCTTTCTTTCAGAGTGATCTGCCACTCTTCACAGGCTCACGAACTAGAGGAGCCCTTCCATTTTCTCAGCACCCCTCAGCTGCCCGTCACAGTCCCAGCTTTTTTAGGCACTTGAAATCTCACCATATACCTGATTTACAAGCTTGTATCTTTGCATCAAGCAGCCCCCTTTAAACCCCAACATTCATCCTATCTACTGGTTCTTAGTTATATCGTGTTTCTGTGTTAGGAGTAGCACTGGGTAGCTTTTTTTTTTTTCACTTTTGAGTGAAGACTGGCATCTTGAAGCTTGAGTCTTGTACTTCTTCCATATCTGAAGTACAGGGCTATGTATCGTCTTCAAACTTCCTTCTTACAGAGTATTTTAAATTTTTATTGTTTACTTTCAGTCCATCTGGTTATATTTGAGCATGATGTGAGATAATGATATAGTTTTCCATATCAACCAGCAATTGGCTGCATACCATTTATGGAAAATCTAATTTTTCCTCCCTTAAAGATAGATATCTGACATGTACCACTACTATGTAGCTCAGGTCTGCTTTTAATCTCTTATCTGCCTGCCACAGTGCAGAGAGCCTAGGTTGGTCCCATGCTGACTCCCTAGCTGTCGGTTTGGAGTCTATGAACTTCCACAAACTCAGGTCAACTGTTTCCATTTCATGATCTTGACACCCCCTTGCTCATATAATCCCTCCTCCTTCTCTTCAGTTGGACTCCTGGAGTTCAGCACAGTGTTTGGCTGTGGATCTCTGCATCAGTTACTGGATGAAGGCTCTGTGAAGAGCGTAGTCACCAATCTGATTACAGAGGAAGGGCAGTACAACTATTGTACATGTGCACAGGAATTTTATGATGCTTTAAGGCATGCACACACCGTATTACTTTCAAATCAAGTTAAGCATCACATGTCTACCTCCTCAAACACTTTGTGGTGAAACCTTCCTTTTCTTTCAAGACATGTATTATTGGTATCTATATTCACTCTACATGTGAATCTTAAAAAAACTTCTGAATAGCCGACAATTGATCTTCTACTGGTTGCCAACGGGATGATTCAATTCAGGAGGTTAAGTCACATGGGAAATTTTAAGATACTGATAGGTATTTTTAAAAATCCTTGAAATTCCTTCCTCTTTCAGAGATTGTACAGCCAGATTCTTGACTGTGGCTTAAACTTCATCAAGGTGGTCTCCCTTTGAAACTTAAAATGCAGATCTTGGTCTTTGCTAAATGAAAACACTCTGTTCCTGTCCTTGGCTGCAGTATTTGGGATAATTTTTCCTCAAAAAGCCTTCTGGTTCCCTGAGCTTCTCTGTGATCTGTCCAAGCACCTAGAGTTCCACAAGATCTGATCTCTAGAATATCTTTTAGTGACTATTTCTTCTTCTTCTCCTTCTCCCTCTGCTCCTCCTCCTCCTCCTCCTCCTCCTCCTCCTCCTCCTCCT
>NC_022017.1:23680916-23703050 GCF_000317375.1 Microtus ochrogaster | reverse complement strand
AGGCCCCCCCAAAGCCAGCACGTGCAGTAGGATAAAAACCCATTGCCATTGTTCAAAAATACTTCTTTTTACGCCTCTCTTCATTTTAATCTTCTGGTCAACTTGGAGTGATTAATTGTAGGGTTGTTTTCCCTTATTGATACTATTTCTCCTCTCATCCCATCCTGCCTATGTGTAGGGATAGTATTTCTCTACTGCCCTCAGGACAATCTGGATCTAGACCATATAAGATTCATGCCACTTCCAGAAAGGGAGCTACAGATATCATGGGTCACCTGCAATACCTTTTGGGACTGGCTTTAAAGCCCTTCAAAAGGAGCCTGTCCTCTTCAAGGCCTGAAGCTCCCCAGACCATGGCACCCAAGTTAATAGTAAGTCATTGTCACTTGTCACTCCTGGGAATCACTTATCCCTGGCTACTAGCAGAGGTTGACTCCTCCTACCCCCCTATCACCTATACTGGGCAAGAGTCCACCTAGCCTCTTGTGCCTGCCTCTGCGATTGCAGACTAGCTGATCCCTGGTGTGCCCTGTGCTAAGCAGCTGTCCCAGGACATAAGGATGGACAGACCTTGACCTTAGAGACACAAGCTGTGCCCTGGATTTCCCTCATCATTCCCTAGGCTAGGAGTCAAAGAGCTTCTGCTGCTCTGCTCACTACACTAGCTTGGTGGAAAACCCTTGTAATTGCTTTTAACACTGAGGTCTTTAAATTATAAATACTTTTTTATCTTTTGAACCCCTTGTAATTACTTTTAACTGATAGGGTTTTAAATAATAAATACTTTTTGTCTTTTGCTCAGAAAATTTCAAACAAAAACAGATTAGAAAGATTATAGAGTAAAATGAAGATGGTTCTTTCTGTGGAATTAAGTAGAAAAGAATAATACAAAATTAATGTGTGATGTGCAGGGATTATCCCTGTACATGGACAAGTATCAAAAGAAAACAGAGAATAATTAGACATTTAGTTAATGTTGTAGAAGTCTGGATAAATTTGATTTCGATTTTGGGCTGAAGTTATTATAAGCAAGTTTATGTACGAACAATTGTTTGGGATATTGAAGAGGAAGAAAAATGAAGCAATCAGCGATGAGGAGAGAGCTCAGTGGATACTAGTGCTTACTGAGTAAACATAGGGCCCAAGTTCATATCCTCAGCACCCATGTTAAGCCAGGTATGACCATACACACCTGTAACCTCAGTGCTGGGGGTTGCGGTTGAAGCCCAGACAGGATTACTCTGGCTTGCTAGCCAGCCAGTCTAGCCCAAACACAAGTTTCAGGTTCAGTGAGATGCTCTATTTCAAGCAGAAAAGGTAGGTGGAAGTAATCTAGGTCACCCAGTGTCCACCTCTGATCTCCACAAAGTCCTGCACATGCCCACGCCCATGCTCACACATGCACACACATGTATATGCTACATATATATACACAAAGGATGGAGTATTTGTATTTAACTAGTAGGTGGCTTGTTTTCTGGGTTTTTTTCTTCTGTTTTTTCCTGTAAGATATAGGTCAAGTCCACAGACAGTGGGGAAGCCAGTGAGAATAATTCCAGCAGTTATCACCGAGGAAGGCAAATAAAGAGAGTAACAGGAGAGCCAGATAAAAGCCTTTCTGAACCAAACAGGAGGTGAAGCCACAGAATGCCTGAGAACAGCTCAGAAGGGGTTATCCTCTGCTGTTGTGCTCATTCAGACTTATAAATGTTCAGTGTTAGGGAGAGCTTCACAGTCACTCAAGGCACAGAGAGAGAGAGAGAGAGAGAGAGAGAGAGAGAGAGAGAGAGAGAGAGAGAGAGATGCATCATATGAAAGGCCTTTAGTGACCCTTCAAGGGAAGGTAAGACCCATGCTAAGTCACAAAAAGGATCTTCAAGCCGGGCGGTGGTGGCGCACGCCTTTAATCCCAGCACTCGGGAAGCAGAAGCAGGTGGATCTCTGTGAGTTCGAGGCCAGCCTGGTCTACAAGAGCTAGTTCCAGGACAGGAACCAAAAAAAGCTACGGAGAAACCCTGTCTTGAAAATAAAAAAAAAAGGATCTTCAAGAGTCCACCCACGAAAGGATGCAACTTTCTCCACCTCCCACAACAGCAGTGACAGCAAGCATCTTCTATGCCTGCCAACTCTAAAAGTACTCCATTTTGTACATTTTTGGTAGGCCCAGAGCCACGCAGTGATTCTGGCTACAGTGGATAGAGCATTGCCTTCCTACCTTCTGGGCTGCAGCCCCATGCCCCAGTGCTCCTGAAACGTCTTCAGCAGACTTCTGGTATACACAGAAACTGCAAGTCACAGCAAGAGTCCCAGGACAGCCAGACCTCCTGCTCCTTCTCTTTTGCATCTCTACCCTGGGACATGCCATGAAGTGCTGACATGGAGGGAAGGGACTGGCTGGCCCATCACTATGTGCCCACTGTGCTGTGGGTACCAGAGGTTCACCTGCAAAACTATCCAGCCATCCCTCTACAGGATCCTACAGAGGTGTGTGCCATCCCACGGCCCCATGATGGTCCCTTAGTGCTGTGGACCTTCTTTGTTGTTTAGGTCCAGTTGTAGCACCTTTTGAGACAGGGTCTGTCTTGGTTAGGGTCTCTATTGCTGTGAAGAGACACCATGACCACAGCCACTTTTAATTGGGGCTGGCCTACAGTTCAGAGGTCTAGTTTATTGTCATCATGTGGGGAGTCATGGCAGCATGAAGGCAGACATGGTGGTGGAGAGGCATGTGAGAGTTTGACATCTTGAGACACAGGCAACAGGAAGTAAACTGTGTACCATAGTAGGCATAGCTTGAGCATATAAGACCTCAAAGCTTGTCTGCACAGTGATATACTTCCTTCAACAAGACCACTTGTACTCCAACAAGCCACACCTCCTAATAGTGTCACTCTCTAAGGGGGGGGGCATTTTCTTTTAAACCACCACAGGGACTCACTATGTAACTGTGTCTGGCCTGAAACTCTCTATGTAGACCAGGCTAGCCTCAAGCTCAGAGACCAGCCTGACTGTACCTCCCAAGTATTGGTATTAAAGGTATGTACTACCATATCCTGTGAGCTTACTTTCCTAATATGTCTTGGGTGCCATAGACTCCCAATTCTGAACTGATGAATAGAAAGAAATTTTTATAGACTCATATGGTGTTTTAAGCTGATAAAAACTCAGAGACAGGAATAGGCTAAATTTAGAGTGAAATGGTCACATCTACAATTTCAGGGCTGCCAACACCCGGGCAGGTTTCACTATTTGATTCCAGCAGGGACATGTGTCCATGCACAGACCCAGGATCACTTTTCCTTATGCCAACAAATAAATATAAAGCAAACCCAAGACCATTTACCTTCATGTACAACAAGGTATCAACGTGTGTGCTGCCAGACAACTGTGATGTTCCAAGGTGACCTTCATTTGGGGTGTGTTCTTGGTCATCACCAACTTCTCAGAGACTCTCAGTTGTACAGACAGCCTGACAGGTGGATAAAAACACAGTTTTGAAGCATCCATCAAACATTCTTAACAAGAAGAAGCTGTGGGTGAGCACAAAGACTGTTTAAAAAAAACCTGGGGCTTAGCTTATGTGTATAGATCTTCACCAATGTAACATGCCAAGATTGGGGTTGAATGCAGTTATATCGGGACACTACAATAGCTGCAATTTTCCAAAAGATGTTCAAAATTAAAGATCGCTTAGAAAGAGTACTTATTGATAACTTTTACCTGGGGGTGGGAGATATTTACAGAGCTGGCCACCTGTTGGAAGCTATGCATGTCATAGCACTTGAATGGAGCCTAGTGTTCCCAAGCAGGAGATCCACAGTTATCTTAAAGACACTGTAAGATACTCTAAGTCTACAGGCTTTAGCATGGGAGCTATTTCTAAAAGGTACAAGAAGGGCCTTAGCAGCAGCAAGATGCACTGGAAACAGTAGGAGCTCAGTCTTAGAAAGGCTCATCCCACCTGTCTGCACAATGCACATCTGTAATCAGACTTTCCTTTGGTCTTTCAGCTCAAAAATACAATGCAGAGATTTATTATTTACTATGAAAGCTTGGCCCGTTAGCTCTCATAACTTAAATTAATCCATATTTTTTTAAATTTTTGTGTTGTAAGAGGCTGCTTGTTTGTTTCCTGGCTGCTCAGACTCCTAAAATAGCCACACAGAAACTGTATTAATTCAATCACTGCTTGGCCAATTAGCTCTAGCTTCTTATTAGCTAGCTCTTACATCTTAATTTAACCCATTTCTATTAAACTGTGTATGATCACAAGGCTGTGGCTTACCGGGTAAAGTTCTGGCTTCTGTCTCTGGCAGGGCTACAAGGCTTCTCTCTAACTCTGCCTTCTTTCTCCCAGCATTCAGTTTAGTTTTCCTCACCTAGCTCTGCTCTTTTGCCCTATTACAGGCCTCAAACAGCTTCTTTATTAATCAATGGAATTCACAGCATACAGAAGGAAATCCCACATCATCTATGTTCTACCATGTGGCTTTTACCTCTCTCTCATTTTGTGTGTCCAACTCATTCCGCATCTTGATAGCATCTCTCACACCTCAATTCATCTCCTCCTTCTTCTTGCTCTGCAAGAAGTTCCATCTATACTTCCTGCCTAACTATTACCCACTCAACTCTTCATTAAACCAATCACAGCAACATATCACCTTACAGTGTACAAATATTCCACAACACACATCACAGCTGGAGACAAAGTGAAAGGAAACTACAAGAATTGTTAGTTGATCAATCAAAGGAGAATGAAGGCTGAGTGAGCCAACCTCAGGTTCAGGGGATACACCGTAGGGCCAGGGCAGGTAGTATTGGGTGGGTGCAGAATGGAGGTCATTCCACAAGGATGGGTGATATTGGGATGGAATGTTAGCTGGACAGTGAATGTATCAAGCATACTCTACTTCTCATGCTCTACTACAGAGCTGAGAGAGTTCCCCTGAGATGCCCAGCTCTGAAGCTCTACAGCCTGGGTGGTTTCCTAGCTTCAGCAGAAGAGAATAATGAATGTTCTAGGTCCTAAAGACAGGGATGGTAGAGACCCACAGGCACTTAAAAGTCAACTGGTTGGATAGTGTTCAGCCAGAACAGTTCTATCCTCTCTCAATCCTTCTTCCTTTCCTCATTCTCTTCTTCTTTTTCCTCCTTCCTCCCTCTCTCCTTCCATCATCTCTCTTTCCCTTATTTTATTTTTTCTGAAATACTTTATAGTAAGTGCCATGCATTGGTGTTAATCTAATCTACCTTCTAAGCAATTCATCACAAATACCTGAAAATAGACATAGTTACAGAACCCAAGACCCACTATTGTACCTCCCAGAACCAATGATGACTCAGAGCACCACCCAGAGTTCTCCAGTCATCTAAGTCTCTACTTTTGACAGGTAGTTTTTAACAAACCATGACTCATACAGGGTGTGCTGGCTTAGAGCTTGTGTTAACTTTGCTTTTTCATCCCTGTGACCTACCTGCAGTTATTACGACCTTAGGTTATAATAACTCTTTCCTGGGGTCACATCCTTGGCACACTTTGCTCTCTTCTTTCTTTGTATCGCAGTCGGCAGTGTTCCTGCAGACCACATGCCCTATCCATACCTCTTATCCAAGAGAAGACTCTTTCCAAGTAGCCTCATCTCATAGAGATGCTGCATTCATCTCCATAAACCCCAAAGTCCCTCCCTGTTACCTGGTTTTTGTAGATGGAAGTTTCTGCCTTGCCCTAACCTGCAACTGTTTAGTCCCAAAAAACCACACAGGTTTATGTTAACTATAAGCTGTTTGGTCAATTAGCTCAAGCTTATTATTAACTAGCTCTTACAACTTAAATTAGCCCATAATTCTTGTCTTTGTTTAGCCTCGTGGCTTGGTCACTTTTCTCAGTGCAGCATTCTCATCTTGCTTCCTCTGCATCTGGATGATGACTGACTCTCTCCCTTTCCTTTCTCCAGAATTCTCTTAGTCTGGTTGCCCAACCTATACTTCCTGTTTTGCTATTGGCCAATCAGTGTTTTATTAAATCAATATGAGTGAAAAATCCTTACAGTGTGCAAGAGCATTATCCCACAGCAGTTGTGATGTGAAAAGAAGCCTATACTTTCAGCCAGCAGGGCTACCTGTTGTTGCAGGTCTGACTTGATGGTAGTCAGTGTTCATATTGCTCTGTCCTTTGTCATCAATCCATACAAAACACCCAAGGACCTCACTGGAGTCTGACCTGCCTCAGGTTCTGTTTGTCCCTTCCCATCACTCCTCCTTCCAGGAGGTTGGAGCCCCAACCTCCAGGCTGAAGCATGGTTTGCCTTTCTTTCAGGGCTAAGAGGCACAAGGCACCACTGTAACCATAAGTTAAACACTTAGCAAAGGTGTTTAGTCCCATGAGGATGACCCAACTAAGTACACAGGGAAGACTTTCATCTTCATCCCATCTTGCTCCACGCTCTCCAGGTTCAGATCCTGCCTAGGGTGTGCCAGTCCTGATTCTGTGCATCTAGCATGCCTTCCACACTGTCCAGCTCTGTGGTTGCCTGCTTACTCACTTTGGCCAGCAGCCTGGTGGAGCTGGAGTTCTTCCCTGACTTGAGGGCACATGTGTTCTGTTGAAGCACATGTCACCCCAACTGTGATTGTCCCCAAGACTGAGAGCAGAGCTGTGCTGTGTCCTCTCCTGCCAGCACTCCAGCAAAGGAGCAGTTTTGCCTTTCAAATTCTTGTGAATTTGAAGTGAAGAGACAACATTTGATCACATTTTTATATCAAATAGTATATTTTTAATGGAGAAAATGCAAAACAGGAGACTTTTGCCTCCCAAACAATGAAATGGCAAAAATGAAGCACACTGCCCCCAGCATCAACAAAACGGTGGTTGTGGGTGTGTATAAAGCAATGCTTTGAGGGAAACTGATACCAGGTGATGGAAGCCAGAGATGCTGAGAGACAGAACACACCAGAGACCCTAGTGGACTCCCTGAGAGGAGGATACAGGTGCAGTCAGGCCTTCTGTATGGAGAAAATGGAAGAGGCGTCCAGGAGAAGAAAAACCAGGTGAAGGTGCTGAATTTAGACAGAGGGACGCACACAGAGGACTCTCAGACCAACACAGTTCACCTTCCCCAGCACCGATGGAAGGTTTGGTCCCCACTGTTCACCTAGTGGCAAGGGTAATTTGTTTGTTTGTTTTTGTTTTTGTACCATCCAAAGTTCCTGAGATATTCGCCTCAAGGGTGGGGCATGAAGCACTGTGCTTCACGCTGCCTATGGTTCACCTAAGAAGACATGCAAAAGCAATAAGACACGGTTGCATTGAACGAAGCCCCGTGATATTTATGGCAATACAAATACATCCAGCATCACAGGGACAGTTCATATTGACTGATGTCCAATAAAAAGTTGTCGGGAATGTGATGAAGCTGGAAATTTCAACACACGAGGGGATAAATCAATTCAAACCAACCCGGAACTGACACAGTGTTCGAATCAGCAGGCAAAGACGTCTGAAAAGACATTAAAACAAGAATCCATATGTTCACAAAGCTAGCTAGAGATGTGGAAGAGACCAGACGGCCCTCTATGAATTTCTAGAGGGTAGAAATTATAAGCGAGATAAAAGCGACACCAATGGGGTTAACGGCAATTAGAAACACGGCTGTTATGCTCACCTGTGGCTAGTTAGAAAGCAGTTAGGGATGATGCTGGTTAGGAATGATGCTGGTTAGGGATGATGTTGGTTAGGGACGATGTTGGTTAGGGACAATGCTGGTTAGGAACAACACTGGCTAGGAACGATGCTGGTTAGGAACGATGTTGGTTAGGAACCATGCTAGTTAGGAACAATGCTGGTTAGAAACCATGCTGGTTAGGAATCATGCTGGTTAGGGACGATGCTGGTTAGGGACAATGCTGGTTAGCAAAGTGGTAGTAGTAGGCTTTCTGCTAGGGTTCATGCTTCACCAGCCTTGGGTAGTTGGCTAAGTTTACAGTACCAGACATGAATTCCCCCCTCTTGAAAAGGCCCATTAGATAACTGTTGGGCTTCCCTCATTAAACAAGCTTGTCTTTACAGCTGATAGAGGGTATTACAGAAGTCCACAACTGGTCAAAATGCAGATGACAACTGACGGTAGTGTATCCAACCCTAGCCGGTACATCTACAACACAATTCCTACCCCTAAAGCTCAGGGAACATTACGGAAGAAGGGGCAGAAAGATTGCAAGAGCCAGAGGACCAGGATATCTGTGCTAGTATGCCTTCTGTGTTCAACAGAGAAGCTGTACTCTGAAATCTCAGCAACATGGTTGTCTAAAAAAGACCTGAAAATGACACCAGTTGATATGCCAACATGGATGGGTGGATTCTTACAAAGTCCCACTCCTAAATGAGGGAAGAATCATTTTTTTTTCTAGTGAAGAGTCTCAAGTGGTCAACCCTAAATACATATACATATGAAAAACACTAAATGAACTCAACAGGATGTGTGTGTTTATGTGTGTAAAACAATTAAAATTAAAAAATAAGAGGTTGTGTGCTTAAGAAGGAATAGGGGGCACTGGAGGAGCTGGAAAATTGGAGGAGGAGGAAATGGAGGAGGGGGAAAAGGTGTAAACACAATACACACAGATGAAATTCTCAAAAAAGAGCACAAAGATTAATGAATTTGAAGACATGCATAGTAATATAACCTATTCAAAATAATTTTAATAATAAGCTTGCCATGGAGCTATTAAATACTTCCAAAATATGATGAGTGTTCTCAGAGTGAGGCAAAAAGAAATATTTGAAAAATACCTTTGAATTTCTGAAAAATTTGAAAAAGAAAGACAATTATTTTCTAATTTGATGAATGTTGTGAAACCAACAATACAAGAAGCTGAAAAAAACTTCAAGTAGAAGAGACATAAAGAAAACTATACCACTCACATAGGATTGCCAAGCCCACCAGCAATGAAACTACTTTCCTCAACCATGTTTGTTCCGTTGGGTCAGCCTCCTCAGAGTCCATCCACACTGTCACAAGTGACAGATTTTTCCTCTTTCATGCTGAAGAGCTTCAGTGGCTACACCACTCTGTCTTCATCCACTCACCACAGATGGTCCTTGCCCTTGGACTGGGTCCCTGTCTCACCTGTGGTGAGTGGTGAGGCCATGAACATGGGAATTTGTTTCTTTGGTTTCTGATTTTCCTTCCTTCAGATATAGATCCAGCAGTGGGCGGGGAGGATCATATGACAGTTCTAGTTTTCATTTTTAAAGACTTTTAGGCGATGTCCTTTAATAACCATAATACTTTGCATTCCAAATATCAACATTATATATGATTCAGTGCTTCTGTATCAAGTATCCCCAAAAGGCTAATGTGTTGAATATTGAATCTGAGGTGGTATATCCAGTTAAGAGAAGATAACCAGATTATGAGGGCTCTGACTTCATCAATATTTTTGTGCTGATGAGTTCATAATTGGGTGGTGTTATGAAAATGTGATGGGGGTAGATTCTGCATGGAAGAAGCGTGCCTTTGAAGGAATTTGTCCCTGGTCTCTGGCTGGCTGCCATACTCTGCTCCAGCTTCTATGGAGTATGCAGTCCTGCCTCTCCACATTCTCCGACCATGATGTTCTACCAAACACCACCATTAGTTCAATATAAAGAGAAAAAGAAAGAAGCAAAAGGGAAAATAAATACTCCTTAAAAATAAGTAAAGAAAGGACATACAGAAGAACAAATATAAGACTCAGAGTCAATTTTCCATTGAAAACAAGAGCAAATGGTGTAACATTCAGAAGGGCACAAAGCAAGTAAAACAGTTCAGGTGGCATGGGGCATCATCTGGGGCACCATCCATCCTTCCTTCCAAGGCTCAGGGAAGATCTCAAAGAAGGGGCAAGAAGCATGGAAGGGCTGGAGGATGGGGGAGTGCTGTGGGGGATGGGGGAGTGCTATGACTTGCTGTAGGCCACCTACACAAGACCTGCAGCATCCTAGCACGGAGGAGGGTGAGATGAGGTTCTGCTTAGTTTTTGACATCCTGACACAAGCTAGAGTCCCGTGGAGGAGGGAATGAGAAAATTCCTCCCTTAGATTGGCCTGGGGGCCATTCTTTTTTTTTTTTAAGTTAATGATTGATGGGAGAGAGCCCAGCCCACTCTGGGTGGTACCAAACCCCCAGGGCAAGTGCTCCTGGCCTATGTAAAAAGGCAGGCTGGTCAAACAGTAGTGGGCAAGCCAGCGAGCAGCTTTCGTCCATCACCTTTGTTTCCGTTCCTGTCTCCAGGTCCCTACCTTCAGTTCCTGCTTTTGCTTCCCTTGACAATAAACTGCACAGCATACTTTGAAACAAACCTTCTTCTCCTCAGGTTGGTTTTAGTCAGTGTTTTATTACATCCTCAGAAAGCAAATTAAGACAAGGGCACATGAAGGTCTTACCCACAGCTAATAGTTTCTGGTAGAGAGTTGCAGTCACTGCTAAGGAACTCATGATCCAATAAATAATCTCTACCCCACACGTATGGCAGAAACCCCAATTAAACTCAGTGGCTTATAGAATCTAATCATAAAGTAGGAGGGAAATGTACTAGGAAGAATGGCTCCAGAGAGTTTGGGGTTGGAGATAGGGGCATGAGACAGGATTGTAGGTGGAGACTGCTCATTTGTTTCCCAGCTGCCCAGACCCAAATAATAATACAAAATCTATATTAATTACAATACTGTTTGGACAATAGCGTAGGCATTTTTTAGCTAACTCTTACATCTTAAGTTAACCCATTTCTATTAACCTGTGCATTAGTACAAGGCTGTGGCTTACCGGCAAGGATCTGGCATCTGTCTTCTTTGGCAGCTACATGGTGTCTCCTTTGGCAATTACATGGCATCTCTATGACTCTGCCTACTCTCTACATCTCTTTCAGCCTGACTGTATTCTGCCCTGCTATAGGCTGAAGCAGCTTCTTTATTAACCAATGGTAATAAAACATATTCTTAGCATACAGAGGGGAATCCCACATCAGAGGACAGCAAGGAAGAGGGAGCATATGGTCAAAATGCATTACATACATGTAAGAAATTGTCAAAGATAAATTAAAATTATTTACAAAACACCCACTTAATTATTAAAAAGTAACAAAAGAGCCAAGTATAGTTGTTTGCTGCTATAATTCTAGCATTCAGGATGTTGAAGCTGGATGATTACAAGTTTGAGGTCAGGCTATACTGACTAAAACTTATCTCTGAGAAAGCTAAAAATACAGAGAAAAAAGACAGTCTCTGAGGAGTAGATTTATTTCTTAGTGAATGATTGTGAAGACTAAAGATGGTTAGGGACATCTGTTCATGAAGGACCTAACAATTATAAATCACCTTGAAGTTAATGGCAGAAGTTCAAACACTGATGTAACTTGAGCATACATAGATAAGCCACAGTGATAACCAAAGAGTGGAGACATTCTCTCAATAGTTGGCAGAATATGTGAATGGAAGACCAACGAGGGTGCAGAGGGCTGGCAATGTCATTCACTAACTCCATGCAGCAGAGCTTTAGGGAGAACCCTCCCCCAACAGCGGTCCACACTATTTCTCTGTGAGCTTGAAATGCTGGCGTACAGACCCTTGTGGGTATAAGCAGCTCTAGGATGGATCATCAGGATGAGCTTAAGTAATACTCGTGGCCAATGTGAACTTACTTAGGAATCAATTAGAGAAACACTCTTAAAATCATCCGATGGAAGAGTACACGTCTAAACGACTCATGGAAGAAGTCACAAGAGGTAGGTACCAGGAATATTTTAGACTAAACGGAAATGTGACTAATAAAGCAGCAGTGGGGGGGGGGCAATATGCTATTTCAGAAGACACAGAAAAAAATCACTTCGAAAAATTCAACATCCAATTCTGACTTTTAAAAAAAAATCTCCAAAAACATAAGTATAGGAGAGAACTTCCCCAACCTGAAAGGGTTATCTTCACAGTACCAATACCTGATGTCATGAATAATAGTGAAAGACTGAGTGTAAAATCAGAAATTAGAAACAATGTCCTCTGTTATCATTTACATTCAACATTGTGGTAGAGGCTGTAGCCACTGCAATAAAGCAAGAAAATAAAATGTTATGTGTCTGTGTTAAAGAAGAAGAAGAAGAAGAAGACGATCTTACCTTTGCCTAGAGATTTTAGTAAGATAGTGCTTGTGGGGAAAGTGGTGGAATTGACTCAGCTGGAATAGAGCTGAAATCAGAGTTTACCAAGGCTTCATGATATTGAAAGTCAAAGGTTGCTCTGTACAGTGGGAGCCAACAGTCAAACACCTTGAGAAAATAATCAAAATCATGCCCAAATCTGTTTTTAAAAGTAGAAAATATGGAGGCAATAGTTAATTGTAATTGTCAATATGACATAATCTAGATTAACCAGGAAAAAGGAGTCTTGGTGAGAGACAGTCTAGATCAGGTTAGCCTATGGGCATGTCTGTGGATGATTGAATTAATTCAGTTAATTGATACAAATGCTACTACTGTGGATGGCATCATTCCCTAGGCGGAGCATCCTGATCTGTAAAAGAAAGGAGAAATTGAGTTGAGCACAAGCAAGCAAGTGAACATTCATCTCTCTCTCTCTTCTCTCTCTCTTCTCTCTCTCTTCTCTCTCTCTTCTCTCTCTCTCTCTCTCTCTCTCTCTCTCTCTCTCTCTCTCTCTCTCTCCTCTTGACTGTGGATGAATGAGGTGTGACTTGCTGTTTGGAGTTCCTGCCTTGACTTCTTCATAATGATGGACAGTGGTCTGCAATTATAAACTGAAAGAAGCCTCCATTGCCCACGTTGCTCATTGTCAGGGTGTTTTACCATAGTAGTAGGACAATGGCAGAGATAACAAAAGCAGATAAAGATCTGCTCATTGAAAGCCTCAAAAATATTTCTGAAAATTAAAGAAAAAAACCTAAATAAATGGGGAGGAAAACTGTCTATAGATCAGAAGGCTCAACGTGAAGATCCAGTCACATTCCAAACAGATTTATATACTTAACACTCAGTTATGAAATGAAATAACAGAGGAAAACTTATAGGCATTGGCAAATGGAGCTGGGGAGCCACTCAGTTGGTTAAGTGCCCACTGTACAAGCTGGAGGACCTGCGTTTGATCCCCAAAAACTAAGTGAAAAAGGAGCCAGGTAAGGTGTCATGCACCTGTAACTCCAGAGACAGATGGATACCAGGGCTCAGTCTAGACAAGATGCTGTGCCCTGGGTCTCAGTGAGAGATCTTGGCCCAAAAGACAAGGTGGATGGCACCTAATGAACAGCAGTCTAGTTTGCTCTCTGGTTTCCATATACACACATACATGTGAATGCATGCGTACATGTGCATACACACATATTACACATTGACAGACTAATTCTAAAATTCACATGGAAAAATGTAAAGAATCAAGAAGAAATAAAATGCTTTTCCAGGGTAAGAATAAATGACATCACTATGTGATTTCAAGACATTTGAAACTATGCTGACCATGGAAGCAAGGATAAATTGAGATGAATGGGTCAACAGAACAGAAATATATAAGTCCAATATTAGCAGCTGAGCTTTGATAAAGGTACAATTATCTTTCGAACAAACAATAGAACAGTTGAAAACCCACATCAGAGCTGCTGCCAAGGGGCATGTCTGGGTCCATTTTCCTCCTTCATCTGGGGTTTGCAATGGAGTCTAATGCCCATAGGGGTTGTAGCAACCATGTGTGTTGAAATCTGAGGGCCAAGCTGAATCTTCCCTACCCCTCATTGGCCCTGGGGTAGCTGGCCATGGCTCTCTCTGGACACTGCAGCAGGAGATCTGGCCTCACTCCCCATTGGAGAGTTGGCCCCTACACTTGGAGAGATAGCTCCATCCCTCACCAGGGGCATGGGAGAGCTGACTCTAATGGCTTGGGTTTAGAAAGGCTGGCTCTGCCCCTCGCCTGATGGGGACAGTGGCCCATACTAACCAGCTCAGCTACCACCCAGACCCATATCCTGGGCCTTGGTTTGGTCCATCCTGGCATCCACTCCACCCCATCTGTGGCCTGCTGGAAAGCATGAAGGAACTGGTCCTATGGAATGATAACTTCAGGAGCTCTAAGACCCAGGGCAAGAACAGGGTATCCAAGAGGAGTTTTAGTGAGGATTCAGTGATGATGATTTGCCAGAGGCCTTGAACCAAACCAACGACTCATTGCAGTAAGCATTTTGTAGATGGCGTGGTTTGGACAAAGGTATACTGTGTGACCCACCAAGACCACAGGGATGAGCGAAAAAGTGTTGGAAAGATGGAGGAGTGAGATAGACTGTTTTGCTTTGTTTTTAATTAATTTTCTGGGGGTTTTCTCTGGGGAAGGCACGCTGCAAGGGTAAGGGGCAGATATAGAGGAACTGGGAAGTGAGCATGATTGGGGGAAGGAATGAAGTAGAATTCCCAAAGAATCAGTAAATAATTATGTTTTTAAAAATCCATACCAAAACATCAAGTATGTCTACAGTCTAGGACAAATGAATCATAAACTGAAACATGGCATTTGAAACCATATATGTTCAGGAAGCAACCACACCTGGAAACTGTATCAGCTTTGGCTAGTCACTGGTATCCGAAGTAGAGGGTGAACGTGAGAAGAAAAATGGAAAGCTGGGCTTTGCTGGATACGTTTTTATTTTATTCTTTGAGAATTTCATTTGTGTTGATAATGTATTTTAATCTAAAATTTCTTACATGTAGATGTCTGTGTATGGTGTGTGTGCATTGCTCACAGAGGCCAGAAGAGGGCGTCAGATCCCCCTGCAACTGCAGTTAATGGTGGTTCTGAGGTTCTCAGCATGGATGGAAACTGAACTTCGGGCCTCTGGAAGAGCTGAAAGTGAGCGACTCTCCAGGTCTGATGCTATGGTTATTTTTTTTTTTTTTTTAGATGATAATGTGGTTACTTTTTTTTTTTTTTTCTTTTTTTTCGAGACAGGGTTTCTCTGTGGGCTTTGGAGCCTGTCCTGGAACTAGCTCTGTAGACCAGGCTGGTCTCGAACTCACAGAGATCCGCCTGCCTCTGCACTCGGGATTACAGGCGTGCGCCACCACCGCCCGGCGCTATGGTTATTTTGAGGGTCGTACAGTATATAGCAATTGAGAGAGAATAGTAAGAGGAATGGCTCCAGGTGGGGCAACTAGATATATTATGTCTTCACTCAGGTAGAAAGAGGGGGGTGGGGGCAGGGAGGGAAGGAGGGAGAGAGAAAGAATGAAAAAGAGAAAGAGAGGAATGCTGGTATTCACCTGCCTCCTTCCCCCTTTGTTTAGTTCTGGGCCCAGCCATGGGAAGGTGCGGCTCACCCTCAGGGTAGGCACTCCCTCTTAGTTATACCCTCTGGACAGCCCATCACAGACTCACTGGGTGTGCCCTTTAGGGGTTTCCAATCCAATCGAGCTGACAGCGGAGATTGCACTGCAGAGGACGGTAGTCAAAACACTGACTGTGTGCAACTCAAGGCACAGCAAGCAAAAGGGAAGCAGGGAGCTCACACCCGTGTAAATGTGCAGTGGTGTCATCCAGCTGGGGTTCATGAGGCAGCTGTGAGCCTGTCTCTGCCGCCAGCCATCGTAAAGGAAAACACGTCCTCATGTGGACACTTGTTCTAACAGCCAGCCTGAACCATCATGACCTGAACACCATCAACAGGTGAGCAAATATGACTCCCCTGGCATGGCATCCTGCTAGCAACAGAGAGGGACTATCTCATTCCATGCATGGTTGGGGCCAAAGTCATTAGCCAGAAGAAAGGATGTATGGACTGTGTGGCTCAAGGTATAAAAACTGCTAGAACATTGCTACCAATGAACAGGAGAATCTATGGCTCTTCCGGGATGCAGTGGGCAGGAAGGGGTGGCAGTGGCGATGCCAACATTTGGGTGATGGCTATGGAGACTTTCTTCATTCTGACCACAGTGACTTGTTCCCCACACCACACATCACAGCTGGTCACACAGTGCACTGTGAACGTGAGGTGCATGTCATAGCTAGCTACATCAATTTGGCCAGGCCATGGCACTCTGCTATCGGGTCCAACACCAGTCTGGCTGCTGCTGGGGAGACCTTTTAAAGATGAGCTCAGCATTCAAGTCAGTTGACTCTGGGTAAAGCAAATGATGCTTCATAATGTGGGTGGACCTCATCCAATCAGGTTAGGGTCCTGACAGAAAAGCTGAGGTCACCCAGAGAACAGGGAATTCTGCTGGAAAGTGACATTAGGCCCAAGTTGTCCCTGCAGTGATTGCCTGCTTCTCAATCTGCCCTGTGTGTTCTGAACCTGCAGCCTGAGTAGGATGCCAGCCAACCCTCAGGATCCTCTCTTTGCTCTCTGTCTCTCAGCTCTCTTTCAACTCCTTTCTTAATCTCTTCTTGTTATCATTCTCAATCTCGCTCAAATCTCTCATTTTGATTTCTATTTCAATCTCTCTCAATATCTCAATTATAAACCTTTCGATCTCTCTCTCTCCCTCCTCTACCTCCCCACCTCGATTCTTGATTCTTTCTCTTTGGATAATCGTAAACATTTCTAATGTTACAAATACCAGGCATCCAGACAGATAAGACTTTCCCCCATACTCCTGCTGGCTGTGCATCTCAGTCTCCATCAGGAAACACTGGTATGTGACAAGGCCCACAGGGACGATGACCTTGACAGGCAAGATGCTGCTGATGCTGACAATGTCTTATTTCCACCGATGCCTGTTTTTAAAATCCCACTCAACTTGAGAATGTTTATTTCAGAAATTGGAAGAGTTCCTTCCAGTCAATAGTGAAAAGATAAACACCCCAAGAGCCATTGAGAAAGAGATATAAATAGATGATTACCCCCAGACATTAATGCACTCATAACAACTGTTAACCCTTGTTAGATCAAATGAATGCAAATGAAAGCCATTGTGGGAGCCGATTGCCACCTGTGTGGATGTCCACAAGACTGATGTCCGCCAGCTCATCGGGAGCTGGTGCGCGTGGATGGCAATGGATGCTCCCAAGGCACAGTGGCAGGAAGGTGAGCATTCATATTAACACTGCTTGGGGGCTGGCAGGGTGATCCACAGCCGGGTCTAAAATCACGTCCTTACTTTGACCTAATGATTCCGGTTCTATAATCCCTATCTATAAATAGCCGCAGCGATCCAAAAAACATTTAGTCTAATCGTGTTCATTTCTGCAAGTGTTTAAACAAGAAAAGCATGGGACATAGCCTAACTGTCCAAAAATAAAGACCGATGAATGAGATGGTGGTATTTATGTGTGACGGAACTTTGGATTGCCACCACAGCAATGTCACCTCCGCAAAGAGCTGGAAGAAGCGATGACACCCTGAAATAACATTCACCCATACTTCAGGGGATCATAGGACATTTGCGGAAGGAGGAGAAGGAAAAAAAGGAGCAAACTACGGGATGTGAGAGCTCGGGGGGGGGGGCGGCGTGTTCTTGAATCTCTCTCTATTTGGCAGCTTTCAAAAATGAGCCCACTCTAGGAACAAGAGGCCAAGGAACACAGGGTATCAGAACATTTTCAGAAGCCAGAAGGCATGGGTTCTAACCCCAGCTGCCACCCTCCTGCTCACAATCCTTGAGACATTTTCCCAACCCCTTTCTGCTAAGCGCCATAAACTCTAAGAGTGCTATGAAAGGCCCAGGGAATCCTGGAAAGTGACTGCACACAGAATGGGGTATTGAAACCCTACTTCCTGCATTAGGGCTGGTGCCCGCACAACTGGTAATCACTGTTCAAAGCGGCTCCTCATCTCCACCAGCAACTCCCTGAAGGCAGTTTATGTGCTCAAGCCTGGAGCCTGATGCCTGGGCGTCCTCAGGCTGCTTACACTCTGCTGGGAAACTCCTTGTCTTGTGTTTCCTTCCTGCCTGCTGCTAACTCTTCTCTCTGCTGTGCCCTTGTCCCGTCTCATCGCAAGGTGATCCCTCCTTGTTTGAGGTCATTCCCTTGCAGCTGACCAGGAACTCTCTCAACATACATGAAGATCAAATTCACAGCCTTTGTACCAGAAACCCGGAGGCACAGAGGCCTTTTCAGTCCTGGCCATATCCTTGTGATGCTGCTGAGCTCACTGTGGTCTCCAAAGCTCGCAGGTGGGAGAGGAAGCAGACTCTTACCACTAGGTCTGTAGTCTAGCCTCTCCTCCAGTTCCCATCTTGGCAGACAGAGGTATTCTCTGTAAATGTGCATAGCAGAGAAATACAGAGACTTGGAAGTCTGTGTTGAACACAGGCTTGCTGCTGTTGCCGGAAGAAGAGCAGGTTAAGGACAGGACACACAACTTGTCCCTTGAACATCTGGCCTTCTTGCCATCCATAAAGAGTCCCTATAAACAGGATTATCTCTTTTTGACGTCAGCTTCCCTCTCCACCATCTCTGTAAGGACAACCCTATTTTCTTGTCAATAGGCAAAGATCTGAATTCAGGGTCTTTGGGTGCTTTGGTCGGTCAGGCGTCTGGGACAAACAGCAAAGGTGACACTATGGAAGACACAGATGATGGGAAAGTCTTGCCAGCCTGTGGCTCAGTCAAACAGAGTGGGAAACATTGGTAGCACACCTTGAAGTGCTGAAACTTTCCCACAAGGACGGGGAGTGCTTGTCCTGGGCAAGCTCAGAATCCCCTCCTAGGAGCCCACCCTTTCTGTTATACTCTGTGACTGATGCAGGAGCCACCAGGCTGGATGCTTCTGGCTTGGCCATGTCTCTTGGAATTCAGTGACTATGAACTGGCCTTCTGGGAGACCCGGGGTTCTCCCCTGGCTAAACAGTCACCATCTCTTTTATTTCAGGCTATGATTCTCTAGTAAGCTTTCAGTTTTCACATTTTAAAGTCCTGCTAATTCTGGCTGGTGATCAAAAAGAGCCCGTCAACAATAACAACAAAAATTGTCAATTGGTAGCACATGTTGGGTTCTAGAACTGAGCCTCTGTCTCCTAGCAACAGAACTCAGCACTCTGCTTGTCGCCCCCATCCTCAATTTCATCCTGGTCTTTCTTACTAGGCCTTGGAAACAAGACCTGAAAGGAGCATGCTGGGCCAGGCACCTGTCCTTCCGTCTAGGCTACAGGTTGATCTTTAGGTCAGGGGTGCTATCCACATTCCAATTGTAGCATTGAAATTTCTCTTACACTTCCCACAACTCCTGGCCTGTGGAGCCCAAGGTAGAGAACTGGGCTTCTTTAGCCTCCCGTGTCTCATGAATACACTTCCATGCTGAATCCCAAGACTTAAGCCGACAGTGGCTCCCCTCATGTCCCTCTCTGCGGGAGTCTTTAGGACTCAACATGAGCCATTCTCCAAAATCTTAAACTTTCCCCAACATTTCATCCCCCAGAAATCTCAAGGTCAGAGTGCAAAATAGACCGGGTAGTGCACCTCCGTGTGCCCGGCTCTCAGCACTGTCCCTGCCACTTCTCCCTGGGAAAGGGCCGGTTCAACTTACACCTCCACAACTCAGAGACCACATCTGTCCTGCAAAAGGGATTTTCAAACTAAGGCTGTTAGTGTAACAGCATTATTGGGTGGGCAACCAACCAGCATTTTAGGAAAGAAATTAGGGCAGAACAGAAACTACCAGAGAGAGTAAGTGGGTAAGTGCTGTTCTGTAAAACTTTTATTTCAGGTGTGTGTGTGTGTGTGTGTGTGTGTGTGTGTGTGTGTGTGTGTGTATGTATGTCTGTGTCATCAAAGTCTGTCTCTTAACACATCTCATGGAAGTTCTCCCAGCACTTTCCTTACGGTAGCCCAGAACTCAACCTTGGGTTGAACGTTCCAGCAGGGGGATTAAAGGATGACTCAGTGGTTAGAAGCTCTTGTTGCTCTTCCAGAGGATCTGGGTTGGATTCCAGCACCTAAGTGGTGGCTCACAAATACCTGTAATGGTAGATCGAGGGGCCCTGATGCCCTCTTCTGGCCACCGCAGCCTGCACAATGCTGCACAACAAAACTGCACGAGCATGTGCATGCACACACAAAGAAGTCATTTTCAAAGCAAACACAAACCTTCAGCAGTACCCTTGAATCTTTCTCAACATGATACCTAGCATATGAACGTGATTGCATTTTCCTTGTGTATTTTTCAGGTCCATTGCAAACTTCTCAAGGAAAGAAAATGTAAATATTATTGTCTCTCTGGCCCTGTGTGCCTGGCATCTAGTAGATACTCAACAGATGCATGTTGTGTGAAGGAACTCCTGTGTCAGAGGAGAATTTCAGGGTGGGCAGGATGAAGGGGGGTGTGTAAGGATTTAGAGCTCTGGCTCTTTTTCAGGATAAAAGGCACAGACCAAAGGAAGGTGTGTGAAGGCATATTCGGAAAGCCATGGTATGTAGAACTTTGTAGAAATCAGCTGAGGGACCCCTCCCTGGGCTAGGGACGGAGATGTCCATCTGGAATACTCAAGACAAGAGGCGCCACCACCCTGCCCACTTGAGAAAGTCAGGAGACCTAGTTTCTGCAGACTGTCCTCCCTGCAGGAAAGTAAGCTGGGAGAGGCTGTCCTGGAGGAGGTGGTGCCTGGAAAACCTGGATCTTAGACAGGAATTGGAGATTAGTGGGAAAGCCCGTTGGTGGACACAATCCTATTGTAGAAAGAGCACTGCGAGGTCTTAGTGTGCAGTCTGCCTCACATCCACTAGCACAGCCTTGGATGTGTGTATGCTTGTGAGAGGGCGTACTTATGTATTCTCTGCACTGTGTGTAGGTGGTCTCATGGTTTGCACATCTGCATGTGCACATGGTGTATATGCATGTATGTATGTGTGCCTGTGTATTGATGTGGGGGTGTGGCCACATGTCATGTATACGGCTGTGGAGTATGGTAATGTGGTACACACCTGTGTATATGTGTTTTTCAAATATGCATGCTCATGTGCGATGTAAATAGTGTTTATATACCTGCATGTGTGGATGTTTATGTGAGCATATAAGTGGGGGTATGTGTGGCCATGTAACATGTATATTCATGTTGGTGCTTTGTGTATGTACATATGCAGGAGAGTTTGTGCTTGTGGCCATATGATGACATGTATGAATATGCATATATGTGGGTAGTGTGCATGTACAGGCCTGTGGCATGCATATATGCATGTAGAGTATGTGTTTGTGGAGTATCTTCATGCAGCCATGTGGCATGAATGCACATATGATCTAGCTGTGCTTGTGGAGTACATGCATGTGTGTGTATGTGTAGAGAGGGCCTGGGTGCCTGCCCTTCCTTAGTCCCTCAGGAATTTTCTCTACTTCCTAGACCCTTTAAATGTCACACTGGACCAGGGTGCAAAGCGAAAAGCTCATGCTGGTGGCCACCTAGACTGGGGCATGTCCATTGAGGCATAGGAAGGGAAGGAGGGTGAACCTCATGGCCATGTACCTGTAGAGCCACCTGGGAGACACATGGACTTATGAGTCATCTCCTGGGCTTCAAGGAACTTACTAGGGACGGTGGCTCAGCTGGTTTGCGAGTGCAAACATGTTCTACAGTGACAGGTACGTCACTCCTCAGAAAACCAGCAAAGTGACTTTGCCCTGTGTAGACTCTAGAAGATGGATGAGGAGTGGGATGGCACTCAGGGGGCACTCAGGGGGCAAGGAAGTATTTCCGGGTAGGTGTAAAGGAATGTCTTCTTAGGGTAGACACAGAGCCCACAGGGTGTCACGCTCTGGAGATAGGACAGGGCAAGTGTCCCCAGATGCTCCCTAGTGGACCCAGAACATCAGCGCACACCATGGAGCCCTGGTGCTGGGCACATGTGGGGAACGGGCTCCAAGTATCCTTTGTTTGGGATAAACTCTGGGTTCACTCTACGGTCTGTATCAAACAAGGTCTGGGGCCCCAGTGTCACAGGCCTTCTGTGGAAGCCTCTGGGGGGTCCCGAGTTCACAAACTTCCCCCTGGCTCTGCGGGTCCTGCGCGCCCAGGGCCCAGGCTGTGGGTATGCTGGGCCGTCTCTGTCGCCATCCAGAGGATCGGCTGGGGCGCGACGTCCCCTCTGCCCGCCTCCCTCGCCAGTCCCGGGCCAGTGCGGGGCCCCGTCACGCCGGGCACGCGCTCCAGGCGCGCCGCTCGCACTGGTGACGGGGCGCGCCG
>NC_022017.1:23656548-23680801 GCF_000317375.1 Microtus ochrogaster | reverse complement strand
CCGGGCGCGGCGGCGGCGGTAAAGGAGCACGGCGACGAGGAGAAGGAAGACGAGGAGGAGATGGCACACGCGGGGCCCGCACGTGGAGGCCGGCACGGGGGCGCGGGCAGGGCCGGCTGCTGAGACGCGCTGCTGCCCCCCGCGCGGGCACCGCGGCTTCAATGGCGCCATCGCCCAGGACCAGCAGCCGGCAAGATGCGACCGCCCTGCCCAGCATGTCCTCAACTTTTTGGGCGTTCATGATCCTGGCCAGCCTGCTCATCGCTTACTGCAGTGAGTACCGTGCACCGGGGCCCCACTCGGGCCTCGGGTCCCCGGGCCGGCCCCTGCCCCGGCGGGGCGCCCCGCGTCGGTGCAGAGTTGCGAGTGCGTGGCGCGCGGTCCCGGGTCTTGGCCGCTGCTCCGCTGGCCCGCGAGGGCTGGGTGCAGGCGGCTCCTGGTTCCAGGCACTCCGCTGCCGGGCGCATCAGCCCGAGCGTGCTCCCGCGGACTCGCCAACAGGGCCGGCGTCAGGCCCAGGCCAGCACGGCGCGTCCCTGCGCGGGGGTGCCCACTGCCCGCCTTGTGGTCGCCACTCTGGCCCAGGCTGGCGACCGAGCGGAACTGCGCGCGCTGAGCTTCCCGCCGGCGACACTCCCTCCGGGGACTTGTGGGGACGCAGCAGCCGAGCCCAAGCGGGACTCCTCAGGCAGGAGCGCGGCTTGGGTGCCAACGCGTGGCGGAGCTTCTTGCCTTTCTGAGAAGCGGGCTCGCCAGATGCTTTCTGTAAAAGGAGAAGTAAGGGGACGGATGCCACTGGAGGGAAGGGTCCGCTACCGCTGTGAGGGTGGTTTGGAGGAATGAATTGGCGACCCAGTGGGTCTGGCAAGGGCTGCGGAGGGAGGTGCGGGCTGATCGGTGCCTGGCAAGGGGCGCTGGAGCTGGGCTGGACTGGGAGCAGGATGGTGAGTGGTGGTAGGTCGCATCTGGGAAACGATTATCTGAGTCCTGTATGTACAGACTTGGGGCTGATGTGGGGTGGGGAGGCATTGTCCTGCCTGGTGCCTAGTGTCTGGTGCCTGTTGGTAACTGGTGGGGTGGGTGGAGGTTGGTTAGCGTCCCGGGCACAGGCTTCATCAGGGACCGGAGCTTGCCTGGGTACTGGCTCCTGCCTTCCTGTCTCTGTGGGAAGGAAGAACTAGTGCCAGGGAACACCTGTCATGGAAAATTGCCTGAGGAGAGGGTGGGGGTTGATGAGAAAATATGGATTCTTTACAAAATTAAATTAAATTAAAATAAAATTAAAGGCCATCACCAAGCGATTCCTCCCACTTCCCCCAGTCATTACCAGAACCTCGGGTCTCTGAGCTCCCAATTCCAGCTCCTCCTGTCTCTGAAATGGGATTGCAGGAGCTTTGGAGACTCAAGTTATGGCTAAATTTGTCGCCAGAGTCCTGGGACAACGCTGCCTTGGGAATAGCTCAACCCCCAGCATGAAGTTGTCTTAAGAGAGATTCGATTAGGCCCAGAGCAGGAATTGTCCCAGTTGTTTCAAGCCGTCTGTGTCCCCCCAGTGTTGCTGTGGCACCTTCCACTGGGGTTCAGCAAGCAAGAGGCTTAGTGCTGGCAGTGTTCTAACCTGGTTGCCCTAGCTGCCCTAGGAAAGGAGTACCATGGTGTGAGCCACCAGAGAGTGCCCACTGCTTAGCCTTCTGCAGCCTACTGGCTGCTTTCAGGGGCTACCCAGGTACCTCTGAGGCTTGATTCCTTAGCGATACAGGAGGAGTTAAAGACAGGTAAACTCAAGAGCTGGACAGGGGCTGTCAGATAACAGTTCTGGTGCTATCCCAGGGGTGGCACATTCATATGTGTGCGCGTGTGTGTGTGTGTGTGTGTGTGTGTGTGTGTGTGTGTTGGGGGAGGGGGCATGGGGGGAGCTGAAATCGGGAGCTGGCAGTACTTCCTGGGCAGGTTCTGGTAACAGTATCCTTGGGTTAGCATGAGAGCCCAGAGCTACAGACTGGGTCAATAGAGGCAGCTCTACACATGGGAAAAGGACAGATATCCACTAGTGACCTCATCACTCGGCACTTCAGGGTACCACCAAGCTGTACCTCGTATCCACTCCCAGCCTCTGTCCCTTGTATTCTAGACCTCAGCGTGAATCAAAATTTACCCTTACCTCTTCATCCTGTCGGCTTGCCCCTTGATCTGACTGGAGGGAAGGAGCCTCATAGACGCAGAGAAAGGACAGGGCCTGCTGTACACGTCTCCGTCTTTATTTCTCTGTCTTTATTTCTCGGCTACCAGGGCAATTGGTAAGAATCTTATCCAGATGAACAGAAGTCTTCAGCAGCCACATTTTGCCTGTTGTTGCCATTTCCACATAATGGAATAATTGACAATGAGCTAACGTTTTTTTAGACACACCCCATTACACCAGAAATGCAGTTGGAGAAATTAAAACATTGCTCTAAAATACAAAATAACATCGTAATAATTTATAGCTGAGAACTGCAATCCTGGGGGGAAAGAATATTTCGTTTTTCTTAGAATCGATAATGCATAGGAAATGATAATTGAATAGTTCCCGTGATTTCCAGCCTCTCGTTCAACATATCTGGGTTGAAGGATAGTTAGCATCCTTGTGTGCAAGATGTTTCAGTAAAGGATTTTTTTTTTACCCTAACCATCTTTTTGCTACAGAGCAGATACATTTGGAAGCTGGTGTCCATCTTTTGGGGCTCAGGGATGTTGCCTATAGTGTGTATATTTCTCTGTTACACACATGGTGCTCACTTCGTGGCACTAATCGGAGGAAACTGGATTATTTCCTGGCCTGGTTCCTGTTGGGGGATTCAACTGCTCTTGCCCATTGGATGTCCTTTGCTATGTGCTTGAGATTCATATTAAGGAGGTGGGCTCCACCCTCTGGCTAGAGAAAGACCTGCAGTCCACCAATTAGGATGGTTGCTATGGTGACTCAGCCTTGTCATTTTCAGGGATTGGGGAAGAATTGCCAGGAAAAGCAGAGAGAGAGAGAGAGAGAGAGAGAGAGAGAGAGAGAACAGGGCCCCTATGAGGCTGTTTTTTAAAATGGGTGCTCTGTTTCGTGTGTGCTAAAAATGTTACTTACAAAGTCCACTTCATAAACCAGCACTCAGCGTGTTTACCAAGGGCTCTCGGTAAAGTTAGATGTTGTGAGAAGGGAAAAGTGCTTTATTCTGGGCTTGGGAAACTCCTCAGACTGTGGCTTAGAAGGGGCTGAAATGATTGAATTGCTCCAGCTTGTGGAGCAGGAAGGTCAGCTAGCCAGACGCCGTTGTTGAATGAAGGAAGTACCAAGGGCTAGTGTACTGTGTGCCAGGCTCACAGCTAAGCGTTCTTCTTTCCACACTGGCTTGCGGTCTATTGGAGATAATAACAGCTAGGAGTATGGAGAAAATGATGAGACTTGTGACACCCGAGCCTTGACTTGGATTCTTGCGAGCCGTGTTCAGTTCCGGAATATAGGAGACTTCTCTAGCATAGATGGCAAGTTTCGCCTTCAGAGCCGCGTGGTGGACAGACGCTCCTGGCATGTAAATGCTGGAAGAACGGCCTCGTTTCAGAGGACTGGGGAGTCCTGTGCAGGAGAGGCATTGGGGCTGCCTGCTTAGCATACATTTTTTTTTTCAAATAAATCCTGCTAAAATTGAATTGTGCCGTTCAGTTAAATCTCATGGCTGCAGCTGCACATAGAAGAAATTACAAACAAGTTTTGAATTGTTTTTAATCCATTAGAATACTAACCGAGCGTAGACACTTTGCTGGTCCCCAACATGCATTTCCTCTACAAATACAATTTGTGGCATATTTAGTGGCGATGACAATGTACTGTATTCCTGCTGATCAAATGTGTTTTCTAGAGTTCTCAAAGAGGTAATATTGAAAATACCAGAGGCTTCAAAGAAATGATGTCTTTTAGGAGTCAGTTGGGGTCTCTCTCTCTCTCTCTCTCTCTCTCTCTCTCTGTCTGTCTGTCTGTCTGTCTCTCTCTCTCTGTCTCTCTCTCTTTGATGAATGTCTGGCTTGAAATGTGCTGTTTCTTTCAGCCACATAATATAATGGTAAACGGCTTTCCCTGACTGCGTTTAGAGCCCAGGAAGAAGGAAGCAGAGGCATTTTGCCTTCTCTGAGGGTTTTCTGTTTATAGACCTGCAAGAGGCAACTTGGATTTGACTATCCATCTCCTTTTCAGAGCCAGGGCTGCTCCTGGACAGAGGGTCTCAACCACTTCTGCCCTTCCCCCAGCCTCTCCTTGGGGCCGCTTACACCAATGTCTACTGCCTGCTTTACACTTTCACACTGGGCTGGCTTCTTTCTCCCATCAGCTGTGAGTTATCTGGACCTCAGTGAGGTCAGAGGCAGCGGGAACCAGGAGAGAGCTTGACAACGGGAACCAGACACAAAGGAGCTTGACTAGACAACACTCCTCCCTGTTAAATTCCCAGCCCTGACCCTGCCTCTACACTCAGGGCATAAAATATGTAGATCAACTTTGGTAGTGTGAAAGTACTTTCAGGTGACTTTATAGACGCAATTATGGGGAAACGTTACGATAATGGCACAGTAGACGAGGGGAGAAAAAGCAAAACATTAAAATCCCCATTTCTTTATATAGCTCGGCAGCTGCCTCTTTAGAAGACCTCATTTTTGCTTTAAAACTTGGTGTGCTGGAGTTAATGACCTCTACAGAGTGCAACCTGTCACCTAGGGCTTTGCTGATGCCCCGCCCCTGAGATCGCCCAGGGCTACACCCTGGCTAGCATCTAGGCATGGCTGACGAGATTTCTCAGGTGCTTCTAATGTGTGTTGCCGCTACTGGCTCAAGGCCTGTGAGGACCCACTGAGGCTCCTCCTTCCTTCTTAAAGGCTCACTTGCCATTACCAGAACTTCTGAACTGCCCCAGGGGTTTCTGTGAGCTGGGGTTTCTATGCAGGCCACTGGCATCCCCTGAATGTCACTGACCCCACTGCTCCAGAGTGCACCAACTAAATGAAGCAGCAGCTGGTGGGAGCTGTCCTGGAGCTGAACTATGGGTCAGGGCGCAGGCTTAGCATTGGCAGGGAGTCTGGGTGACTTCCTGGCCCTCTGTCATGCAGAGAGCTTGGTGAAGGGCTGGAGTGCTTTGTAATACCCACTTCTTAAAATTGGTGGCAGAGAAAAGAGGGCACCCCCTGTACCTATAAGGAGGTAAGTGGGGCTCCTTGGGGATCTTACCTTCTCACATCCTGGGAAGGCTTGGCAGACTCTGCCATTAAGGATGGTGAATGGCAGGAAGGACTCCTGTGTCACTTTGTGGTTGGTCTCCCCTTTGCAAAGACCTGTCCCTGGACTCACCTTCCAGGCTTCACAAGGGGAGCCAGAGTGGTAGGTGAAGCTGGAGGCGGAGCCTCTGGCCTGTGCGGTTGGTGTGTGCTGGGGCGCTTCAGCCCTGTGCCAGGCTGTGAAGGAAGGAGTAGACGAGATGACTGCTGTCCTAGCGCTGACATTACTATTGGAAGGAAGGCAGTTGACACAGAGGAAGGACTGGAGAGAGTTGGCAGAGGCCAGCTGTGTTCTGCACTCTCTATAGCCCTTGGACTGTCTCCCCTCACTGCCCACCCAGCACTGGGCATAGAGGTGCTTTCCCATCCACCTTGTGGTGAGCCAGTGGCTTCTCAGAGTCTGCCTGTTTGGGCTTTGTTTGCAGAGTGAGAGATGGCTATGACAAGCAGATGGGGCAATCCAGCCCTCAGGGTCCCTGATATCAAGAGAACTGTCACAAGGAATAGACTGTCCAGATTGAAGAACTAGTTGATCATGGCTCTGGGGCATGGGGAATGGGGCATGGGTGCTGTTCTCTGAATGCATATGAAACAAAACACAGACTGCTCAGCCTATACTCCTGATGAGGAAGGAGAATCTGATTCCAAGTTCAAGGTCAACCCAGACAACTTGTGGAGATCCTGACTCAGAATAAAAAGATAAAGAGGTCTAGGGGTTCACGTTTCGGTGGGGGAGCGTTTGCTTAGCATGCACAAGGCCCCTATTTCTGTCTCTCCATTGCAGAGAAAAGCCCCAAACCACAAAGAAGCCAACCCCTATGTAGACTTTGACAAGCTGCTTGTGTTTGTCTTTCTTGCTGTGGAAGACAGACAGACAGACAGACAGACAGACACCACACACACACAGAGCCACCCACTGCTACTCACCCAGTCTCACCCTGGAGCCTGAGTCTGCTTGCTAAGTTTGTCTGAGTCTGTCTGTATCCATTGCAATCTTGGGATGCAGAGATTCAGGATGTGAGTTGCTGGTCTACCTGATTATGGGTCTCAGCTCCTTCTCAGCTAGCCATGTCTATCAATTCACTATGGGCCTAGAGCTCCCCATCAAGTGGCCCCACTCACAGGAAGCTTTGCCTGTTAGTTCCTGAGGCTGTGTCCCTCTCCGCTCCCCAGTTTCTCCAAACAACTCTTCCTCCTTTATGCTTGGGGTCAACCTTCCTCTGTGTAGAAAGAATAAGCAGTATTTTTCCTGGAATAATGCAGGTGATCACTGCCTTCTGCCTATGTTCACAGTGATAGAAAATTCCAGAAAAGGTGGCGTTTCTACCTTACCACAGCTGGTAACCTGGAGGGAAGTGATTGAAATTGCTGGATGGTCCTGGGTCAGCATCAGCTGTTTGTTATCTTTCTATGACTGGGAAGGGCCGAGAGGACTGGGTGACAGTGTTGATAAGTGATGTCTCTGTAGAGAACGGAATTTGGCTGCAGGACTAGAGGTGATGCTGAAGAGCAGCAATGGGACCTGGGGACAGGGGTGGACATGGCAAGAGTCTGGAGACTGAAAACAGGCCCTGGCTGGAGCAGAGAGCCATTTCCTTCTGCAAAGAGACAAAGCCGTTCAGATCCCTGAAGACCCTCGGTTCTGCGTTCTGACAGTTTTATTGAAAAGAAAGCAAACAGTGGCATTCCTGACCTGTGCTCACTCTTTTAAAAAGGGTGCCTGGGAGTAGAGGGGGCTTCTCAGGATGCTGAGACAGAAGGCTCTCCACCCTCGGGTGAGTTCCTCGTTTGCTTCACTCTCAATCAGCATTTTCTTGACTTCTCTTCTCTTTGCTCCTTTCTAACTCTGGGCCAGTTTCTCATGGGCACCATAGGCACCTGGACCATCTCAGTGCATTGGAGGACATGAACAGTACCCCCCTCCACACACACACACACACACACACACACACACACACACACACACACTCACACTGCCATATTCCCCTTTCCCAGTTGTGATGACCAAAGCTGGCCCCAGCCACTTACTTGCCTCTTAGAGACTGAACTGGATGCTCTTGAGTTTCCTGCCCGTGGGTCCCCAGTGGACGAGAATGTGGAGGCATCTCTCAGCTTGGAGAATTGAGACTTTGGGCTTCTGGACCACTGACAAGGGGGTGAGGTTTGCATCCCTTCTGAGCTGCATAGCCTGTCGGTGATCCGAGGATGTCCCACTGCAAGGACCCAGTCGGGCTTCCCCCTGCCCAGAAGGCTTGTGTGGGCTTTGTGGATGCTGTGAGGCCTCTTGCTGGCTGCCGGTACTGTTGGAACCACTTCCTGCGGCAGGGAAGGTGTCTCCACAAGTTCCCACAGCTGCTGTTTTCCAGAGCTGGGACCAGCGCGTTTTGAAGGTGGCTTGCAGCCTCCTCTTCGAGGCTTCATTTTCTGTGTCTATCACACATGAAACCGTAGTGCTGATGGTGATGAAGCCATTTAGCGGCAATCAAACATCCCGGGTCCAGCGTAGCAGCAGAGGCGCCCATCAGCCCCTTTTCATCCACCCACTTTCTCAATTATGCTCGTCTCTCTCAGAGGAGGCAGCCCAGTTCCCGCGTGTGATTTCAGTGTTCTGAGGGTGTCAAGAGCCCTTGCTTTTCTCTGTGGGAAGTTCTGCTCCTGCTTGCTGCGGCTTGGCTGCTTCGTTTTAGTGTCTGGGAAGCTGTGGCCTGAAACTGTACGTTGTGGGCATGGAGAGTATGTGTGGTTCTGTTCCAGTCTGCCCCTTCTCTAGGCCCTGGCCACTCTGCCCTGGTTAAGTGCAGGCTCCCTCAGACGCTCTGCGGGGACTCAGTCCCATTTATGCCTGAGTATCTTCTCTCTGCCAAGATGCTCTTTTCTTATGGGCACTTGGCTTGGGATTTCTGTGTTTCTGTATCTCAAAGATAAACATGACCCTTTCTGGTTTCTTATTATACGTAGGATGGCCACGAGTGCCCCATGGGAGAACTGAGATGTGTGTTCTGGTGTGGTGGTCAGTAGTGAGCATGCGCATGCACACACACACACTCACTCACTCACAGTGACCCTTATCCCCCATATCATTGGATGGAATTGCACATCCTGGCTTTCCCTCCTTGATAGTGTATACTAAACAAAATCTGTCCTTTGGGTCTCTAACCTCAGTAACCTTTGAAGACCCCAGGTTGATAGAACAAGAGGGGACAAAGGCTAGACTGTTCTTATAGACTCCTCAAGGTTCATTCATTAATCTGTCCTTCACCCAGTAAGGAAAGGAACTGTAAGTGTGGACCAACAAAGGCGACAATGAGAGCCAGTGAGGAGATGGTAGAGATGGACCCCTGGGGCTCTTGACCCTTGGCACTAGGCCTTCCATGGTCAGCGTCACTTCCTGCTACTTGTGTGACTTTAGTGCATGTCACACTCCAAGCAAGAGTCTACCTCTCTTCTTTGGGTCCTGGTTCGCCTGCTTGGAATGGATGGTGATCACTGACCGCCAGGGCTGGGGTTTTACCATGCGTGGATTGGAGCTGTCTCACTTGGGCCTATGGAGCCTGTGTTGGCTGCCTCAGAATAAAGCTGGAAGGCCACAGCATGAAGCCACAAGCCCCCTTGTACTCTGACATTCTCCCTTGTCATTGACTAACATGAGGCTATAGTGACAACTGCTTACTTTTGGCCTTAACTATGTAACCTATGGGGATGTACCTGCCATTCCCTCAGGGAAGCTGGCACATTTCCCAATGAACATTTCTGCTGTGTTTCGCTTTGATGATCCAAATGAACTCCAGAGGACATGGTAGGTGTCTGGACCCTGGGCATACGCTGATCACCAAGGTTGAGGCTGAGGTGGGCAAGCCTGGAGAACTGGTGGTGGCTGGCTGGATTATGAGCTCTGTGCCTGCAAGATTGGGATGTGAGTCATAGAGCTCTCCGCTGGTTCTTATCTACCCTTCGCTACCTCTTTGACAGCAGTATACAATGACATACCTCAGAACCTACCTAGGGGCTTCCTTGTGCCCCCAAAGATGTGGGAAGCCAGGAGAAGCCTGAGCTTGTATGTACAGGCTGAGGTGTGTCTGGTGCCTGAAGCATTTGCAGTGAGAAGAATTGCTCGGGTGAGAGATGCTTAAGTTCATACTGGGGATAGCCCAGAAAGTCAGCCTCGTTGTTACCTTGTTAAAAGATGGCTCTTTCCTTCAGTGGCACTGTCCCCTGTCTCCTGCACTTTGCCATTTCCTTACCCCAGGTCAGCCAACCTATTGTCTCAGAACAGCTGACCCACACCCTGCACTCATCTTGTCCTTTATTCAACCCTGCAGAGGCCTAAGACAGGTGCGGCTACAGCTCCTGCCTGAGCTGCCGCCCCTCCCTGTTCAGCCCCTCTTCCCTGTGGCCACAGAACTCACTAGCATTTGGCTCCTTAGAGAGTCTTGGTTGAACTGAAGAAAGTCTTCTGTTCTGGGCATAGCCAGTCTTCACTCTCAGAGGAGCTCAGGTCTGGCCCCTGCCTGTGAGGGCAAATGCAAGGTCTGTGTTGTGTGGCACAGGGTTCCCAGTGCATCTTTCTGCCCTTCAGCTCTCTGTTCTGTGGGAGATAGGAGGACAGCCATGTCTGCTACTCTCAGGGAGCTCCCGTTTCCAGGCAGCTTAACCCCCAGCACGGGCTTTAGTGTGGAGAGAGAGGGCGTTAAAGGTGGAGGGACTTTCAGGGTGAGCTGGCCTCACAGTCTTGTCTCTGCCACTGAATCTTCTTAGAAACACAGTGTTTGTCTGGTGGGAGGTGCTTTCCTGCTAGCCCCTCTCTGAAGCCTCCATTAGACTCAGGGCGAGGCTGTAGATGGGCTGTGCTGACTGCCTGTTAGAAATGTAGATAAACAATGCTGATGGTGCTTCTGGCCTCTATCTGGAAGCTCCCACAAGTTCCAGAACGTCTGATGAAGTGGGGTGATGGGAACTAAGTTCATCGAGGAGCCCAGAAGGGAGTACTTTCTCTATTGTCAGAGACTCCTCTCTGTCTCTCTGTCTCTGTCTCTGTCTCTGTCTGTCTCTGTCTCTGTCTGTCTCTGTCTCTGTCTGTCTCTGTCTCTCTCTGTGTGTGTGTGTGTGTGTGGTGTGTTTGTGTGTGTGCATGCCAGAGAAGGGTGGAATATTTCCTGATTCTTTCCGTTCACCTTTCAGGCATCCTAGCCACCATGCCTGGTTCCTACACACCATACCCCAGCTGGTAGATGGCTTCAGAGGGATTTCTCAAGAAACAGAATAGAAGTGATACAGTTGTAGGTTCTAGGGTCTGGGGACTTTGGGAGACCCTGTTAATTTCACCAAATGGCCTCACCTGCCATATCTTTTAGATCTTGAGCTTCAAGTGGGAGGGACCATTAACCCTCCTAGGCCTCTCCTAGTCTCATCACTGATAGCCATGACCCAAGATCTCTCTTCTGAAGGTCAGGAAGGCCCACGCCTCTGCTTTGTCCACCAATTTCTTTATTCATATCAGAAGCCACTGGGTAGCAGGACAACAGAAGGCCTGATTGACCTGAGAACAGATTTTAAAACCCTGTTAATGTCCTCAACTGCTATGAAACATCCAGGCTGAACCAGAGAGCAATAGATGTGGCTTGTCGTGTTTCTGCCGTGCATTTGATTATGTTGAACACCCTAGTGAGCCAGTTTAGAGGAATCACGGAGCCTGGAGCCTGAACCTGGGTGGCTCATTTTAGGGAATATTGGAGCGGTCTTTGGAGGTCTCTAGAGGCTCCTCCCTGTGCTAGTTTTTATCAGATAAAATGCTAAAAGCTCCAAAGGATTCTTAAATGCTGTGTGGCCTCGTGCTAGTGGCCTTCCAGCCAGAAAGATACTTTTACCCTGCTTGAAATTGCTCCTCTCCTGTAGCATTTTGCTACGTGATGGCATATCCTAAATAAAGTGAAATGGATTCATTAATTGGTGCTAATTTATGTTTCTCGGCTCCGGTGCTCCAGTGGCTGAAAGAGCCAGGCAGAGTCATCTGTAGCCTGCTGCAGAGCTGTTCTCACCGTTTTTGCCCTTTTCCTCGTGGGCTCATTGCTGGGAAGGAGCCGCTGCCTCCGTGTAGGGAGATGAGTAGGAGGCGCCCCCTGGGTCCAACCGATCTTCCCCATCTTTGAGGGCCATGGGGCACTTGGCCTGGGCAAAACTATCAGCTTCTCTGGGACTGATAATGTGTTAGAATTCTAACCTTGGTGAGACACCTTTGGGTCTGAAACTCCACGTGAAGCTAAGTGTTTGGAAACTCGTGTGATAGACCCCCCAAGACAGGTGTTGTCCCCCTGGAAACCTGGGGAACCCACTGGAACTGATTCTTAATGGGGACTTGGGGCTTGGCTGCTGGAGCTGTTGTAGATAGTGACCCTGGAGAAGTGTGTGAAGGCCAGGGCTTGGAGTCCTGAGCTCCCTGGACTAAGAAAAACTCTTAAGAAGTGAGTCCACGTACTGAGGCTTTGGAATTGTGTAGCCGGCAGGCTCGATGCCTCTAGCATTTTTCCTCTTTCGAAACAACTACTGTCCCATTGAGAGGTGGTGTTTCTCTGAGGAGACCACAGTTTCGTCTGAATCCATGCTTTTCCTGAGCATAGCAACATACTTCTCTTGCTTGCCTCCCCCCCCCCCCCGATGTTCCAGAATGGAGCAGAAGCCATTTGTAAAGTCACTCTGAAAGCCTCCGACTCTTCAGTGAGCATCAGGGCATCCACAGGGCTGTCATCACAGTGACACCTGAACAAATCCCAGTCACAGACCTCTCCTCAGGTGGCCATGTGGTTTCTCTGGAATTCAGAAGTAGCCAGGATGTTATGGGAAATGAGAACATGTCGGTGTCAGGTAACCTTGAGCACATGGGAGGGACAATGGCTCTGGAGGACAAATCCAGGACTGGCTGATCCTATGCTGGGCAAAATCATAGTGCAGGTGGAAGGAACCAGCCTGCCCATGCCTTCTCTACTCTTTGCATGTGAAATGTATGTTATAACTAAACAAACATGAATTAAGCACACAAAAAAATCCTGAACTTTCTCATAAAGGACCCTCAAGGTGCCTGTCAGTATTCAACTGTTTTTGGGAAATGTGACTCACAGGTTCCCTGTCTCACCTGGCACCAGTTCCCCACCGGTTGGGGAAGCTGGATTTGCTTTCTGCAGTGTCCTTACCTGGATTTCTGCCTGGCTTGTTTGTACATGGGAATCTCTGTTAACTGTGCACTGCCACCTTGAAGCCTGAGGACCTATGGGGCAGACTTTCTGAAAATGTTAAGCTAGTACCCACACTCTGAGGCTGTGTGTACCTGCTCCTTACTTAACACCAAAGCAGTAGCAAGTACCCGTGCCAGATCCTTCACCAGGAGCTCACAGAGATCGTTGGCCTGTGGAATACCTCTTGGAAGAAGTGGCAGCTGCCACCTGATGGTGGAGCGTGAGGTGGGGTTTGAAGAGAAATGGATTGGATCAATAGAGAAGTCCATTTCCCTCTGATGAAGGACAGGAGTGTGACAAAGACCTTGAGAGAGGGGCAGCTTGGCTAGTGTGGTGTGATGTGGGGCTTGGGGGTCTCTGAGCTCACCTTGCCTAAGCAGAAATCCCTGAGAAGCCCTGGCTCCCCAGGAAGACTTACAGTCCCTTCGATCCTTTCTGTGCCCTTCTTTTCTCGTTATAAAACATTTGTTAGCTGTAGATGGTGTGGGATTTCCACAGCACACAAAAGGCTAAGAATCCTCAGTGTTCTTCATGTTCAGAAAAGCCAGAGCCTCTCCACCCCACAGTGTGGTGTGCCAGTGCAAGGTGATGGCTGATTGGCTGTGTCCCCTCTGGTGGGCCATGGGCCATGTGACTCAGCAAGAAACATTGGCACTGGTTAGCTGACAGGTACTTGCAGTTCCTGAGAGAAAGCCTGTTGTAGACAGTCCACCCATTTGCTGCTGCATCTTCCAGAAGGCATTGTTGGGCCTTTTGAAGTCTCAGGACACACTTCACCTCTAATGCCATGTGTTGGACCAAAGAATACTGTCTGACAATATGGCCATGTGCAAGGCGTGTCATGGTTTGAGCCAGCTTCACTGTCTTGGCACTATCTTAATCCCCAGGGAGCCACCCATCCTCACCAGAATCCTTTGTTTTCAGCAAGCACATGCGTTTTAAATTCCTTATTGCAAACAGATGGTACCAGCCACTGTATGTATTTTGCTGCAGTGACCCTCCCAGGGAGAGGCCAGACTCACGAATCTCCTTTCTACACACAGAGAAGCAGAGGGTCATCGAGAAACACTGTGGTGCCCTTTTACCTCCGTGTTCAGAGCTCTCACCTCCAGATCAGGCTATGTAGTGTGAATTGCTTCCTGCCCATGGAGAGCTGGGTGCTCACTACTCTTGGTTGCTTCACTGAGCTATTTGACGCTCTACAAAAGATTCCCCATTTTCTTCTATGGTTCTTGGCGCTAGGTGAGCTGTGGAGACTACCACATCATGTCTCTGTGCTTAGCAGGGTAGGGAGCCATGCCCGCCTGGGATAGGGCAGGCACTAGGGCAGGTGTGCTGTTCAGAAGAAGCCATATTTGGGGCAGGGTGGAGAAGGAGGTGGGAGGTGACTAGCTAATTGGGTGGAACAGGCTAGATCCTGACTTTGGAAAGATAATGGGGTACCAATCTGGCTTTTCTGGAAAGTTCTCTATTGTCCCTTCCTGGGGCTAGTGGAGGGCTAAGGAGACTTCAAACAGCATTCAAATGTGGAGGCATTAGCCAGGGACCTTGTCTTTTTAAGAGGGAGCTACTTCTGCAGTAGGCTTCTGGAAGTAGCCCCCTTCCACCCTGTATGCTCTCCAGCCAGGCATGGATGGACTCTTGGGCATGTTCTGGCCTCAGAACCCTAACTTCTAATGATGCTATGAACGCTGTGTCCTGGGCTGTGGCTCTCCAGAGGTGGTAATTTTGTCTTGGTAGTGCCATGGGCCAGTGACCCTCAGAGTGGACTGGGAGTGCTGCCATAGTGAACCATGTTGACTTTAGTAAAACTGGGTGGCATCAGGAGAAAGATGTGTCAACACGGGCAGAGATCCTTTACCACTCCACACATCCTGGACTCCCAGACACCAGGGACTTGAAGGAAGCTCTCTGGCATAGTGGGACTCCTCTTTCTCAGGGTTTGGCTTTTGGGGGGCCAGGCTTTAGCCCTAGCCTTATCTGCAGTGGCCATGAGCTGTGTGAGAGGGCTTTCCCACTGGCCTCAGTATGTTCATCCTGAACCTTCAGTGTAGAGACGACTGTGTATTGTCTCTGGAGCCCTGACACTGGGCCCCAGGCCACATTCATGTTCTTAGTCTCAGTTCCTCTCTCTCAAGCTGCCGTTTCTTGCACTCAGAGCCTTAGGTGGTTGGGAAGGCCATCCTGTCATTATAGACAAGGAAACTGAGGCTAGAGAGGTAGGTGCCTCTTAGATTCAGCTGGGCCTTAAGCGAGGACTTGGCCAGACATCAGGGCTGCCTCTCTTAGAGACACCCAAGTTCATAGCTCGTAGCCTGAACTGGAAGTGGGAGCCAAGGTGCCCAGGAGAGGGGAGATGGAGCCAGCAGTGCTGAGAGCAAGAAGATGGGCAACTGGAGGCTGTGCAGTCCCCTGGCGTTCCAGGGGTGAGTGAGTCAAGGTTGGTGAATCCCAGAATCTATCTCCCGTTTCCTACCCTGTTAAGCTGTTGCCTCAGCAGTGGCTCTACCATTGTTCTGTGTAAGTTCAGGAACCATTGCTTCTAGAAATGATGTTGTTTCTGGTGATTATAGCCTTAGGACGTCAGTGGAAAGCATCATGGAAATGTAGTCCTTGATTACAGTGGTACATTCTAGAGTGGAGACTGCAAGACCTGGGAATCTGCAGAGATACAGTTCCAGAGATACAGACTGACTGTCCCCATGAGTGTTCCTTGTAAAGTGAGGCAGGAAGACCCTTACTCCTGGAAGCTAGCCTGGACTCCCTACCTCATCACTAAGTCCTCTGGCTGCAGGAGCAGCTAGAGAAGAGCTGGTGATGCTGAGAGATGCCCCAGAGATGTCAGACTGTGTGTGGCTAGAGATTGGCAGCTGTCCTTCCAACATCCAAAGCACTTAAGCTCCAAGAAAGTATTGGCCATACTCCTTCCTCCCTCCTCCTCTGGTGTGGTGCTCCCAGGAGTTTCTGGCCTTTGTCAATGTTTTATGTTAAAGAAAAGTCTGTCTGGTGATACCAAGTAGTATCCAGATTGGCCCAAACCAAGACGGTTGTGTGGCTGTAGGTGTTGGCAAGTCCTAACCTGGATGACCCTAGGGCTTGTGGTATATGTTGTCACCAAACTACAACCTACCACTCACCCACACCTCAGCCCTTAGTGCTCACACACCAGCGTCTGGGTCCCTCCACCAGGTAGAAAGCCCAGCCTGACCTGGCACACCACAGGCCCGCCTTTGGTGCCCCTACTTGGTTTGTCTCCTGGCACATGACATTGGGAAAACCTCCGCTTCCCAGGAAGGAATGCGCAACAGCCACTGTCACCTCTCTTCCCCACTTCTTGTCTTCCCCACTGGTGCCTGAATTGAGGCCACCATGTTAGTTTTGCATTGCGGTGACAAAAGGCAGGACAATATACTTTAAGGAGACATTCATTTCAGCGCATGTCTTCAATGATCTCAGGCCCATGACCTTTGTCCCTCGAGGCAGAGCCATATATGTCATAGCCGGAAGTGTGTTAGAAGCTTCCTATGTCGTGGAAGACAGGAAGCAGAGAGGCAGAGGAAGAGAGGAGGGATCAGGTGTAATCTTCACAGGCATATTCCTGGTGACCTACTTCCTTAATCACCCAAAAATTCCATCTTGTAATGACCCCATCTCAGAAACGATCCACTGATTAGCCCAGTCACCTCAGGATCCAACCACTTCCCAAAGCCCAACATCTGGTTACTATGCCCCCAGCACATCAGCCTGTGGGGACTTTGAATATTTTAACCTCAGCATGTACCCCCACACCCCCAGCCTGAATACTATATTACAGGGTGTGACTTCTCACAGAGCAGAGAGAGCAAGGTTGATAGCCTTCAATCAACACCATATTCCCAAGCTGCAAAGTATCTCTTCATTCCTATTTTACAGCCACCCCTTCTTTGGTTCCATCAGGCAAGCCTTGTAGATAGGCCCAGAAACCTTGTGGCAAAGCACTTACACCTTGCCATGGCGAAGAAAGGAAACTTTATTTGTGCTTCAGTTGCTGTTATAAGGAGGCTCTGCCTGCCTCAGGGAGCCAGGGACAGCCTAAGAGTTGGGGCCTGGCATGTGGGTGCTACATCTCCCCTGTTCAGGTAAAGTCAGGTCTCTATGGCTAAGGGGCACCTGACAGTTACAGGTATTGAGTGGTCTCAGAGAGAGAGAACAGCATTCATGAGCATCCTTAGGTTGGTGGCCAAGCCCTGGATCCCAGGACACAGAGAAGCTGGGGGGGCTTCAGGGAGGTGATGCCTAGGAAGGAAGCCAGGACTCGGGCTGTGATCTGGAGAAAGTGGCCCCCACAAACTGTATGTCCTGTGTCTCTGTGTTTGTGAAGCCCATCTGCAGATCATCTGGCAGACCCAAGCAGCAAGGTGATGGGAGCCTGTTGAGGTGCCCCGTGGGAGGGTCTGCCTCGCTGTGAGTGATGTGTGTAGAAGAATCCCTATCCCTCTTGTTTCTTGGCCACACTACAGTATAGAATAATGTCCTTCACTGTGCTTACAGACAAGCAGTCATTTCCAGGGGACTTTTAAGTAGAATTAAAGGCTAATAAAATCTGAAACTAAGAGTCCCTGGGTGCAGACTGGCAGGGAGACCAGAAGGTAGGCCAGGGGCCAGCCTGTGCTCAGTCTTGCTGCCGGGCCAGTGCAGCATCTCTCAGCAAGCACTGTCTCCTAACACAGTGCTATCCGTACACAGGGGACTTCTGAGAGAGGGAGCAGTTTGGGGCCTGGGTCTCCTCAGGGCTAGCATCCACCTAGCAACGTGCTTGCAGAGAGACTATGTCCCGTTGGTTCAGGTTGTATTTTCAGTGACAGGGATGGCTTTGCTTCTGGGCAGCATCCAATGCCAGCTATAGGAATAGGGAAATTGTGGGATCGAGAGGGTGTAACACACTCGTTCCTCCTTCAGCATGGCCACTGTGAACTTCCTGAGACTCTGGTTCACTCTGGTGCAGGCTGCCTCCCTGAGTTGGTATGACTCGTGTCTGCTGTGTGCCCTGGTAGCCCGGCCTTGGGTCGGGTGCACAAAGAGTGACCCATGTATTGCTTGTTCCCTGGAGACTCCCATATGCTCTGAATGTGGCCCTTCAGTAACGCTGATGACTTTTAGAGAACTCTGGGCTGTCCCATGTGTTGGGAGCAGAGTGTCTGTTAAGATGAAGCTGGAGCTGTCTATTGGGAATCAGTACAATGACCTCAGCTTGGGTGAGATTTCTCAGTTGCCTAAGAGGACAAGGAGAAAAGAAAAGGACTGGGCTCCTTTCCGGTTCTTAGAGCCTTTCATGGATTTTTGTGAGACAGTCCCGTGTGTGTGTGTTTTCTCTTTGTCTCTCTAGGATGCTCACTCACTATCCTGAGGCCAGTTGCTGTGCGGTACAGTGGAAGGAGGCAGGGCATGGCAATCTAGTGCTGGCCCACTAACTGCCACCCATCCCCCTGTGCGAATGGACGAAATGCGCACATGCTCCCCCGAAATTCCACACTGAGAAATTTTCATCTGAATTAATGTAACAATAAGTTTCTGCAGGCTGCGGCAGTGGGCACTGGAAAATGAAATGACACCTTCTTGGCACCTCACGTTGGTGAGTAGGCCAACTGATTATTTTTATATTACAATGCCCAGGCATTGTCAAATTGATTAATAAATTCGCCGAAGAGCCGTTAACTCTTAATAAATTTAATTTTGGTATTGGGGGGTGACTTTGTTATGACCTTTGAGCCTTGACACCCTGTGTGGGTGTCAGCATGGGTTTCCTGTCCTGTGGACTGGCCACAGGCTTTTCTCCAGACTTGCTTAAATGCAGGGAGAGTTTCCATTAGCTGTGTTCCAGTAGACATGGTCTTAGGTGTCCTGAGGTGACATGGGGTGTCCCTTGCAGTTTTCTTTGATAGCTGCTGTGTTGAGTTCTTTGGAAGGCAAAGCAGAAAAGGAAATGTCCACTGGTCACATGACTTTGCAATTCTGTCCACATGCAATGGTCTTTACATGACTCATAGTGTCCCAGAGTATTAAAGTCACAGTCCCAGGACTGTCGTTTTGGGCTGACCCTTTTGTGCCACTCAGTAGTCCATGTCTAATCTCAAAACTGCAAGGCTTCTGCTTTCATTGTCACTTTGACGATAAAACCATAATGGCCCAATTTTGGGTGAACCATAGACCTCCCTTCCAGGCCAAACTCTGGTAGTGACCTTTCTGCAGAATTAGGTGGCCATTATGCAACTGCGGCGTCAGGCAGGTCCCAGCAAGGGTCAGTAAGTAGATCCCTGTCCCAAGTCTTTGTTGCCCTGCCCTCTTGGCCACGCCCACTCAGCCAATCACCTGGACTCACAGCCCAGGGTTCCTCACTCCTTCTGCCTGTCCCATCCTCCCTCCGGCTCACCTCCGTACCACCCTGGTTTTCCTTTCCTCCTGGACTCTCTCAAGGTCACTGCTGACCTTTCAATAGCCAATTCCAAGGCCTCTCTGTAGGGCCTCACCCCTTCCAGGCCTAGGGCTTGCTTCTCTTACTGTGTCCCTGAACCAGGCCAGTACTCCATGGATGCATACCCATGGCACATCCTGAATGTCCTACCAGCAGCAACTGAGATTGCCTTGCCTTCTGATTCTGTGGGAGCTTCTTCCCTGGAGGACTGGGAGTTTGACCTTGGAACCAGCACAGAAATAGGATATTCTACGGCAAGCCCCTCAGGCGTCTCTGTGGATGACAGAAGGTGTAGGGCAGTGGTCATGTAAATCCCAGTAGAGGAGAGGACATCTGGAGCCACACTTCGGACAGAAATTGTCATTTCAACCCGATGGGTGACTTTGTGGGCTCCCTACCTGAACGCCAACCAGGGCCATCTGATCATCCCTCTGTCGTTGTGGACAGGTGTTCCTCCTCCACGCGGGCTCAGCATACAGGTTCCACCCTGCCAGGTCAGAGGGAAACCGAGTTGCCTATCCTCTGGGCCTCTATTTACCTCATGCCATTGCCCAGCAGCACCGCCACCCAGCCACCCCCAGCCTTGACTTCTTATCGGTCAGGAGAAAGAAACACAGTGACATAGGGCTTCCCAGTCCGCCTTCTGATTGGCCCCACAACGTTCCTGCCGTTAACTTTATGGCGCACTACCCAAGGCCTAATTAAACCAGATGGCGGTGAAACCCGAGTAGAAGCACAGAGCCACTTTTACATTTAAGTTGATCAAAATTACTCAGAATGGCATATGCTGGTGGAGATTGAGAATTTTTTAACTACATATTAACGGCCTCGCTTAATACTCTCCTGCAGAGCTCAGTATAGCCAGGGCCCATGGCACCACGCACTTCACATTGTCCCATCCCTGTCACCCAGCCGCATGGTCGTGGTGTAATTTAAGCGAGTGGGATATTCTCCACAGACATCCCCAGAGCATCCTGGGACATGACTGCTGAGCAGAATGGGAACATGCGCCCCTCCAACACCTGTCAGTGCTGGGGGTGCCACCAAAAAGGCCATATTCCTGATGATGGGACACTGTGACTTTGCGGAGTGAAGCCCACTGACTTCAAGCCTTTGCAGAGCTTTGTTGAGGTCAGGGGCTGGGGACTGCAACTGTGCTGAAGCTCACCGTGTCTCCCATGTCAGATGGAGGACTTCCTGTGGTTTGATTGCTGGGCCCACGTTGGAATTTACCTTCTAGGTAGAGTTTCTCTCCCAGCCTGGGGAAGTGTGGTTGCCTGTCTAGGCTTGGTCAACCCAGAAGATAGCCCCCACCCCCGACACTTACAGAGAGATCATGCTGCTCCTATAACCTCACTGGGTTGGGTTTATTTGATATGAATTTCTCCTAGTGCAACTCACTACGACCACATGCTTTCTAGAAGCATTTGGTCTAGACATTCCCTGTGTGACCATGACAAGTCTTCAAATGTCCTCCTTACCACCCCCCCCCAAAGAAAACTGTGCTGTGAGATGGTCACCCCTCTGTCCCTCTGCCCTAGAAACCCCAGGGGTTGCAAGTTTTATGAGAGAGACCCCCCTAGATCTGGCATGTGGGACTCTACCAAATGCCCCTCCCTCCATGTATAGCTGGAAAACTAGCTAGTCTCTGACTGGTATGTGTCTATATGTGTGGGGCTGGGAGTTACTTTACTCTCAGGCAAAAGGCTCCCAAGGTGCCTCATCTTCCAGACCTGCAGTTCTTTCCGAGATAGGCTTTTTTGGCTGGTTGACAGGGTGTCTGTATCCGTGTTGTTTATACCAGTAGGTGCCGAGGGGAGGCAGGAACTTTAGATCTCAGGCTGCAGAGAGGTGTGCTATGGTATGCTGCCTGTGGTGGGTGTTAATGGAAGCAGCTTATTCAACTCCTTCCAGGCCCTCTGCTCTGCCCTTCCCCCTCCCAGACTTCTGAGCCCTCTGAGACCCATAGCGTGAATCTGGATCTGAGAGGATGTCCCAGAAGCCAACTCAGGCTGGGCCCAGGCCTAGAGCATGCTCAATGCTGACTAGGAAGCTTGTGTCTGCTCTCTCCAGCACACACACACAGACAAAGACACACACACACACACACACCACACACACACACACACACACACACACACACCTGGGACCACTGGCTTGGTGCTGTGAGCTATCACAGGTTTTGAACTGTGTCCCAGGAAGAAAGCGAGCCTATACTCAGGGAGCTTCAGAACATAGTCCAATTTCTGCTGTCTTGTCCTGCTGCTGACTCCCTGTCCCAATGTCCAGAGTCTACGATGAAGCCAGATGGTTATTTCCAGGGCCAGACTCTCTGCTTGGGTGCCCGAGAGGCCTACTCTCTCCCCTATCCCTTCCTTCTGTGTGTTCCTCCCCCTGCTGTCCTCCTGGGCAAGCGAGATGGGGGTGAATGCTGGCAAAGGCCTGCCCTGTTTTCCAGTCCAGTGACACTGGCATGTGACAGTACGGGGTAGTCCCATGAAAAGCCCCTTTGTCTCCTCTCACTAATTAAGAAATAGCAGCAGGCCTCAAGGGAGCCGGGGCCCGAGTCCTTTCTGGATGCCAGCTCTGGTCCTAGGGCTAAGCAGCACAACCAGTTATAGACTTCACGGAAGACCCCAGCTCTAGCTCACACCTTCTTGATATTCAGTGCATCCTGCGTAGGTCTATAAGATATTTTGATTCTTCGGGGGGAGAGGGAGTCATGGAGTGAAATAATGCTGGGGACCATCAGAAAATTTGCCACCCAGGACAGACCTGGGCTCTTCCTTATCTGTCACTGAGCCTGGGTCTCAGTCCACATATCTAAACAGGGAGCAGTAGCCTCTGGGCCTCACTGTGATGAGACAGAGAGGTAGGTAGAAGAGCTGTCAGCATTGGACCCAGGACCTCTGGATGCTTAGCCACAACTCCCCCCATCTGGCAAGTCATCTCTTAGAGAATGGGGTATGGTGTCCTCCCATCTTCTCTTGTGTATCAGGTTCTATATACAGCCCAGAGAAAAAAGCCATGACTCACAGTGGACCTCATATGTTCCCCCGTGGCTGGATACACCCCCAACCTGTATCACAGACATAGCTGTATTTCCTAGAGCTGGGCTCGGGCTTGGTGGAGCTCCTGATGGAAAACTAGGTCCTCCAGTAAAAAAGGAACTTCTCAGGGACATGATGACATTAAGCAGGCCTCTGGCCTCTGGTTGAGTTTCCCACACTTGGAAGGAGACAGCCATGCTGGGACAGGCAGATGTTGTTTGTCTCCCACTCTTTACCCTCCAGAAATCTGGGCACACCCACAAGCAGGACAGGCAGGAGAGCAGACCTTTCTCAGTGCGACAGGGTGCCGGTTCCCACCAACACATATCCCTGCAGAGGGAGGACCTGTGGTCCACAGGGCAGGCCAACCACTCTACCCGCTCCTCCTAGACCCCGTGCCAGTAGCAGCCTCCAATAGCTGACCCCAAGCAGGGAGCCATAGGGAAGTTTAAATTTGAAAATTAACATGGAATCAAAAGAGACAGAGTAATTTTTCATTCTGCTTGAGAGGTTATTTGCTTTCTCAACCGATGCTTAGTATACTGATACATGATGTCAAAAGGTAAATGATTTTAAACCAGATTCAATTTAAATTTCATTACATATTTGTAAGAGATAGGGGCTCCAAGAATCCCTCGCCTTCTCCTTGAGCATCTTTCAGTTTTAATAACTCCGGTGCCTAATACCCTAATCTATTTATTACACAACCATGAAGAGGGGCCCACTCCTAGGGAGCTGACTTCACATGCCTCTGAAAAGGCCTTGTCTCTGAGGTGACCCCAATACTGGGGGTCAGGGGAACTCTCCTGCCGGCGAGCCCATCACCTCACTGGTCCTGGCGATGCATGTGTCACTCCAGCTGAATAGGGAAACATCTTCCACAAAAGCAGACTTGGGTGTGATGCCTTCACCAATGCAGACTGGAGCTTGTGAAATGGCGCAGTGGAAAAAGTGTACCTCTGAGCCTGGCGACCCGAGTTCAGTCCCTGGATCCCATGTAACAGAGGGAGAGAAAAGACTTTAGTGTGTTAAACTTTGAACTTTGTGTGTGCCGTGGCTTGTGCACTCACACAGCACATTTAATAATGACACAAAAGATCAAAACATGTAAATTAAAACAAACAAAGCAGAAAGTTTGGAGCACGGTGCCCCGTGCCCTGCTATGGCAGGGACCATGAGAGGACATTGGGAAAGGCTCCTGTGATGGCTCACAGCAGGGGCAAAGATGGAGAGCTGAGAAGCTGTGTTTGAGACAATGGCGTGTAAAAGAGCATCTTTAGGGGCAGAGTAGGGGACTGTCTGACTTGGCCATGGAGGGATGAGCGAGCTGATGGTAGGTGGACGTTAGAGAGGGCATCTGAGGATCAGAGACAACCAGGGAGCCTGGGAGAGGTCAAGGGTGGATTTCAAGCAGGTAGTTTTCCCTCCTATTTCCAGAATGTGCCAATACACTTCCTGTCACTCCTGGCATTAGGTCTGGAGATATTCCACCACCGAGACCCAGTATTGTTTTCAGACTGTGGCATCTAACCATCCCTCTGGCTGGGAGTGGGAAGGACCTAGAACTAGGCCTGGGTGGAGACACTGGAGTGCCATTCCCCAGAAATGTTTGTCTGTGTGGAGCTACATGCATGAGTGCAGGGGTGGAATTTCCTTTTGAAATTTAGTGCTGGGTACGTCTTCCCAGTCGAGCCCCAAGAGTGCAGGATCCAGGCACCGGAAGAGCTACAGAGTTTCCTCTGCCTTCTCCCTGCTCCTGCTTCTGGTTTTACTTTCCCAGCAGGGTGCTGCTTTTACGTGCACATCTGGGCACTTTTAACAAACAAAGCCAGCACCCTTGGGGAGTCCTCTCCGATTCTGGGCTTTTTTTCTTCCTCAAAGAGTCGGGAAAGGAAGGTTCCAGATCACAGCCCAGAGACCCTTGGGTTCGGTAGGCGCACTCCTGCCAGGCCTAGAGCAGGCTTCTTCTCTGACTTTTAGCTCTCCTTTATGCCTGCCTCCTCTCCTTCTCTCCCGCTCCCCGCAATGTTGATGATCTTGTTTGTTCCCGGTGCCACTCGGAAAAAGCACAAGATAATCACCCCGACATTAGTCATCATTAAGCTGGTGATAAAAACAACACAAAACAAAAAAAAAAATCTCAAGCGCTCTTTCCAGGATGGGCGTTGTGTCTGCAATGAATGGTGTTTATTACGAATGTGGGTTTGAGGTATCCATCACGGCCAGAGGCACCCAGA
>NC_022017.1:23629564-23656268 GCF_000317375.1 Microtus ochrogaster | reverse complement strand
CCTCTTATTGGCTAGCTCTTACATATTGATCTAACCCATTTCTATTATTTTATGTAGCCCACAAGCCGGCTTACCAGGAATGATCTTAACCTGCACCTGCCTGGAGTGCAGAAACCATGGCGACTCACTGACTCAGCTTCTTTCTCCCAGCATCCTGTTCTGTTTTCTCCGCCTACCTAAGGGTTGGCCCATGAAATGGGCCTAGGCAGTTTCTTTATTAATAAAAAATCATTCCCACATCACATTATATTTTTGAGGGGGTGGGGAGAAGCTAGGCTGGACTCTGTCGAGGCAGAGTCGCCTTGTAGCTCTTCCTGGACGACTCCTGGGCAGGGTTGTATTCTGCTAGACCCTCTTTGTGCCAGTTCAAGGCTCTCGGTTGAGCTTTTGAATTAGTCCTGGTTGCCTGCCTCTCCAGGAGCAGGAGGGAACCATGGCATAGGAAGCTGAATGCCTTAATTTCTCTTATTTCTGAAGCCCAGGGGCTCCTGAAACAAGGTTCTGCGTTCACCCAGGAGCCTCCTTCCAGAAACACCGCACACCTTAGGTGTTGACTCGGTTACCCCTGACTTTGCCCACTGTCCAAGGATCCAAGAGACAGCATACGGACTGTCCACACTTTTTGCTACTCCTATTGTACTACCAAGGAGATTTGGAGGGACCTGTCCCCAGTAGCTGAAAACAAACCAGGGTTACAAGCAAGGCCAAGCAGAGCATGGATGCAAGTCCATATGTGAAAAGACGGACGGGCTAAGGCTTGGCACTGCCTTTGATGATAGCCCTGGCTACAGGGCACTGGGCCTGCAGCTCCCCAGCCCATGCGCCTTCCCCACCTGCTCCTCTCAGCCAGGCAGCCTTTGATGTGTGTGAGGCTGAGTGAATGGAAAGATGAAGCGATGCCGTGTGAGCCGTTTTCATTGTCACTGTGTTATTTTGGTCCACACTGGCTGCTTTTCCTGGAATCTCACTATGCCCCTCTGTGTTGCCTGCTTCCCTCTCCCAGCAGATAGCCTGGCTGGTTCTGGCACTGATGTGTGGACATTCATCTTTGCAAGAGTACTGTTTCAAAGACTTGTGTGGATACAGCATCTTGGGGTGATGGGGGTCGTGCTGGATGGGCCTTCTGTCATTTTGAGTGGAGAGGAAGCTCATTTGTAAACACAGTCCTCTGGAGTTCTGTGTGTCCACAGGAAGTTGATAAAGATGTCCCTGCCCCGCGTCCCTGGACCACGAGGACATTATCTCAGCATCCTCTGCCATCTGGAAGCCTGTACCGTACTCTCTGGACATCTGAGGATTAAAACAGTATGTCTTCTGCTTCCATGGAGCTCTTGAGACTTCATCTTACGAATATCAACTCTAGAAGCTAGCTGGAACACTTGCCTCTATCTCCGCATCACATGCTCTTGCTCCCATTCTCCCCAGGGTCAAACAATGGACACAGGAAGTAGTCTGTCTCTTGGACCCTTAGGCAGTGGGCAAAGCCAGGGATAGCTGAGTTAAGAACTAAGGTGTGTGGTGTTCCTGGACAAAGGCTCCTGGGTGAATACAGAACCTTGTTCTAGGAACTCCAGGGCTTCAGGAGTAAGAGAAATTAAGGCATTCAGCTTCCTATGCCATGCCTCCCTCCTGCTCCTGGTGGTGTTAAGTCTATAAGGGGATCCCGCTCTGGCCCATAAACCACCCAAACAAGATGAGTCTCTGCCTTATTCCCAGTTTCGGGTGCACTGTGAGTCTTAGAGCATGTCTCTGCTATGGGGACCCCAGCACCCTTACCTAGGAGGGTAAGTGGGCTGCACACCTATGAACCATAACAGGGGCCAAGCCTCTGTGTGTCTATTTCCTGAAGACTCTGGATTTCTTTGGGAGAGAGGGGTGGAGGCAAAGAAAGAGGAGGAGGAGAAAGGCAGTGTGTAAACACCATCAGGTAGATGCAGGAGTTCATGTCTCTCAGGGGTCTTCTAGACTCATTATACCCCACCTGGGCCAGGTTGGAATTTAGAAAGAACAGAGGGAAAGAGAAAGGCCCTGCTGGCAGGGACCAGGCACCTGCTTTCCTGGAGTGTTAAAGCCGAGGAAGGTCTCTGCCCTACCTTGCCCTCCAGGGTCTACAGAGCTTCTCATTCACTCTGGCTCCCTGCAGCTGAAGAAGGACCCTGCCCCACCTCTTTATGCAGCAGTCACATGACTTCTAGCGTGCTCCAGGCCTCCTGCATATTCCCTTGACTTGATTCTTTCCCAGCACTGTGGGAGGTAGGGTGGGTGTGCCTGCTTCACCCAGGGGCTTGATGCTGTCTTGGGTGGGAGCATGGAGGGGCATAGATAGACCAGGTTTGTGCTGGCCTGAGCTGTCACCTAGCTCCAAGTGGGTACTTACTCACTCTTAGTAAGACTTGTGGATAAATGCCTACTCTTCGTAGACATGGTTAGATATGCTGTACTTATAACAGTCACCTCCATCTGCTTGGGAGCAGGTCTTTTCTTTTGCTTGCTTTTCATTTTGCTTTGGGTCCCATGTCCCACTGTGGCAGTTGGAGGAACATGTGGAAAATAACATTCCTATGGATTCACTGTGACATTTCCACAAATGTCGGTGTCAGGATGGAGTCCATGGATCATTTGGTTGAATGAGGTCTGGGTACAAGAGTGCCTGCTATAGGGTTTCAGAGAGGCCTATTGGGTCAGGATGGACCTCAATCCATAGGGAGCAATGTTGTCAGAGGCCGTTTGTCCCCATTTTTGACCCAAAAGGAGGAGTGCACATGCTAAGTGAGAGGCTCAGACTTTGAACACCAGAATGTGGGCTCACGTGGTCCTCACGTGGTTGCCAGGAAAAGCCCTGGCAGCATTTCTTTCTCCTCAGGATTCATCTGAGAGCCAGGGAAACATCTTTTCATAGGTAAGCAGCCTTTCCACCTTCCTGTCCTCTCAATCAGTATCTTCATCATTATGCTAATTATCAAATTATCATCACTGTCATTGTCAAAATATCATCATGGTCATTGCCATCATCATCACTATCGTCATTTTCATCTTCATCATCAGCACCCTCATAGCCATCAGCTTTGTTGTCATCTCCAACATACTCTTCATTGCTATCTTTATCATCATCACTGCCACTGTCTTCATCATTATAACCATCATCATCATCATCATTATAGCCAACATCTTCATCGCCATACGCTCATGGCTTCCTTGCCATCACCATCATCGTTTTCGTCACAACCATCATCTTCTCTGTCACCATGTTTTGCTGCCATCACCATGACCTTCATTATGGTCACCTTCATCGTCTTCTTTGACATTTTCTTTATGTTGTCACCATCTTCTGTGCTTTCATCTATCTGTGATCCTCAGTATCACTCACTGCCACCATCATCGTCACCTTCGTCATCTTCATCACATCATCCTATTTGTCATCACTGTGGTTTTCCATCATAACCTTCCTTGTCACTGCCGTGTTTTGCTTCACTGCCATTGCCATCACCTTCATTATCATCACCATCATCTTCCTAATTCTCCTCACGGCCATAATATCTCCATCAAGACCAGCATCTTCACTGCCTTCATCACCGTCATCTTCATTCACCATCCTCTGAACACCTAGAGTCTTCTCTTACAAGATCCAGGGGGTGTTCAGATCTAGTCCCATCCCTTCTCTAAAAGCCTCTGCTCAAGGTTCTTTTCGCCCAGCTCTTTTCAAGCAGAGAGCTGTGAACCTTTGCCACTGTCAACCCAGCTCTGTAGGATGGGCCCTTTTTGCAGTAACTTAAAGGAATTCCTCAAATTCTCTTAGGCCCCTGTGAGCAAGACACAGATTACCCCAACATCGAAATAGTCCCTTCATTTTTCCCTCTGCAGTCAAGTCCCGTGCCAGGCCCTGGTAGCCACTAGTTTTGTCTGTATAGATGTTGTATCTAGAGGACTCATTTCTGGAGCTTCGATTCTGCTTCTCTCACTCAGCCTGGTATATCTGAGGTTTACTGGGAGTTTCCTGAGCCCACCTCTCTTCCTGTCTCAGGCTGATGTAGATATATATTCATTATCTATTCCACAATTCCACGAACAGAAGACATCGGTGCTGCTTCTAGTTTGGGTTGATGATGAGTAAAGCTGCTCTAAACACTTGTGTATGTGTCTTAGCGAGAACGTAAGCTTCCATGTCTCCAGGGATTGGATTTTGTGTCTCTGTGAAATCGACAGCCCAGTGCAGAGTCACAAGGTTCTCTGGCGGTGGTGGGAATCAGTCTCTTGCTGAAATTTTCATTCAGACCTGTGTGGAAACCGGGGAAGGTGTGACTGTAATTCCCACGGTGGCTGGTGAATCTCCCGTGTCACCAGGTCCTCAGGGACGCAGCTGCCGCCACTGGTAGCAGCGCTGGTGAGAGACTAGGTTTCCGCTTATTAGAATCTGCGTGTCTGTTCACACTAATGGAGATATGTAGAGGAGAACTCGAGCTGGCTGGGAAAGTTTTCCTGTAGTGACCCGGGCCACACCATGGTTTGTAGGAGCACCTACCCACAAAAGCGTGCGGAGAACAAGGTCACAGGCTCAGCTGGAGGTCAGTCTGTTGTTGATGTAGAAAGTCCCTGACACCAGGCTGTGTCTGTCCTTTGGGCACTGTAAGGGTCTGTTTTCAGGATGGGACAGACTTCGTTTTTGCAGAGTGACTAGTGGGATCATTGTTCTAAAATGAGCAGGTACACACCAGACAACTCAGAGGTAACCCCAGGCAGAGCTAGAGTCTACCTGGCCTCGGGGTCTCCTGTGATGTCCTCCTGGATATCCCCTGTGGATGGCTTACAGGTGGCCCTGTGGAGATTAGACTCCACCCAGTCTCAGGGTCTCCCGTGATGCCAGGTTAGCTATCTGCCCTAGAGACATTTCTCTAGCACTTCCCAGACCAGAAGAACTAAAACCTTGACCTCTGACCCTTGAAATATTCCATCTGGGGGAAGCAACGAGGTCAGGGCAAGAAGTTAAAGTACTGGGGTGCTGCCTCTCTGGCTGTGCTCCTGACCCCCACAACTTCCTATCCCAACACAATCCTAGCCTCCTCCCTGCCCCTCCTCCTACCCCTTTCCCTCCAGCCTCTGGGCTTCTTGTCCACCATTTCTCTGCCCACAGGTGACTTGTCCTGACAGACCTTACCCTGAGACCAGCAACCCTGACACTCATTGCTGTCTCCTTCCCAGGAGTCTGACTCTGTCAACAGCCTTCTCCTGTGTGGACTGTCTGCTAACATCCTCCATCAGCTATGTTGCTCTGTTGAGAGGCAGCGAGTATCCATAAGCATTGTAGATCCATGTTCTCTGTTACAGCTACTCACCCCTGCGGTATAGCAAGAATCTGACCCCAGATGGTACAACAGCCAGTGAGCTGGGCTGCCAAGCGGGGTTGTCACAGGCTCACACTGTGACCTTATTCAGGAACACATATGGTCACACGCCATATGTACTGATCTGACCTTATTATGGTATGAAAGTGACACACGTTCAGTACCAATTGTACTTGTGACTTGAATTCTGCTTCTTCCTGGCTAGTGGCACATGATGCTTATAGTACTCTTTCTGTGCAGTAGGCAGTGGCTGGAGCCTCAAATCTCATTCAGCCATTTGTTCTAGAGGCTTCTACCTGCTTTGGGAAGCACAACTCCACAACTTGTGAGCACAGTCCAGGCCCAAGCCAGTCCTCAGCATCTATCGTTATAGAAGGGTTGAGGATGGTCAGTCAGACTCTGGCTCTGGACCAGCCCTGGCAACTCCTGCAACTGAGAGACACCTGTATTCATGGCTTTTGAGTGACAGATGGTGGAATGTAGCTCTTGAGCCTGGGGCAGTGGCCCTGTGTGGGACCTCCTGCATCTGCTGTAGCAGGGAACTTTACAATGCCCAGCCCCAGCACGTGGGCCATCCAGTAGTCCCAGAGGAGATGTCCGCCTGTTGCTTCCTGGGCTGAAATAAAGGGCTCCTTCTCTCTGAACAACTGTAAGTGACTTTTCCAGAGCCTGTGCTCCTGGGCTTCTTACTCATCTCTAAAGCCATGAGAATGGCTTTTCCCTGTCTCTCTCCCTTCCCCTTACATCTTGGCTTCTGAAGCTTTTCACACTGTTGTCGTTTGTTTGTTTGTTGTTTTGCTCTGCACTGGTGGGCAAGGTCCCTAGCCTCCTCATCCTTCTATAGAAGCTGGTTCAGCTGTGGGCGGGGACAGTTCTCAGCCCCAAGAGCAGGCACTGCTGCGTCTCTGGGGAGTCTCTTTTCTGAAACTTGCTGTGTCTTGGAGCTCAGCAGCTTCTGCCTTCTGAGGATTCTGGGAGAGTGTGGGGCAACACAAGGGAGTGCGGGTGTGGTGAGGAACTCTGAGGACTCTGTGTGCCCAACAAGGTGTCTCTGTCTGGCCCTCAGTGACTATTCTCATCACCCTCCAGGGAGGGCCCATCTGCCCTGCAAGGCCCCAGGCTCTTTCCTGGTGGCATTTCAGGAGGTCCTCAAGATAGTTGATTGGTGATCCTTCTTTCCATATCTTGGAAAGTTTTCCAAGGGCCCTTGAAACCATTTGTGACCGCTACCCAGAGGAGAGGGCATGGCTGCTGATGCCTTCCCCAGTGACATTACAGGCCTGTGCTAGGTAAGCCACCACCTTGGGGGGACTCTTTTACCAGCATGGGGGTGGCCCTTTTGCCACCTCCTGGGTCTCCAGGTAAGGCTTCCTCTTGCACCTATGGTGGTAGTAAGCAATTCTGGTTGTAGCATAGGGTGTGCAAACCTGTCAATGTGAGTACGTGTGTATGTGTACATGTGTATGTCTGTTTGTGCATGATGTGTGCATACCTGTCAATGTGAGCATGCGTGTTTGTGTGCATGTGTATGTCTGTGTGTGCATGATGTGTGTGTGCATGCCTGTCAATGTGAGCATGCGTGTTTGTGTGCATGTGTATGTCTGTGTGTGCATGATGTGTGTGTGCATGCCTGTCAGTGTGAGCATGTGTGTTTGTGTGCATGTGTATATCTTGTGTGCATGATGTGTGTGCATACCTGTCAATGTTAGCATGTGTGTATGTGTACATGTGTATATCTGTGTGTGCATTCATGTTCCTGGTAATCATTGGGAGGATAAGGGCACCAGGAGGGTATAGTGGCAGCCATGGAGAATATGGATTCCCGTTCCTGGTAGTGGTTGGGAGGACAAGGGCATTAGGAGGTCATAGCTGCTGCCATGGAAGACACAAACTTGGGGCTGGCCACGCAAATTTGATGAACTTTGCTCCCTCTGTGTCCAGTGACAGTTCCTGTCCCCGGCCTCACTTTGATTGTCTTACAGTCAGGCAACCTGAGGGGTACTTCCTGTGGCCTTACCCTGGTACTCTTGGAAGATGGTAGTGACCTGCCCTGGCTGGATTCAGGCCTGTGTCCTTTCCCCACATTGATTTCCTTCCACTGTGGCCCTCCATGTCCCACTATTGAGCTGCATTGCCTATGCCTTTGGTTGGTTTCTGCAGCCATTGTCAGGGGACCACATCCTGTATCATCAGCTGACTCCAAAATGCTTTTGTGTGTGTGTGGGGGGGCAGAGAACGATCAGGTGTCATCTTAAAATCTTGTGCTCCGTGCCAAGACCTGCCTGTGCCCTTGAAGAGCAGGACATGTCAAATGTGGGGGACTCTTGCTCACCTCTTACCTTGCACCAAGTGTCCCGTGGACCTTCACTGTCAGGAGCTCCTGCAGGCGCATCCCCATTGTTCCCTCCTTCCTGGTCCTTACAGGAGAAACAATGTCCCCTGAATACATCTGCATGTTGATCACGCTGTCATTATGTATCTGGGAGTTTTTATCGTGAGAAGAATGAGATAATCATGTTGGTATATACTGAATAGACTTCAAAAGATTGCAAGGCGGCACTTTCATTGGGAGAGGGGAATCAGTTTAAAAATATGCTGTCAAAATATGTTGTTCTAAATGCTGAGTTGATGGTTCTTTTGTTTTGCTTTGTTTCTTGAATGTGTCATTAGGAAAAAATTAACAATGACATCGACTGGGAGATGGGACTGCCGTCCTCTGAAAGGGGGAAGATGTGAAGTTGTCCTTGTGATCTTTAAAAAAAGTGGTTTCTTTGCCTTTAAATCTGATCTCTCTCATGATGAGGCCCATCATAACTTTGGTTGTTTCCGTTCTGTGAAAGTCAGAGGCGATGCACTTGAAAAAAATCTGGTATCAAGGTTACCATGTGGTAGCCCAGCCCCAAGAGCCCCTCAGCAGGGTTTCTGGCCTCCTCATTCTCCCATAGAAACTGGTTCAGCTGTGAATGTGAGCATGTGTGTATGTGTACATGTGTGTGCCTGTGTGTACGTGACAACACTTACACACAGGCACACACATGTACACACATAGACATAGACACACTCTCATAGCCGCTCACACAGTCAAGGTTCATACATGCATGGTTACATGAATATACAATATATACTAGTATGTATTCATTGGCACACGCGTGCTTATACTCACAGCAGCCCATACACGTGCAAGGTGTATATGCACACCATCACATGACAGTCACAAGCACATAGGCACACACATTCATAAGCACATGTGTGCCTGTGCAGGGTGTATATTTAAGAGCATATGTATCATTGTGTATCATTTGTGCTTCTGTGTGTGCTGAGTGTGAGTGTAGAGAAGGCTGGAACATAGCACTAGCTTGCTTGGCTCCATGCTGTCAAGAATCCACACCTGCACCTACTTGCCCTGAGTAGTGGCCTTCAGCCTCTGCCCCTTGACCCTTGCAAACTAAGGACGCTCTCCACGTGTCTGCTGCCTCTAGTATGAAAAGACACACAGAGAGTACGAACGTGGGGGGAATAATTGGTTTTCCTTCTGGAAATCAGCCACAGGAAGGGTGAGATTTGAGAAGATGTAGTTCTTCCTGCCTTCCTGCCCCTCTGCAGTCACCTGTCCTGCCTCTGTGATCCACCATTGTCATCTCTAAAGAGCTTAGGGAGGCTCAGCCTGGTCATTCTGGGTTCATTTGACTTTTCACCATCACTAATGGCTGTGGTATCAGAAGAAGGAGTCAAAAGGTAACTGTAGAAGCTGGGTGGAGGGTGGGAGCTCTCCCTGGATGAAAGTAGCAGCGTGGGGAAGTTTGTCCCTTCTATTCAGATTTTTTTTTTCTGGAATATGTGTAGTTCTGAGTACAGGTATGGTTGGTCCCCTTGTAGATAACCTTCTCTGATCTGTCCTGGTGTCTGCTGGCACCATCTTTGTTTCCTGACAGCCAGCCATACCTTTTTGGACCACAGGCTCTGGGCCTCTTATTTCTCCATAGTAAGACTGAAAGCCAGCGATCCCTTGAGGTCCGGGAAGGTAGAAGAGAGTGGAGTTGGTGAGAGCTGACCCTGGGCTCTCCACCCATGCAGTCCCCCTGACTGTATGTCCCTCCCTTCTTTCTGTGACCTTGAGTGGGCTCTAAGTATGCTTCGGTGACAATGTACTGATGAGAACACTAAATTAAAAATGCTTAGAATCACCAAGGCAGAGTGTTTCCCCCTGGCTGATGACATGAGAGAATTTCCTTGGGAATGTGCTAAGGGACAGGTACGGTGAGTCCCCAGAGCAGGAGAGAGACTGTACTCAGTGTGCCTTCCTGACCCCATGGCTAACTAGGTAGCCATCTTGTTGTGAATAGCTGGACTATCCCAGGGAGACCCTCTCTTAGTCCACTGGGCATTCTAGGGTAACCCCCACCCCACTCTGGTTAGCTTATAGGGCCTAGGGCAGAATTTAGGGACAATGCAGAGAGTGGATTTCAGTCTGTGCACTCAGTCTGGGCTGCCCCTGGGACTGTAGCCAATCCCTGACCGTGCATTCATTTTCCTTAAGGTTCCTCTCCTGCCTAAGCCACTGCTGGTTCAATCATAGGACTGGGATTGTGAGATGAGTTTGTGTTAGTGTCCCCGAGATGTGGCCATGGCAGGTCGTGCCTGAGGCGGTTGCATAACTGGTAGTTAACTTGTGATGTTTTAGGTTAACACGGGTGCATTCTGGTCTTATGATGAGCCAACCCTTCTGACAGCTGGCATGTCCCAGAGAGTCGGGGTCTGTGGCAGAACTCTTGGCTAAGTTTGAACCTCACCAGCAGGCTGGCACCCCACCGGGTGTCACATACAGTTGGAGGGTTTCTACGCGTACATGCTCAGAAGATCCCCAGGGATTCTGAAGTGAGGTGACCATGCAGGAGAAGAAGTATACAGCCAAGAGAATAGATGCGAAGTGTGCAGGCAGGACTCAAGTTACATATCCAGGAGAGGAGGTAGGTGCCCCGGAAGTCATGTCCACGTAAGAGATGAGACGCCCAAGCAGGAGACTATACCGGTTACTTGTTTCTGCTGTGGAAAAACATGACAAGAAGGAGCTGAAAGAAGAAAGGGTTTTGAGTCACAGTTTGAGGTACAGTCCACCATGTCAAGAAGTTGTGGTGGCAGGAGTCACGTGGCAGCTTGTCCTGTCATCTGCAGAGTCAGGAAGCAGAGGGAGACGCATGTTAGTGCTTGGCTTGCGTTCTTCTTTTAGATCCATCCAGGACCACAGTCCATGGAATGGTGACACCATTGCCTAAGGTGAATCCTCACACCTCCGTTAACCCAGTCTAGAAACTCTCTCACAGACATGCCCACTGGCCCATCTCGTGGGCGAGTCTAGATCCTGTCAAACTGACAGTCAGATTAGCTGTCATGTCAAAGCAGGAGATGGGAGATTTTTTTCCACAGGATGGTCTGTGACAGGGTTGAGTTCAGTGTCCATGTGGGGAGGTGTTCAGCACGGAGCAGGAACAGGCCTATGTGTGTCTCACTCCCGCCCTGTTCTGATCTGCGAATGATGAAGTGGTTGTGACCATTCTGTCACAGTGAGCTTGGCAGACTGATACGGAAGAGGACTCTTGAAGAAGAAGCTGTCCAGGTGAATGCTGGACCAGCTGGACCAGTTGCTCTTCCCTGGAGACTGGCTCCTCTCAGACCACATCCCTAGTGTGCCTGTGGTTCCTGGACTTACCGGACACTGTCAAGCAGGAGTAGTTTGACTTCTGCAGTCTTCCCTCCTGGGCTGATGACCTGCACAGCTGGCTTGGTCACCATGGTGACGTGAGGAGGAGGTAGGAGGCGGGGTTCCATCTACATTTTTTGCCTGCAGAACAAATTTAGCCTAAGTCTCCTTGCTCTTGTGACATCTACACGCATCCTCAGACAAATGGGGCAATCAAGCGGCTTTGTACCGCCGCCTGGTGCTGCAGTCTTCCTGAGGAAATGCAGGGCTGAGCAAGCCTCCACAGCCAGCTGGGCCTGGTCAGCAAAGCCTGGAACAAGGTGGAAGCCCAGCATGAAACCTCTCACTGAGCACCAGATCACCCTCCTAGGAGGGGCACTCTCTAAGAGATGATTCTTCCCAGTTCCCTGCTAAGCAGAGGAGCTAGGGGCCCAGAGTCCAGTGTGCCCTGTCCTTGTTTTACACACAGCGAGAAACTGAGAGCCGTCTTGTGGATTACCCATTTCCTCCCCTGCTTGACGTGAGACAGGAAACCTAAGGCTGCCCCAGAGTGACTTCTATCCTGACTTCTCGAGGCCACTGGCAGTGGGTCCCCATCCTTCCTGTCCAGTTGTTTTTAATCCCAGGGACCTACTATTTATGTATCAGGGTTATCTTGTTCAACTTGCCATAGGCCAGACTTTAGTGACCCCCCCCCCCACCATCAGAGTAATGTCCCAGGAAATAGCCTTGACCAAGTGAGGAGCACCCCTTCCCATGCCCTTGGATATAAGATTATGTCCCCTGGGGTTCCTAGTGAAAGTAGACCCCGGTTTCATGGTGTCCTGAGTGTGCCCAGTGGCTGGTCATTTCAGGAAGTCAGTCAGAGTGTAACCCGAATAGCTACAGTATGTAAGCGTGATGCAGAGTGTCTGTATCCCAGGAATATGACTCAGTGTCTGCCACTTGTGGCACTTTGGCCTTTCTAGAGACCTGTAGATGGAGTGACACAAGGCCACATGCGGTATCTCTGCTAATGGTTCAGGGAATTCATTGGTGGCTCAGCAGAGGGTGTGAAGAGGAGCCTGGGCCAGTGGAAGGATAAAGGGACTTGCTCCTTGCCCCTCCCTGGAGTTCACTTTTCCTAATCTAGTCGTTGGTCTCTGCACCCAGACTCCCCTGGCATGGGACCTGAGTTCTTAAGGTCTCTGAGATGACCATACACCACCAATGCAGGCGACAGAGTCTCTGGGCTGGGTGCGGAGGACAGGCTGGAAGTGGTAGACCTGTATCTCATAGCTGAGCCTTGTGCTGGATGCCAGCCCAGACTCTACCTCCTCACATGAGCGGGTGAGGTGACAGTGTCCCCTGAGGGCCTGGAACCCACAAACCGTAGCCACTGAGGGAGGGTGGGAGACATGGAGAAGGATGAGGCTGTCTGGGTCAAAGCGAGGACTCTGCACTGTGCCCCTAGAAGGCAGTATTGGAGGGGTGACCCTGAAGTGGGTAGCAGCGCAGAGAGCTCATGCCCAGGTGGATTACAGGGGTGGATAAGTGGGTGAATGGATAGATGGATGGAGAGAAGGATGGGTGGGTTGGTGGGTAGATGTGCAGACCAACCCTGCCCCATAAATATGCTCTTGTGTTTGGGGCTCCAGGCCAAGCTTCTCCTCTCCAGGGAGCCTCACTACTAGGCTAGGATGGTGGAGGGTAACTCCCTCCTGAGTTCTCCCTCCCACCAAGAATTCCCTAGCCTTCTGGTAGCTGCAAGAGGGAGTTTCCTTGTCTTCTTAGCAGATGAATTCTCCCTTGGAGGATTTCTCTACGGAGATTATGCAAATGTCTGTGAAGTCTTGGGGCTGCCTGCTAAGGGCTCTGCCGAGATTACAGGGACAGGAGTCTAATCTTTGCGGTATTTACTCCCTTTTATTTACTTTTTACATTTTCAGCAGCGCTAACAGCTGCTGGAGGGTTTCTGTCATCCCCCCCCTTCCGGGCTTTTGCACCAAGCTCCCATTTTGGAAGTGGGTTTCCCAGAGACCCTTTGCCCAGGTGGCTGGGTTTGGCAAAAATTAGGTCTGTCAAGGAGATGAAATTGAATTATCTTATGGGGTGACCCCTGAAGAGGGAGCAGAGGAAGGGGTAAGTATGGGCTGGTTGGTGGTCTGGTCACCAGAGGCTAGGTACCAGCTCTATCACCCCAGACAATGTGACTGAACCAAGAGGGCCCTCGAGAATATTATGAATGTCCTGCCCTGTTCCCAGTTCTGACTTCGCCTCCCCACCCTGGGCTGTCCAGTTCTGGAGACTGCCCTGTGGGTCACTGACTCCACAGTTCCTGCAATACAAAGTGCTGTAGATGGATAATACAGCTAGACTTTCTTCCTTGTGGAAAGGGTCTGACTTTGCATGTAAAACTGACTCAGAAGTAGGAATGTTTTTAAGATTTGAGGGAAAAATAGCAGGTCTACTCTATATGTATGTGAAGCATTAGAGTATATCTTGTGTACCACACAGAGAAATGCATGCACACTGCTGTCCAATGGAGCCTTACGCATGCGTGTGTAAGATACTCACTTATGACTGATGTGTGTATAATAGATAAAGGAACCACTTGACCTGTCAGTCATCTAGGAGTGATGTCAGATTTTTATATTCCATGGGTATGCCTATATCACGGTGGGGCATGACAGTGCACACATGCACAAAGCCTGTGCTGATAAAATCCACATGAGTGTACACTCACCTCACACAACCACAAGCATGCATACATGTGTGCACACATGAAGAACACTTGCAAATGAATACTTATGCACACACAAGTACGTCCTGTATCTCTCATTTTCCTTCTCTCCTTCCTGACATCCTGGCAAAACCCCCACAAAGAATGATCTGCTGCTGTCTGATCCAGGCTGAGAAGGTGCCAGTAGTGTCCCACAGTGCTATCTTCTAAGCCACCTTCTTCTTGAGATCAGCTATGTCTACTTGCTAGAGTCTATCATGGTCTGACCCGTGAATGGTTGGTGTTCCCTCCCATTAGGAGGGGGTTGAGAAGGTCACTGGGCTCTTTATATGAGCTTCGTCCACTTTTCCCTGCCACTTATATTGGGTTTTGCCGTGGGTACCATGCAGGGTGCTAGAATATTTAGTCTGGGAGAGACAATGGTGGCTATGGAGAAATCTTTACCCATCCTGGGTGAAGACTTGCCAGTGTAGCTGCTTTGGGGTCACCCACACTCCTATCAGTAACCCTTCACCTACACTCTGTAAGTCCATTAAACCCATTGGTCCCCCAGGATGACTTCTGGTGGAATCAAACTTTGGCTCTTGTTCTCAGGACCTTGGAAGGAGCGGGTAGACATTCATGTCTCCCCTAGGGAGAAAATTTTAGCAACCGCTAGCATTATTTCTCAACATCGAATCAGTTTTCTTCTGAAAGTAACTTGGCAGAGGCAGCTGTCCATATGTAGGTGTGGGACTGTTTCTTGGTGTGTCCCCCGCAGTCCCCACACAGAGGCACTCACACGCACACTCGTGCGTCCACATGTGCACACACATTCCAGTTAATTAGACGGGGCTTGGAAACCCACCATTGCTTGGCGCCGGGTGAATGCCAGCAGCACCAGGGTTTTGCAGCCACAGAGGGAGAATTGTCTGTCCTAGGGCTTTCTCTCCTCCAGCCCGGGAAACAAGGAGATTGCCCTTGTTCACTCGCAAGTTCTGTGTCAGAAAGAGAGATGCACCCACAGCCGCGTGGTCCGTTGAGTGTACAGCGTGTCAGCACGGGAGTGGTGCCGGTAACGAGCGAACACCACCCGGCGAGGCGGACACACGGCTGCGTGCCGCCCTTGACGTGCTGTCAGGAATCCATGGCAGGGCTTGTTTTCCCAAACTCTGCACTGTGGAGGAACACGAACTCCAGCCTGCTTATCAAAATCTGACATTTCAAAATAGCCTGAGGGTTTTTTAACTATTGGGTTTCCATGTCAACTGCGTGTCTGGCTTCATCTGCCGCCTGGCTTCCGGCCTGGGTGTCCCTTCGCCATGGAGAGGACAGAGTGTCTTTGTGTGTTGGCAGCTGAGGGCCACACGCTGCAGCGTGCACAGGCTCACCATCCCTCTTTCCAGGCTCTGAGATGGCTTGTCCTGTGTATAGAGGAGTTTCCTCTGGAAGGGGGCTATGCCAGGCTGTCCTGGGAATGAGAAGCAGACTAGGGGTGCTATCTGTGTCAGGGAATGCCTGGACATTGAACAGAATACCCAATAAGTTTGTCTTCCTTGTCTGAGGAACCTTGGTGCTGGTGGTGGCCAGAGGAGATGCCACCGCAGAGTGAAGCCCATTTGGCCTCCATTCTGGCAGGACCCAAGAGCCCTGCAGGCTGGAGCCAAATGACGTAATGTAGACAGGAGGTAGGGATGCTGTGGTCTGCCTTCAGTCTCTAGCTGTTTCTTCTGATGCTGAGTATTAGGGTTGTGAAGCAAGGTTGCTACCAGCCACATGGCCCACTCCCTCAGGGACCGGAGAAGTTGAGGGCCTCTTTAGTCTCAGAGCACTTCTGGGTAAGAGTGGAAAGTAGCAGAGGTGTGTCTGATGGGTGGGAGCCAGATAGCAGTCAGCTAGGGGAGGGTCAGACAGCCCAGTACTGAAGATAGCTGGCCTCTCTGGGTTTCAGACATGGGTCTGAGAAGGTCTGCCAGGACTTCTGTGAGGACTGGGCAGTTTTTAGCTCCTTATGGGCATGAAATAAATAGCCACATCCTCCTACTTGCTGAGGGCTGGCACACACCCTAGTCCCTGCAGTCACGGACCCCCTCTGCTTTCGATTACCTGATACTTAGTAGCTAGCTTGTTACTGGGACAGATCCCAGGCTTCCTGCTAAATGCTTTCTCTCCTGAAGAGAGAAGGTTGCGGGAAGAGTCTGGAGCAAGTTAAGAACCTTTGTTCTGAGAAGACTGTCAGGCGGGGGTGTTCTGGAAGCTGTTAAGGAGTTGGTGTAGTCAGGGACAGATGAAAAGGTCACCTAGGGCAGTTGTCCTTCTGTCTCTGCTGGGTCACTGTTTGATCCGGATATAGTGATCTAAGACTTTAGATGGGTTCCCACCAACTGTGTGGCAGTGTTGCTTCTTCTTCCTTCAGGGTTCCAGAGGGGCCTCTGTAGTCTCTCGGCCCCATTTCTGCATTGCTAGGTTTGGAAAAATGTGTTTGGCAATCTTCTAACAAAGGAGTGCATGTTGTGACCTTTGAAGCTAGAACCATGGTTTTCAAGCCCTCCAGAGAAAGATAGAAAGGAAGCAATGGGAGCCAGGACTTAGCAGGGCATGGAATAGAGCAGCTTTGGTGTCTTAGTTAAGGTTCCATTGGCTATGAAGAGGCACCATCGCCATAGCAATTCTTATAAAGGAAAACAACTGGGGTTGGCTTACAGTTCAGAAGTTTAGTTCATTGTCATCATGGCTGGAAACATGGCGGCCTGCAAACAGGCATGGTGCTTGAGAGGTAGGCTGAGAGTTCTACCTAAACTGAAGTAAGCAGGAAGAGAGAGTGACACTGGGTCCGGCTTGAGCTTCTGTAAACCCAAAGGCCACTCCCAGTGACACACTTCCTTCTGCAAGATCACACCTAACCCAACAAGGTCACAGCTCCCAATAGTGCCACTCCCTCTGGGTCTGTGGGGCCATTTTCACTCAAACCACCACACACGGCCAACAGATTGATGGGCTGAGGATTGGATCAGGCACTCAAGCTGGCCGTTCGGGGACCAAGTTTTCAGATATTTGGGACAGTTATACCTCGAGTCACAAAATCTCTTTCCATTGAACTCTTTGAAATACTTAGTAGTGTTTGTGGAGTATTATGACCAAACAGAATCATGGCCTAAGTTAGCATGACAGTCAACCCCTTTTACACAGGTCATCTGACGTGTTTCCTCCAGTGGCCTGCTATAGTGACATTGGTTGTCTTACCTCAAGAGCTGAAGGTTTGCAGAGTTAGGCTCCATACATCTGGACAGTGGGATCAGATGTTTTGGTGTGTCTCCACCAGCTCTTTCCTCATGTCCTCCTGGCACGATCTTGTCTTGGTGCATTCCAGGCATCTAAGACACCAAACTGGAAGCTGCAGGCTCAGAGTGCCTGAAGGACACTCACCCGCTCCATGTCCTTTGTGGGGACAAGACCCTGGGATGACTGGCATTAGGGGCCTGGGAAAGACTGTCTTCTCATGGCCTGTACCACAGAGACTAGTAAAGAGGGGTGGGATGATGATAGGCAGTAATCCAGTCCACATCCTGGAGTGTGGAGACCAGAACATAATCTATAAGGAAGATGTCAGGATAGGGTCTCTCATATCTGATGTCTGTTTTATTTAGATCGCATAAAATTGGCAGTGGGTTTATATTTTAAATGTGAGTAATATGTATGTATATATATTAACATATATATATATGTGGGTTTGTGTTTTAAATGTGAATAAATTATACAATATATTTTATTTACACACATAAACATATATTTATACAACACACATATATTTATTTACACACACACAGACAAACAGACACATACACACACACTTTCAGAGAACCAAGTATGTGGATTTGGAGACCTCTAGGCTAGAGACAGTGCCTTCTTTCTTTGCTGCCTCCGATGCAGTCAGGCTGAATTCTACTGAGAAAAATACCCCAGGGCCTTCTGCTGACCTGCTGAGTAATTGCCATTTTCAGACCTTGCTTTCTCGGTAAATAATGACATTTCTCATCTCACGGAGGATGCTGGCTGTATGGAAATGAAGATAAGGTCAGTTCAGCCAGGGCCCTGGAGAGGAGGCCAGAAAGACCCTGGTGGGCTCCCAAATTGGTTTATTTGCCAGATAATCGGAGACGAAGAAGACTCGGTAATAGGACATGGGTTTCTTTGTAGTCCTCAGCTCTGTAGGGGGAGCGTGGTCCGGGCTCTCACCGATTCTCAGGCAGAAAAAGCTCTTTGATTTCCCTCTTGGCACCTGGAATGAAACAAAGAGAATTACCGTGTTGACTTTTCCTAAGACGAAGTTACCTTTACGTGTGTGTTAGTTTATCAGCTTGGCTTTTCCTTTCCATCTGGGTGCATTCTAAAGCAGGCAGAGCTGAGGAGAGGCTTGCATGTGTCTAGTGGCTATCTGGAATATTACTACCTAAGTATTTGGGGTGGGGAGAGCATAGCAGCTTGGGGCTCCTACAGCCTGATGACCCCCATGCTCAGAGAGCACCTGCTCCTGGCATAGGAAATGGTGAGCAAGTCCGTGAGCAGGCCCCAGGCCTCTGCAACCAGCTGCCATTGTGGGATTACTGTAGGGGGTTGGTGCAGCAGGCCAACTTCAGGAAACAGCCAATCAAAAAGGTCACACCTAGAAAGCGACATTTTAGTTGAGCCTGAACCACATGGAGAGAGATAGAGACTCTTCCAGTCCCCAAACTTCACAGAAGCCATGACTGGACAGGCCTGTCAGAGTAGGTTGGGGGACGGAGGTAGGTCAGTGCTTGGAACCTGCAGCTTCTCCTCTTGATTTGATCTGATTCTTGGAGAGAAGGAACAGGCCCAGTCACCTTCTGGGTGATCTTGGACCTGTTGACTGGTGTCTTTGGGTCTTCTCCAGCCCAGGCTGGCCTCCATGGCATGTTGACTCTCCTAGAATCTGAGCTCCAGGAATCCATGGCACCCAAGAGATTCTCTTTTGAATTGCAGCTTGACACAATCTAGTATTACAATGCAAAGGTCTCGGTTCTGTCACAGAGAGAAACATTCAGAGCTAGGTGGACTGCCAGGCCCTAACCCAGCCTCTGTCCTGCCATACCCCTCCTGGGCTGGCATCTTTTACATGCCTGTTCATCCTCCAGTCCCAGGCTGTGTCTGTGCCCTCCCTGCACCGGGGACAGTCCTGAGGCATGGCCTGGCTGGAACAATATATGTCTAAAAGGTGACCTTTTTTTCCCTTGTGACAAGAAACAGCATGTAAGGAGCAGGCAGTCCCCTTACAATGGCTGTAGCAGGTTGGGCATGAGGTAGTAGTGTTCTTGCTGAACTAGAAAGCCTGGCAAGCATCCGGGAGACTGGGACCAGAGCTGCAAGGCTTGGGAGACTCTGCACAGGTTTCAGATATGACAGAGAATCACAGGTGACTCTTTGACTTGTTTCAGGTCACTTGGAACCCAGATACTTCTCTTCGTGGAGAAAATCAGCCGACACCCAGCCCATCTGCCCCGATGCCTGCTTTTGTCTAAATGAGATGCTTATATTCTTGACCTATAGGTCTGCAGCTCCAGCCAGGAGAGTCCCAACATGATGGGGACTCCACAGCAGGCGTGTCCCAGGGTTCCCATTTGCTCACCTCAAATGCCCCCACCCTTCATGCTGTCCTGAACCCCAGCTAGGTTCCCATTCCCTTTGGAACTCTCCACCCAAGTTGCTGTGCTGAAATCCTTTTGTAAGTCAATTGCTTCTTCTTTTTAAAAATGTATTTGATCTTTCATGATTTAATACTTAGCTGCAATGTACTTTGATCATAATCCCCCATTAGTCTCTCATCCACCTCCCACTGAACTCCTCGTTTCCAAAAAACCTCTATCTACTCTCATTTTGTGTGTGTGTGTGTGTGTGTGTGTGTGTGTTTCTCTCACTGCATCTAATGAGGGTTGCCTGCATGAGGGTGGGAGGGGGTTATGTACTTGAGCAAGGTATCCTACCAGCAGCTACACCACTGAAGAAAATGACTCCTCCATCCCTTAGCAAATATTAACTGCCTTAGCCCTTCAGGGCGGGGTGGAGCCTTGTGGGTGATAACTCCTCATTCTTGATGGGGAACGGATGGATGAGAGTTTGTGCATAGTCCATGGGTACAGCAGTTCCTGTTGTATATCGAAGACGGTGTTTTATAGCATTCCTTTCCCTTCTCTTGCTCTCCCATTCTTTCTGCCGCTTCCCCTGCCTTGCTCTGTGACCTTCGGATGGGTGTGCTACAGGTGTCTCTTTTAGGGTGAGCACATAGCAAGCACTTACTCTCAGCACTTTGACCAGTTACAAGTCTCTGCATTAACCCGTGCTCAGTCCAAATAATTCTGTCTCTCCCTATGGTGCAGTTCAGAACCTGGTCGTCAGTGAACCACGGAACAGGTGGCCTCAGATGTCTAGGAGATGGCCTGTGGGGCTCCTTGTCAGATAATTGTTTGCCTGTCGAGCCGTTTCCAACCTCAGTGACCAAAGTAGCCATTTACTAAAAGCCAGTCAGGTAGCGCCTATCGCGAGCCAGGCTCTGCATGCCCTTACGCAGTGCTGGAATCTGGGAACCTGCAGTGGTGCTAACAAAAGAGTAACCAGAGACCCGGGGCATGTGATATTCCTGAGAATATTTGGTCTAGATGAGGCTCTGGGGTTTGAGCCCCAACTGTCTCACTCTCAGCAAGGTTAACCACTACAGGACACTTTGTGACTAAGGTCCTGTCTGCAGGCACCCAGTGACCACAGGATCCTGTTCCGCTGGAGTCATGTCTACAGAGATACCCACCTTGATGCCCATAGAGCACCTTGTCTATGCCTGTTCTGCAGATGTGGACCCTGATGAGTGGGCAGTGGGGTGATCTTCCCAGGAGCACGCAGGGAGGACAGTAGTATGGTCTGCATCACACCCGGCTCCTGATCATCCCTCCCTGGTATGAAACCTGCCCTGAGAAGTTCTCAGATCCTGTTCCCCATGTTGGCTTCCCTGAAAACCAGGATCAGTGTGCGAGGCATCGGTGTTTATTGCCAACCCATCAGCCAAGTGCATGCTTTCCTGGGGCAGAGGTTGGGCCCCAGTCAATTTTTGTAATAACATTTGTGGAACGTAAAGACAAAAACCTTCATAAAAAGATCATAAAATATAATCATGACTATGAGACTGGCTGGAGTGGAGGGGAGGTGACCTTTCGGGCCATTCTCTGGAGAAAATGTCACCCAGAAGAGTGGGCTATGAGAGCTTCCATTATGGGGCAGCTTCCCCCTGGGCTGTCAGCCACCCTTCTGAGACAGAAAAGGAACTAAATGGTTCCTGGAGCAGGGCCTTTCTTCACATGGTCTGAATAAGGAGAGCTAGGGAAATGAATGTAGCCCAGCCAGTCAGGAAGAGCCCTGAACTCTTTGGTCTGTTTGCAGGACAGACTGGGGAGCATTCATGATCATGGGGGCCTCATTAGAGCCTGCAAGCAGATCTGGAGGTGCAGGAAATGGGAGCGGAGCGAGGGTCCTGCATGACCACCCAGACCCATTCATACCAGTGGGTGTCTGCTAATAGCCACGTGGCTAGCACCTGCACCACATGTGTGTTCCCTAAGACCTGCTGGGGGTTCTCCCGAGCCCAGGAGCTCCTAAGTGAACTCTACACATCAGATCCAGCTTCCAGGGCATATGGTAGCCTCCAGGCTGGGGATCCCAGGACTGTCACTGTCTTACTGGATCATACAGCTCTCGGATGATCATACAATGCCTTAATGTCCTCACTGTCTGAGAACAACAATCTCTGGACCCAACAGTCTTGTCCAGCTCATTGGATCTGAGTGACCACAGGACGTTGCAGCATCCCCCAGCCAAAGTGAACTCTGCAGCCTTTCAACACTGGCTGAGATCCTAGCCCCCTGTCCTGTCTCTTCACTGCTGTAAACCTGGAGCATTGTTCACTCCAAGCTGTTTGCCCATTTTATCTGAGGATGGCCGAACCAGTGTGTCCACTGGGAACTGTCTCGGGCGCCTTTCCTCATGCGTAGGCCAATTCTAGGCTTGTCGGGGCCTCCATCAGATCTCAGTCGAGCAGACATCTGACAAGGCTTTGCATTATTGAAATATGCAGACCTCTGCACCGAATGCTAATTTGGGCTTTATTCAAATGAGCAGTGGCACCAAGAGGGTGGGAATAGTGTTAATTACATTAGCGCCATGCCAGCTTTCTCCTGGGGCTGGGGAGGAGCAGGGGAGGAGCAGGCGCCAGCTGTGTGAGGTGGCTTGCATTTTGTGCACACTTTTTGAAAGTCCTGATGCACGCTACACAGTAGCTTGGAGAATTCACCGGGTCCTGTGAGCCGCCTGCCAATGAGAACCTGTGTGCATCTCAGTTGCCTATGTGGGCCATGGGGAGACCTAACAGAACTTTAGGTCTTACCTACTTTTACAGTCTTCAAGAACCAGTGTGGCACACCTTGGTCTAGGCATAGTCTGCAAAGAACAGATGAGCTTAGGGTTCTATGTCCCAATCTGGTTGGAGGAGCATGGGGACTCCTGGAGGAGCCTGCTCAGCCAGGGATGAAATTCTGAAGGTCTTTTGCCTGCCTTCAGGCCCTGTAGAGTCAGAAGTGAGGTGACTCTCCCAGGACCTTTTCTCACGTAGGGCAAGAGGCACGGGGTGCTTTCTGCAGTGCAAGCATCGGTCAAAGAGGTTTGTCAACTGAAGGAAGACTTTTCAAAGAAATGATTGCAGTCATTTCCAAAGGAACCTCCAAGTGATGCTGAGCCTCAAGTCTGAAGGGAATTGCATTTGTAGACTCGACTTTCACACGCTTGCTTTCCCACCACCCTTTGCCTCTGTCCACCAAACCCAGCTTCCCAAGTGTAACCATGGCTTATGTTTTGCCAAATGTTCTGGGGCTCTGACTTCTTTTCTCTGAATTTCCTAATACACCACTTGTCCAAATGCTCGATGGGCCCTTTCTCAGCGGGAGCTGCTAGTCTCACTGGGTAGGGTATGTGGCCACTGTTTGACAGTCTTCATAGAATGAAGTTGGGCAGAGTGGAGTATCCTGTGTTGATGGTGGGTAAGTTTGGGGTTCCTAGATTATCCCGTTCCAGACTTGTGTGTGCCCGTTGGGCAGGTCAGGGCCAGGTCCTGGTGGCCTTCTCACTGGAGGAGGACATCTGTAGACTGGATAGGAATAAGCAGGGAGCCTCATGAGACCCCCAAGAAAAGAATAAGGGGAAAGAATCTCCAGGGCCAATCTCTGACAAAGATGCCATGCTAGCTAACAACCCCAAGTCAGGTAGGGCAGAAGCACCCGGTCACTGTGAGTGAGTGAATGAGAGCGCTAGGGTGTGCGCATGTGTGCATGCCTTGTCCTGTGCACTGGCTGCATTCTCTACCTAACGTGACCATGCTCCAGAATCCAAACGACCAGCCAGTCTTGTCCAGCAGAGTTCTCCTGAGGTTCCTGGTATTTGCTCCAAGCGTGGAGTAGAGGGATGGTGCATGGTTTGTGTTGAGTCCTAGATATCAGTGTCTGGCCCTCTCACCATCAGTGGAATTGCCCAGGTAGGCAAACTGGGCCAGCAGTTGGAGGACTCTGTGAGTAGCTGGTGGGAAGTAGCCTCCAGGGTGAGTGGAAGACCTGTAGCTGCCCTGAGTAAGATGTCCCCTCAGTGAGTCTCACCTGGGCAGTGCTCACTCCTGGTCCTAGCATCCTGAAGTCCTCACAGGAAATCCTTGCTGAGCATCTGTGGCTTCTTCCCTGCTCCTGGAAGATCTCAATGACTTCCTCTGGACAGCCTGCCCACTCTCCATGCCTAAGCATGTAGAGTCATCAGGCTTACCCATGTAAATACATGCTTTCAGCAAACATGTTCTAGACACAGAGTTACCTGGAGATCTGTTGGTGATCTTGGGAGTGTTGCTTTGCCTCTAAGAGCCGGGAAGGAGGAAACTAGGTCCTTTGTTTTCATGAACTTGCCAGCACATCTACATCCATGGTTTCAGGGAGGCTGAAGTAGGGTTGATTATAGGACAGGTCACTGATGTAGAGATCCAGGGCTTATGATTGTGTAGAACAGGAAGTTCCAGGTTCTCATTCTGTGGTCAGCCTTGTACATATACACAGTTCACATGACGAAGGGTCAGAGGTCCACCAGGAAGTGTTAGTAGACACAATGGTAGTGCCTACTAGAGAGTTCTGGAAACTTCTGACTCCAACTGCATGTGCAGAAAGGCCCCACCATGTGCCATGGAATTCAGTCTCTGATGGCAGTAGGTTGCTCCTGTAGGCTGCCCTGACTCAATTCAACAAGGATTGAAAGTCGCCAGTTGGCCAGACTCAGTCTTCGTCTTGTTTGAAGGGTTTGTTTTTCCAGACTCTTTCCAAGTCTGTTTTAATCCACCCAAAGAGGAGCTAAGTTTGATAAATAAAAGAAGATTAAAAATGGTAGAGAAAAATGTGTTCCCCTCCCCAGCTCCCAAGAGAGTACTGCCAAAATTGAAGTGTAGAAACAAAAATAGAAATGATCAAAATGTCTGATGGTATCTATATTTTCCAATGAAAAGGCAGAGGCAGCCTGCCGCAGACCCAGTTAGGGGGGATCCGTGAGCCCAAGGGCTGACCTCATCTCCCAGAGCAGGTAGAAGGCAGGTTGGAGCCCACCTCCTCCTCTGGCAGGTCTCGTGGTGGTGGCGGTAATGATGTCTGATTCATCAAGGGAGTCCCTGAATTGTTCAGGGGTCCTTGTTGGGCCCTGTGAGTTGGAACTGCCCAGGGATTCCCTGGGATGCTGAGGTCCCCTGTAACACATCCTTGGGAGGGAAGTGATAGAGTCCTTGTCCACAATGTTCTCTTGATGTTGAGCCTAGAGCCCCTGTCCCGGATAGAAACAGGGGAAAAGGTGTGTGTGCTTGGGCCAAGGCTTGGCCAGCCTAGAGCACTGGGGCAGCTGTGCTGACACACAGGTACAGAGCGGGCAGCTCAGTCGAGCCTAGGCCTCACAGAAGGCTCCAGAATGGTTGTATGTTAGTGATATTCAATGATTTTCTGAGCCAGTGGACCCTCAGAGCCATGTCCAGTACACCAATATTGCCTAGGGACATGGTTGAAAGTCCTGCTCTCTGACATCCTTATGCCTATGGATTTAGAGCTGGGGGCTCAGGCTCCTTTGTCAGTGCCCTTATTCAGAGGACTGCCTGAGCTCCTGACCCATGCCTCTGTAAATGTATGTGTATGCCTATGTAAATACATGTATGCATGTGTGAGTATGAATGTATGTGTGTGTGTTTACCTGTGTTATGTGTGGTATACATGTGTATGTATTTGTGAATGTAAACATATGTTTTGTGTCTGTATGTGTGTGCATATGCACACATGCTCGCACATGCATGTATGTTTCTCCTTCCTGCACTTTCTAATGTCTGAGCCCATTCAGAGAACTGCCTCTGTGCATATAGGTATGTGTGTGTCTATGTAAGTGCATGTATGCATATGTATGTGTGAATATAGATTTACATGTGTGTTATGTGTGGTACACATGTTTATGTATCTTTGAATGTATACCTATATGGTGTGTATATGTGTGCATGTCCACATGCTCCCACATTGATGTGTGTTCCTTTTTCATATATATCCTAACATCTGAGAGGTGAGAGCAGTGATCCTTCAATGCTGGTAGACTAGGCCAGAGGCATTAGGGTGCTGGGTGCAGACTCTGCCCCTTCTTAAAGTCCCTACAACTCTCCTAGTAACACTTGGAACTCTGACCTTTGACTCATTGCCCAGTCTGATAATAGCCACAAAGATAGATGGCTTACATTGCTATGTGCCATCATGCTCCCCAACGCTCCCCCGGCGCTCCTACCAACCTGAGCTATGACCTTGAATCTGACTTGCTGGGTTTAAGGCATCATGAGCTTGCTTGGATTCTTCCCCAGTCTGAACATATTTTAAATGAAGCACCAAGAACAGTTCTTACAATAAGATGCTGGATCACACACCAGGAAGCCCTCTGTGGCTGTGGTCAGCTGGAGGCCTCGGCTGAGGGTTTCTGATTCAGCTTTGAAAGAGCTAGCTTCGGTCTGCACTCCAGGCAGAGCGCGGAGTACAATGGGTTCAGATTGTGGGTTGGGTTCATGACCCGTCCTCACAGAACTGGCACAGTCTCAGAAGCCACCAGTATCGCTTAGGGACATGGTTCAAAGTCCTGCTCTCTGACATCCCTGTGCCTGTGGATTTAGAGCTGGGGGCTCAGACTCTCTTGTCAGTGCCCTTATTCAGAGGACTGCCTGAGCTCCTGACCCATGCCTCTGTGCATATGTATGTGTGTGCCCTCTCCCTACCTGACACCAAAAGTCCTACTGGCTTCACCTGGCCATGTGCCAGGCCTTGTATTAGCTATGTTTTGTTGCTGTGATAAAATGCCATGCATAAAAGCAACTTACAAACAAAAGTTTAATTTTGGCTTATGGCTTCTTAGGGCTTATGGGCTATGATGGAAAGGAAGGTATGGCAACAGGTGGCAAGAGTAGGAAGCTGAGATACCCTACCTCCAGCCATCAACAAGGCACAGAGAGAGCAAATTGAGAGAGAGGGCTTTCATTCTCGGAGCCTGCCCCAGTGACTTGTTTCCTCTAGCCAGGCTCCATAGCCAAGAAGTTCCACAACCTCCCCAAACAGCACCACCAACTGGGAAGCAAGGGTTCAAATACCCCAGCCTACGGGGGATATGTATCATCCAACCCACCACAGCCACCATTCATGGGTGGGAGTAAGCGTGCCCTCAATACTCACCCAGTATCCACACCTCTTCCTTCTCTCCGCCTCTTTACTCTGTTTCCCACAACACTGGACATATAGCGGGTGCTTGTCTAATCCTTATCTCCTGGTTGAACCAATTCAAATGGCTTTCACCAAGTTCTTTGCCTTTCTGAAATTTGAGGATGAT
>NC_022017.1:23608972-23629270 GCF_000317375.1 Microtus ochrogaster | reverse complement strand
GTACAGATCTGTTGGTCGGAAGTGACACAGTCAGATTCATTGCAAACCCTCCCCTAAGCAGATTTACTGAAAGCAGATACTTTACTCGTTCCTCATCTGGAGGCCAACGTGATTCTTCCAGCTGGGAGCAATGTCCGTGGTCCTCATGTATTGTTTCTGTTCTTTTCATTCCAACGATGAGGATAAAGGCCGTGTTATCTGCGATTGGTAGTTTATCCAGCCCTGGTCCGAGGCTTCTACCTCCCCTCCCCAGCGTCAACGTGTTTGACTAGCGTGGGCCCTCATCAAATGCCAGGAGTGACCTAGATTTGAGAGATGTTGAGACCCACTGGCAGAGCAAGAGGTGTGCTTTCTTCCAGATCCATGCTAATCTGAACTTTGGTTCAGGGAGTGATTCTGCATGCATTTCAGAAGTGGCCCTGCTTTGCATTTAAATATCATTCATCTATTCATGTGGTGGCATTTGGAGAAGGGGACACGATGGCAATGCCAATCTGCATGCAGAAACTCAACAGAGGCGAAGGCAAGCACAGGTGCTTCTCAGGGCCAATGGCTCCTGGCCAGCCCTGCTGGTTCCATCCATCCCTTCGACAGGGGTGTGGCCGTGCCACAGATGAGCTTTGGGCTTCGGGGCTCAGGCAGCCTAACCCAGCACCTATCTGCACCCTAACTAACCGCAGAAGCTTTGAACATTGGCCAGAGCTGCACCTGCATAAATATTAAGGCAAGACACTGGCCCTGCCCAGGTGTGTGGGCTGCTCACTGTAGTGACGATTCATGGGGCCAAGCCCCCACAAGAGTATCACACGCTCAACAGTTTGCTCTCGTAGTTGGTGTTCGCTGACAACCCACTCTGCCCTGGGCATGGATCCAACTGATTTGTACACAGTGACTCATCCTTCCACAACCCCCCTGTCAGGTGCCACCATGGCCCCTCTTTTCCAAGCAGGAGCTGAGTCACAGAGCATTTAAACAATTGAGCCGGTGAACGACCAGCATGTGACGGAAGCTGGTGACTTGGCTTCTATGCCCTGGGGATACCTGCTGGGTACTCATCTGCTACTGTATTTTCTCTGGGCTGTTATTCCCCACCCCAGGGCCACCCGACCTGTGGGCCTGCTCCATCCCCTTGTACAGCCTTCTGGGAACCAGGTGATCTGAGTGAGAGTTGAGGGACCTGTCGCTAATTAGATGTAGGGAATGGATTAGCCAGGGCACAGGGAGACCGGTGCTCCTTGCTCCCTGCCCCTTAACTTAAGCCGTGTGAGGGCAGGGTTCCTTGATGCCTTGAGCTGCACATTATAACCGCTCAAGAACCAGACACTCAGTAGCCATTCAGTCAGCACTGCGTGAATAAAGGAAGCTGGAAGCAGAGACTTCTCAGTTCTTTTAGAGCTTTAGGATTGGATAAGTCCCTTAAAAACAAAATCGCTAGAAGAAAGTTAATGATCTTTGAATGTAGAACAAACTCCACCCAAGAAGACATGAACACTGGTTTTTCTTCATGCTGCCCCCCCCCCCACCTGCCATCCCTGGGCAGGATCTTTGGGGGGGCAAAGCTTAAAACCCATTTTAAGGAGAAAAAGGTGTGGCTTCTTTACAAAGAAACCCTCTATGGTTTAGCTAGCTGCTGAATCCCGGGACCAGCGTTAGTTGACCATGAGGTGTACATGTAAAGACTGTGCTGATCCCCAAAGGGTCAGTGAGACTACTTCTTCCGCTATGCAGACAGAGAACACAGCCTTCCCTGGTCAGAGCCAGAAGCCCTCTGAGTTGCTCCCGCCTAATTGGATCAATCTTTCAAATACCCCTCAAGGGCCTCTTGAGTCCCAGGCAGATGGGACAACCCTTATGAGGGTCTCCCATAGATTAACTCAGCTTTCTTGAGTCATTGATTTTGTCGGGGTCCGTTCATCAGGCTGACATCTGGAAAAACCTTAAATAAATATTTATCATTCTCAAAGGAACCTGGCTTCCGGCGAGGGTGTAGACAGGTCTATTGGTACTCCCGCAGGCTGGCCATTTGAAGGCAAGAGCTCTGTTGCCCTCTGGGCCGGATCTTGGATGCCCACAGGTGCTCACCATTGATGGAGTCCCTTCCAAAACTCTCAGAGACTAAGGTCTGCCTGGGACTACCTGGAGGAAGGGTTGTTGATTCATTCACCTACCCACCCAGCCTTCCTCCCTTCCTCTGTCTCTCCTTCTCTCCCCCTAACCCACCCTCTTTTTCTCTCTCCCTCCTCCCCTTCCTCCCTCAGTCCTTTTCTCCCTTGTTCCCCTTTTCTCTTTACACCCTCTCTTCCCACAGCTCTCCACCCTTGCTCTACTGGGGTACAAAGGAATCTGTGGGTGTAACCCAGGAGGAAACCTCAACCTACAACCTTCAAGTCCATCTGCTCCACAGGACAGACTCAGTCACCAGGGGCAGGCCCATTTCTGCCTCCTGGGTCATTGTTGTTGTTCCCTGATCAGCTCCCCTGGTAGCCTGCCTCTCACTCATGCCCAGTGCTACCCGTGTCCTAACTGGCCTCCTGAGGACAGCTTGTCTACATGATCTCGGGGATTCCGTACACCTTACCAACATCCCTTCCTGCTCAGACCCTCTTACATGCTATCTCTCTTCTTGAGACAGCCTACTCTGGCCTCAACATCTGACCTGGCCTCTGGCCGCCTCCACCCATCTTCTTCAGACTTGTGTTCTTTCCTAGGCTTCCTCTTGGCTGGTGGTATGTCCAGAGATCACCTGACAAGGGTCACCTCCTGCACCTGACTCCACATATTTATGTATTACTTCCCTGACCAATGAGGCTCTCAAACATGATTGGTGCATGGCCTCCCTGCCCAGTCTGAACTGGAAGTCCAAGCCATCTTAGGACCATGTACAAGGCTGAACTTTTGAGAGGCTCCTGGAAGACCCAAGGGAGCAGGAGGAATCGTGAGAGGACCAGACTGCCTTCCCTCCCCAGCATGCCCAGGGCATGCAGTCAAGACGTTTGGATTGGGTAGAAGATGTGTGTCTAGGAGCTGAGCCAATAAGATGGTTGGAGAAGACAGGAAGAGGAATCCTGAGGAGGAATTTGTGCATGGGTGTAGACTGGGAATTGCTCTGGGGTTTGAGCTTCTGGTTTGGGGACTACTGAGCTGGAGAAAGGCATATTGAACAGGTGAGAGGCAGATACAAGGCTGGAGGAGAAATCAGAGGTCAATCCTGAGGTCCTTCTGTTTTATACTAAGGGTTGGAAGAATTCCTGGAAAGGGTTAGAACAGGCCAGTGGACAGAAAGACATGACTCACAGCTTCTGTGCTTGATACTAGAGTGGGATTTGCTATGTTCTCCCAAGTCTTTCACATGGCTACACACTGCACCTGCCTGCCCCCCTTTGCCTGGGCATGCTGGGAGGGCCCGCATTCTAGCGCTTCCTAAGATTGCCTTCCAACTTAGGCCAATCTGCCACTCTGTCCAAGGTGTGTGTTGCCCATGGATGTCTACCTAACATTGGCTGCAGCAGACTCCTGGCTTTCCCACCATCCACCTAATCAGCTGTTGACTTCTCTTCTTCAGAGGGTGTGTAGAAGTCAGAGAAGTGAGCACCAGTGGATGAGTGGCGTGTGCTCCTGCATGGAACACATGCCCTGTGCCCAGCCTTGGGTTCTCATCTCTGCCCATTGTAGACCATCCTGCTTGCTCCCACACCCAGTGTGAGCATCAAAGTAGATGTGGAAGTTCCTCCAAAGTGCAAAATGAGGAACAAACCACAGGTTCCTTTTTATCCGGCCGCAGCTCCTGGATTGCGCTCTCACAGCGGCTCAGAGGGGTTCACCTCCCACCTGGGCTCTGGGGGACCAGAGAGGCTTTGAAGCATTGTGGAGGAGGCCCAGCAAGGCAGCTTCTTGGGGCAGTCCTTGGAGCCTGGGGTGTGCTTTGAAGGTACGGAGATTTGACTACCTTATTCCGTCTTTTTTTTTTTTTTTTTTGCATTAATAAAACTTGAGGTAGGAAAGAAATTTAACACAATCCAACACTGACAGCTGAGCTCTCCCATTTTCTTCTCATTCTGTAAGGGTTTTTTTTTTTAATTTTTTTTTAATTTTTGGAAAAAAATCAAAACGAATTATGATTAATACAGTACATATTAAAACTTTTAACCTGGTACCTTTGTAAAGTAAAAAATGTTCCCAACATATTACATTTTTAATCACATGAGTTAATTACTCTTTAGGGAGGCCCTGAAAGTTCTGGAAAGGAGGGCATTGCAGATTTCAAAGAATGAGACAGAAACTGTCATTTTAATGAGAATGCAAATGAGGATCTTTAAGGTTCAATGAAGGTCACAGAAGCTTAATCATCAAATTACTGTGGTCATTTATTGCCAGTAACAAATGAATATTAAAAGCTATTGTTTTAACAGATTAGACCTTCAAATTATTATTATTCCAAAATTTCCCAGGTGCCTGAATATAATTTAAGAATTATTAATGTTGGGACTCTCTTCAGACTTGCAGGCTTCTCTCCAGGGGTATTAGTCCTGGAAAGATGTGGGCTATCTCTCTCCCCAGATATCAACTGCGGGTTCTTCTCACTGATTCTTCGACACTGTGGCTAGGTCTGTCTACCCAGGAGAGGTACCCTGCTGGCCCCTCACAGGATCCTATTCCGTGTCCTCAGGAGTGGCTTCGTAATGCCCCACTGTGACAGCACAGCCACTGAGGAGGTGGGAGCCGAAGAAGGATATGGAAGACACCACCACAGAGGCATTGTGTCCTGGCCTGTCACACTCACTTCTGTTGTTCTGTGACAGCCCAGGACTGGCATACTGCAGCAGGCTTTGTGGTATCAACTCGAGGGAGGAGGAAGGGCTAAGTGAACGCATGTCACATGACCTTCCTGGGGTGACAATAAGTAGCATCAAGTCAGTCCATATAGGAAAGAACAAAGAAAGGATCCTCTCCGAATCCTGCCTCGTGAACCAATGAATGTACTAGGGTTATTTCCAGGGACATGAGTGGCCTAAAGATACTATACTTGGAAGCCCCAAACCAATCAATCCTTCCTTTTCAAATACCTTCAGGCAGGAGTGGAGTCTTGTGATGGACTTTTGAACATCTTATGGTCCCCTTGTGAGTCTCGTGACTTTTTTTAACCAGAGAATGTTATTTGATCTCATGAGGGTCTCCTGCAGGTCGCCACAGTGGCTGTAGTTCAGGACTAAAATGACTGCACAGCTGTTTCCATCTCAGAGGAAACAGCTACACCACAGTGTGGGGCTGGTGCAAGGTGACCGCGTGGCACAGCCATTCTCCCCTCATGGCCTTGGATGTTAAAGCGAGCTCTTCCTCTCTCCCAGCACAGCAGGTGGATCCCATTGTGCTTCTGATACCCGGCAGGGGCTCAGACCCCTCTGCTGGAGAGCATCAGGTGCAAGGATGCTGACTCCCTAGGGAGATCCCTTTCTGGCTTTTCTCAGTTATCCTTCACCTCTACACAGTGGATCCTCAAGTGGGAATGTATCTTTAGAAATGAAGATCATTGCAGGAGGAGAGAAGAAGCTTAGCATTAGACGCCCTAATGTTAGCTAGAGTGTGTGCCCTTCCACAATGTCAGCACCCTGGAGTTTGAGGCCTTCTGCATCCAAGCTGTGCCCATCCTTATTGCCGAGGCCCAGGGTATAGGAAGGTTGTTACTTGGCTATAGTTGGCTGATGGTTCCTTCTGGGGTCTTTGGGAGATTGGTATGCTTTTGCCTGTTTAAAGGTTGCACATATAGGACTGGTGGCTCCCAACCAAGGCTCTGGCAGATAGATGGATCTGTGCATATGGGGCATGAAGGCTAAGGCCCACTGATTTCCTCTTCCATCCCTCCCTGGCAGGGGTATCCTCATCTTGGGGCTTGGGATTTTATAGGTAAAACTGGGATCCAGGGTCTTAACCAAGACTTTCTAAGACTAAGTCTTCCTGCAGATAAGGGAGACTGACGGTGTTAGCAAGCATTTGAGGCATGGGGGCTTGGAACCTAGCTGTGGGCTTATGGCACAGGGGCATAAGGTTTGTTCTGGCAAATGGGAATGCTGTGTGGTGGAGAGGTGAGTCCCTGCCTCCAGGACAATCCTCACCTCCTCCCCTTCCATGGCAGCCTCCCCCACCGAGCTGTCTCTCTGGGGTTTGCCAGGCTCCCAGGACTGTGCCATTATCACTGCTTCTGTATCTTCCACACCACAAGGAAAAGTAATTAAATGTAATAGATGCTGAGGCTTCCAAAATCACATTATTTAGGCGCTGCTTGCACACACACACACACACACACACACACACACACACACACACACACACAGGCATGCTAAGCTGCAGATAATTAATAGATTTATTTAAATCAGCCTCCGCCATCTGTATTCAGCAAGGATGGGTGCTTTCTTCTCAGGCCAGCCTACGTTGGAACACCTCAGCCTTGTGAGAGAAGCTGGGAGACCCCAGAGGAGCAGGTGATGCTGAGTTCCAGGAAATGGCACCCAACAGGTGTCATTGATGTGGGGTAACCAGGGCTACCACAAAAGAGTTCCCACAGGGAGACCTGATCTGGAAGTGGGGCAGGCAGGGCCATGGTGCTATACAGGCTGGCCTAGGGACGTACCCCACAGGCACACACTAGAGAGGCAAGATGCTCCTGCCCTTTTTATCAGTCACTGAGGCCAGTGGCCCTGGCCCTGTGCAAACTGTGGGTCTCTGCCTTCGACATTTGGCTTGGATCTAGGCTGTGGCTCTCTGTTCTGCCATACTCCATACTCTCTCTTCCTCTTCTCAAAGTGCAGAGACACTTCCTGGTGCCGGTAGCTGCATAGGGGGCGGGGGGCAAGAGGTTCCAAGTCATCATTGGCCAGATGCTAGTTAGATGCTTGGGAGTAGTCCTCCTTCTGAGGGGAAGGTGGCTGTGCAGCGGGGGTGGGGGACATGGCTGAACCACAGCCTGGCAGAGGAGAGTTAGTGATTATAGGGCATGCCCCTGGGGGAACCCAGCTCCATCCATGTATCTGGAAGGGGATAGCTGTCTCATTGTGACAAATCCCAGCTGTTGGAGGAATCCTAAGGGGTCAAGTGCAATGTCACAGTTTGGAGCACTTCTGGACATTGAGGTTGATCGCATCCTGGGTATCCGAGCTCTCTTGTTGCTTGCAGGCCCCCCCCCACCCCCAGAGTGTTCAGAAAGAATCTGACATCAGGTGCTTCTATCAGAGGCTCTCTCCCATTTGTTCCAAGGCTGAGCTTAGCTCCATCTTCACAGAGCCTGCAGCCAATGTGGGTTCCCTAAATGTGAGGGAAATGTATGAGCAGCAGGGAGGATGATGGAGAATGTGAGTTCTAGTCTTGCTAGACTTCCAAGTTCTGGAAAATTGGGATGTCCTGGTAAAGGAGATTATGCCTCCCCGCCTGCAGTAGGGGCAACTTGGTGCTGTCATAGTGTCTCGGGTAGGGAAGCCATAGAGAAAACGTTTCTGTCTCAGACAGAACTGGAGCCTCGGGTTCAGGTTCTCCTGTGAAAATGTAAGCGCATGTTCTACCCCTCCCTGCCAAGGTTGCCAGAGGAACTGGGCCCTTGGAAGTGGGTGGAGAAGGCAGTGCCTCGCTTGTGCTGTTGCCGTGGCTGCACAGCCCCCTCATTCAGAACGGCTACATGTGGTCATTCTTGTGGCTGTTCCTCACGGTACAGGAAAGTACCCAGTTTTGGGTCCAGTGCCTAAAGGGGGCCAGGATGGAGTTGGGCTACTTCCTTGTCCCCTTGGCATGGACTTTTAAAAGCTGGAGTGACCCACTAGATCTTCCATATCCCTCCAGACACGTCTATGAAAGTAGCCAGGCCTGCGTTACTGGTAAATCTTTTATCCACTTTTGGCTATGGCTTGCAGGAACAAGATCGTAGGGTCTGTTGTGCAGAGGGGCAGTTATTTCTCCTGGATTCCATAAGAGAGCCAGCTCCAAGCACAGGCAGAGTCCTTCCTGTGTGAATTCTGGGGATAGGGAGGCTTCCAAGACCCAGCCAAAGGCAGAAACAGGAGACCCAGTGGAGCTGATCCCCTCTTCAGAGCTGTGCTCAGGCTCACCATGCAGCTCCTGAGAAGCTGACTTCCCTCTGGGTCCTCCATGGGCTTCTTAGGGAAGCCGACAGACATGCCAAGCGCCACAGCTCCTGGAATCCTGGCTTTACCCACATTTCCTCCCCACTTGGTCCTTGAATTAAAGGAGAAAATGACACTGAGTTTATTCCTGGACAGAGGGAAAGCATTCTTTTTTTAAAGCTCAGCATACCCATCACGCGTTTATACACTTGGCAGAGCCTATTGAAGGAGGGGGAGGAGCACGGGGTCTGGGGACTCATGCTTCGTGACATCGCCGGTATTTAGGGTGAATTATGGGCCAATTATGTCTTCCTGTCAACGGCATGTGCCAAAGTCTTCTATCCAAGTACTTAAGACTTTGAACGTATCTAAAGAGGGTCTCTACAGTGGGGATTAGGGTGCAATGAGGTCATCAGTGCAGACACTAATCCAGTATGGTTGGTGACCTTGTAAGATGAGGCGATCAGAACAGGGCCAGCCCCCAGGAGGTGACTTTGGAAGGACACAAGTACCAGGGAGAGGGGCCTCTCTTGACCAGCAAGCCTCACTCCTTGCTCTGGGATGTCCAACCTCCTGTGGTAGAGGAGACTAAATTTCTGTTCAGCGTCAGCTGCCCCTCTGTGACGTTTCACCATGGCCAAGAACCACCCAAGGAAGAAGCATGGGGGGGGCAGGGAGTGCTGATCTCAGAGTTTGATTTCCTGGAGGTCTCCTGAATTAATGACTGCCACTCAACTTCACCCAGTCCTCCACGCACAAGCTCTCCAAGGTCATGGCCATCCATAGCCACTCCCAGATACCAGGCACTGTGGCTGTTCTCAAACAGATGGGTCACCTCCAAATCCATAGCAGGGGTCTAGTCTCGGTGCACCCCCCCTTCTAGCGGGGAGTTTTCCTAGCAGAAGCCCTTGTTGCTTATGGGAACAGTGACCTCCATTTCCCTCCACGCCTTTGCTGGATTCTGCACATTAGGAGGATAAGTTCAGACTCTCGGGAGCAGGGAAGGTGACGGGAACTCCCAGATGGCTAAGGAGCTGGCCTGCGCCGATTCGTTCTCATTCAGCACCATGGTCGCAACATCCCAATATAGTCATTATTGCGTTTTCGCTTTCTGTAGCCGCATTATAATGCGAGCTTATGTTCAATTTGCTGGGAGCCAGCAAATCGTCGCCTGCTTTTTCTCAGCACACCCTCATTTGCTGCGTGCCCTAGGTGTTTCTTAAAGTCTAGGTTTTACACATAGACAAATTAAATCTTGTTTTTGAATGTGTCCCTCTCCAGAAGCGACATAATGTGTTTTAATAGCCGTCGCACCTCTCGGGGCTCGGAGCTCACGATCATCTGCATTTTCAAGCAGCGCATTACTTACAGGGACATGTCCTCAACGCCAGTAATGAAGCCAGTGAATGGAGTGGGCTCTGTGCGGGGCCTCCCTGTCTCTCTCCTGCCCCTGCTCCTTGGAGGCTCGTGTCAATAAGAGTCCTTTTGTTCTCTGCATTTTTAATTCATCCCAGTGTCAGTCAACCCGCATGTGCCTTCGTATCTTGCCCATGGGGCACCCTCAGGCAGGAGAGGGACCATGTTGTCAGGTGCATGCAGGTGACAAAGCCATGTTAGTGAGTAAACCAGGGTAGGGAGAGGTCGGGATCAAGCCCATGAAAATGGGAGGGTAGCGGTTCCTGGACCAGAAACATGCAGATGCCTCTGTGAGACATTCTGTGCTCAATTGGCCATTCACCTGCTAGGATTTTAGGGGACACCAGGAGCAGGTGCCACCCACCTGTGGAGTCACAGCCCCACCAAATGAATCTACTAAAGGACTAGTTAGAAAGTGGTGGTGCTCAGAGGTAAGCCTCTAGAGGTCATTTAGGTCACGTGGCGTGCCCTGATAGTGGTGCCCGTACTCTGAAGAGGAAATGTGAGAGCGTTTCTATAAGCTCTGTTTCCACTGTGTGAACACTGAAAAATGACAAGGGTCCTTCTGAGACCCAAACAGAGAGCCTCCTCAGGGCCATGGCTTGGCCTATGGATCTTTGAGACAGCATGCAAGCTGACATGAACAGTGGGCATTCCTGCTGTCTCACTTGTGCCAAGACAACAGAGCTCAGATGCTGTGACAGTTGAGCGGTGACTGTGACACAGCCCTACGGCTGCGAAGACATCTGAAGAGGTCACCCATGAGGCTTTGTGATCCAAGGCCTCTCCAAGGGCATCGGGGGCTTCCTTCCCTACCACTAGACTACTCTTTCTGGATTTGCTCTTACAGAAGCTCAGATGTGGACACGGGCTTGACCATGGAGGATACAGGCTTCTTCTTCACGTGCTTCAGAGTCCTCTGTTCTGGTTTGGCAGCTTTGTGCAAGGAGATAACAAGTGTGGCAGAAGCAGGGGACCACAAGGGATGACCTGGGGAGCCATGGGGTTTACAGTGGCACAAAACATGCCGCCTGTCCCATCAGGAAAGCAAGAAGCCACCCGACCAAGAGGGTCAGCGGGCTAATGACATCACATGAGTGTTACCTTCTTCCTTCTCCATGTTTCTGGGATGTTTTCCTGGCACACCTATCCAGCACACTTGTCTACAACATCTTTTCTGCTTTAAAGAGAAACTCACTCAGCCTATGGCAAATCCAACTCAGGACGCACAGAACACAAAGCTTTTCCTGCATCTGGGCTGAGTCTCCTCGTCTCTGTGACCCCCTCTTTTCTCCCTCACTCCCTGTACCTTTGCAGATTGTAATATCCTGGGGCCTCTCCAGGGGAGAAGGCTGCCCCAGAAGTATGCAGGCTGCTGGCTAGGGAATGTGTGTGTGTGTTGTTGGGGGAATCTCAGCTTCTCCCCAACTAGGTGGCAGCCAGATGTTTCAGGCCACAAGCGTGGCTGAAAGTAAACTCAAGCCTGTTGTTCCTAACTGATCTGCCCTCTTGGGGCCAGGACACTTGGCAGCTCCTAACCAATCATCCTCGCTCTCTCATCCTCCTCTCCCCAGTGTAAGGACTGAGATGATTGACTCCTCCACCAGTGGGATATAATTGCAACCCACAGACCACATCCCTGTTAGAAAGTTCTGGATGCTAGCGGGCAGGAGTGAATTACTTTTGCAAGCTGAGATCCCCCATGGATTTTAAAATCAATAAGCTATTTCTGACGCTCAGGACAGAGGCGCATGGTGGACTTGAGCTCCGACCTCCTCGGGAAGTGGATGTTCTCGCTGCTGCCCAGGACTGAACTAGCTGCCCACACTCTGGGAAAAAAAGTGACACGGGGCCAAAGTCATTTCCATTCATTGCTGCATAGTAAAGGGAGGGGTCTGAGGGCAGTGGCTCGGCCCGTAGCTTCAGTGTCCAGCTCTAGCCCAAGCTTGAGGACTTGAGTTCTCTGTGCCTAATTTTCCCTTCCTGAGGGTGAATCTAAGGCATGGACTAATGGCGTGTTCTATGTCCTCTGCTAGTTCCTGTCATATAGCGAGCCCTAAAAGATGTCAGCTGTACAAACCACCATTCCTGCTAACTCCTTCTAGAGAAGGGAACCACAGGATGACTGGTGGGCAGCTCTACAGACCTGGCATAGCAGCCTGTGACATAGAGGGGACAGCCTTTCCAGTAGACCTGTGTCTAGGGAGGAAATGCCAGGATTCCATTTTGATGAGGATCCCAATGGTAGGGCTTTAAGACCCTCTAGATTCTGTTTATAGAACCCTTGACTCTACCTGCTTTTCCAGGACTTTCAGAGGGCCGTCTGGACCACTATAGAACCTGGTTACATCAGGTGAAGGTGATTGGAACCTGGTCCTCTACACTGCTTTTCTTGGACTCATCAGCCACAGAGAAGGGAAATCCTTGCAAACATAGGAGATGCTCCAGGACTTTGTGATTTTGCTGCTTGATCCCTCTCTTGGTATTGGGGATGTCTGGATGCATGACAGACTAGAACCTAGGGCAGCTCTTACACCAGACACTGGGCCCATATGCTCCCTTGCAGCCAAGTGTTGGCCCTTGACCTTCAGCCATTTCTGACATTAAGCAAGCAGAGCAACTGCCTCTCCTGGATTCTCAACCTAGCCTTTGCATGGGTCCTTTAGGTTCTGCAGACAGGTAGCCCACCACTATCCCGGGGTTCATCATGTTTCCCCATGGGGACAACAGTGGGTATTTATGCTAGAAGGAAGATTGGCTCTGAATGTCTGGCCTCACAAGTAGCTTGGGGATCAGCATTGAATCCACAGGGAATATGAGAAGCTGACTTGAGGTGTGTGCAGGAGTCTCTTCATGTGAGATGCAGGTGATGTCCTCACTGTTCCTGAAAAGCAGGTGCTAGTTCCCAAAGGAACTCAGCAGCAGCCTTTTGGGACAGGTTCTTGTTTCTGCAAGGTGCTAAGGGAGTCAAAGACACGGAGCTGCTGGAGCTAAGGGTGCTGGAGTCTTATTCTTATAGCTACCCTTCAGGCCAACCTGAACTGCGCTCACTCTGGGAGGAGTGGCTAGCTGCCTTCCTCAAATGACTATATGGCATGTGTTTGACTTACCAAGCAGGGTGGTAAGGTAACAGGAGTTCCAGTGACCATGGGATTGATCTCAAGGGCATGGTCACCCTGCCATGCTTCCCCCATGCCTGCTTAGCCTGACCTTTCTGCAGGGCCAAATGGGACTCCTCTCATGTTCCCTGGCTATCAGAGTGCAGGGGGCTCACTCAGTTGTGAGCGTAAATCTGAGGCCCAGGAACTAGCATAAAGAGCTCTGCCCCCTTCTAGGCTGCAGTGCATTGGGTGATGACGCTGTCCCAGTTTCAGGAGTGGAGAAACATCATCCCCTGTGATGTTTAAAGAAAGAAGTTTTTTTAAAACCCCAGAGCCACTGGTCCATATCCCTCTGCTTAGCTGCACCTACCTATTTGTACTGACTTTGGACAGAATCTACTGACTCCCCCTTCAGAAGAAGCTTTGAGGAGTCCGCTGAGAAGTCTTGCTACTCCCAGGTCCTTGGGCCTGAGCTCTTTCCCAATCTCTGAAGGGTTTCCAGAGCCTGGTCCCCACCCAGGCCTGAGATTAACCCTTAGATACCTGCACATTGCTCTTGGCACAGAGCTTGCCCTGCAAGGCAAACATTGCCCCAAGCACTGTCCACTTCAGGCTGTAGTCTTCCTTTGGCAAGTCTAGATTTTACTTCAAGAGTACCCCTTTCCTAGGTAGATCCAGGGAAGGTGGGTGGATGGCTGGGAGGGCTGATGGATGGAGGATAGAAGGGCTGATGGAGGATGTATAGAAGGATAAACGGAAAGGAGAGTAGATGGGGAGATGGATTAGTGGACTGATGGGGGTTGTGTGAGTTCTAGAGCAAACAAATACTCATCCCAGATAGGGTGTTAGCCACAGTCCAAAATGAAACAATTTCACTCAAATCTAGTTTATTGAGCCAACAAATTCTCAGGAGTCGCTTACAGGACAGTGAGTAACTCAAAAGCATCTGCTTCATCCCAGTGCAGGAGATAACCTATGAAAACTACATCCCTGGAGCTACCTACCCAACTTGCAGGTTGCTCCACCAGAGAGTCTCCTTTTCCCTGGTGATTGTTTGCTGCTTATATAACTTCCTGAGCTTCCTGGCCCTTCCTGAGCTTTGTCGATCTCCCATTTCCTCCCTCCAGAAGAAAATGATGCAGTTCAGATGGAAAAGGCAAGCTACACAACACTGAGTGAACAGATGGATGGGTGAGTGGACGGATGGATGGATGGATGGATGGATGGATGGATGGATGGATGGATGGATAGATGGATGGATGGACAGGTGTATGTATGTATGTATGTATGTATGTATGTATGTATGGGTATATAAATGGACCAATAGATTTGACAGTTGTGTTGATGGAGGGTAGATGGATTAGTAGACTGGTAGATGAATGGATGATGGATTGACAAGTGGATGTGTTATTGAATGAATAAATAGATTGGTAAATGGAGAGTTGTGCTCTGGATGGTAGACAGGTTAGTGGGATTTGTGGCTATGCCAATGGATGGACAGATGATGAATGAATGCATAGATGGATAGATAGATAGATAATAGGCAGTGGATGGATGGGTAGTTGAGTTGGTAGATGGATGATGGGTGAGTGGATGTTTAGATCAAGTGATTTATCAATGGATAGATAGTTGGTAGATGGATGTTGGGTGAGTGGATAGATAGATGGATGATTGATCATTGAATACATGGTTGGTAGATAGACAGGTAGATGGGTGGCTAAGGTGAAATGAGTAGACACCTGTAGGAGCCTATGAAGATGTTTTATCTTGGGATAGGACACTGGCGCCTGTACTCACACAAAATGGAAAGGATGAAAACATACATTGAAGCTGACAGTGTGGTCTCTTCCTGCGGTAGCCAGAATGCCAGTGATGAGTCTTATGTGGGACTGAGGGGATCAGACAGGAACCTTTCCAGTGCCAGATCAGACATCTCTGATCTCATTGCCCTCCCAGCTCCTCTCTGGCTGAGCAGCAGGGAAAGCGCTCACTTTTCTATCTGGGCGATAGAGGCTTTCTGACACCACCCCGTGTGTCGCAGCTCACCTGAACCCCCTGCTTCTACCTGTGGCTTTGTACCTACCCTTCCTTCCACCCCATCTGTGTTTTCTCCTGCCACTGTGGGAACATTTCACTAGCTACTTCAGTGAGGTCAAATCTATTATACTAAAAAAAAGTCTATAAGGACCACGTCTCTCTCTGTGCCTAAGTGAGTTCACTTAGGATATTAACCTCCAGCCTCATTCATTTTGTATTAGACGTCAGGATCTTTTTTCAAGGATGAGTAGTATTCCCTCACTTATACTGGTATTTAATACGTGTGTTAATGCACTAATTTGTACAATAGTATACAACTCTCTCACACATACATCGTTCTCCCCTGATTCATCAATCTGCACACAAATCTGTGGGCTCCAAGGCCAAGTCTGCATCTTGACTGTTGTGAACTGGGCTTCAGACACGTAGGAATGTTGGCATCTCCTTGGTTACCTGATGTCTTCCCTTTGGATATGGATCCTGAACTGGGACAGCTGGGTCCTACAGAAGGTATGTGTTCAGTTGTTTGAGGTTCCTTCATAATGGTTTCCATAATGGCTACACTAACGCAGTCTTGAGAGAAAATTTAAACTACAAGAACTGAACCATGTCCCTCCCATCCTCCCCAAAGATGCTTTGGGGGCTTAGCCAACCTGAAGGTGAACCTAGATACCACAGATTGAGAAACAGTCTTGGTCAATAGGTGTCTAAGCCAGGCTCCTGATGGGTCTTGGTGTTCTTGACTGTGTGCTCCATCTGTAGAATGCTCTTGGGGATATCAGGTGTGTATAAGTGGGTGCTGACTTCCTCCTAACTTACCCTACCCACAATAGTTGTTGAGATATCATGTTTCTAGAACCTTTTGGGTAAAAGGAGGGTGCCAGAAATGTTCCTGGAATTTTGTTTAGTTTCATCAATGATCAACGGGTAAAGACTTTACTCCTTTCTGCATGCTGGCCTCCCCCTAAGTCCGAGAAAGACACCACACACACACACACACACACACACACACACACACACACACACACACACACACAGTGCCGAGGAGATCAGGAGTGGGTGAATGGATAGGGAAGGTACAACAAATGTTTATCCTACAGATGCCAGCACCTTGTGGTTGAGATGCAAGGTCGCAGGGAAGCTCATGGTCTCCAGGTAATGGGGCTTTCAGAATGTCCGCGCGGCTTTCTAGAGAAAGTATGGCGGCACACACTTGTATGAACATAATAGGGATGCGCTACGACCTCTCTCCAACGCAAACAGCCACAGATGTGCACATAGGGATATACCTAGACATGTGTGCATGTATGAACACCAAATTAAGTATAGCTGCATATTTGGTACACACAGACACATGTGAGCATGCACAGAAACTTGTGACCACATACCTGTAGCATGCATTTAGATAAAGACACTTTTACTAATGAACACATGGCTCATAAGCTGCTTGTAAGCAACCTAGGTAGCCTGCTGGGCGGGAGTAAGTCAGCTCCTCATGTTCCAGTCTTTATGCATCTAGATGTCTTCATGGGTCCCTCCATGCAGGGCCTGGATCTCTGAGAGGCTCAGTCTGTGCTGCAGTGACCACCTCAAGGCTGCAGCACTTGCTTGGGAACTATGTGTATGTCTTTTTCCTCTCCAGCCCTATTCACTGAGGGCAGTGCCCTGCTGAAGTCTGCCTTCCTCATTTTTTTCATGTCACCTGCTACCCCCTGATTCCCTGACCTATGCCCATGGGTCCTCCTGGGGCCAGCCTATACCCCTTCTCTTCTCATCCTGGCTCTCAATTCAAGTTGGTGTCCGAGCCATGCCCACTGTTTCATTCATTCACTTGCTCATTCATTCATCCACATACGTGTACAAATACATTGTGTTCTATGTATGGTGGGTGGTGGTGTGTGTGTGTGGTGCATACACATAAGTGTGCAGATGTGCATACCCATGTGTGTGCACGCCCACATGTGCGAATGCCAAAGCCAGAGCAGGACACTGGGTGTCCTCTTCTATCCCTCTCCAGCATACTGCCTTGAGAAAGGGTTTCTCAGTGAACAACAAGCTCCACTGTTCAGGTAGCAAGCTCTAGGAATCTACCTCTGTGCTTCCAGACACGCTGGGCATTCAAATTCAGGTCCTTCTGCTTGTAGAGCAAGCGCTAGTACCCAAGGAGCTGTCCCCGCAGCCCCTGTGCACACGCATCTTTAATGATGAGTTTAGGGCTCCGCGTTTGGCTAGCTGCTGGACTTTTTCTGAGACTTGTCTGCGAGCTGGTTTTAAGATGTGCATAGCAACAGAGGGTTTACGGTCCCGTTCCATCTGTGGAGCTTCCCACAGAAGAGACCACTGACTAGAACCACGGAGAGAAAGAGAGAGACCTCGTATTTTACTGTTAAGATTTTGCCGGTTGAAGGAGATTCTTCCCAATTTCAGGGCCCAGTGCCTCTTTGTGCATATTCTGCAGGCCTCGTCTGCATCTCAAAAGTCTCCCGGTTATCTCTTCTTCCCTGTGATTCCTTTCTCTGCTCGAAACCTGGTCAGCTTTCCCTGTAGGGGTGGGTGGAAAGGTTCCTCCAGCTGCCATTAGTGACATACAGAGCAGCCGGTCAGTATCTTGGTACCTTCTCTTTCCCCACCAGCATGGGAGGACACTGCTCTGCTCTCAGGGGAAAGCCAGCAATCTCGAACAAAAGCCCATTATCGGTTCACCTCAGATTTGATAGGTCAGAACTGACTTACTCTTCTATTCGATTTTCCAGGGTTTCATGGCTGCTTGGCTCCAGGTCTGCCCATCAGATCTGTTTAGAATATAGCAAGCCCTTCCATTTCTTACCACTCCCCCCCCCCCATGTTCTCTTTCCTGACTTCACAATTTTTAATAGGAAGCTTACACATATGAGGTATCCTCTCCAGACTGTAACACCCCTAGGTGTTTTCTTTGCTTCTCTTCCATAGGCTCCACACTCTTGGCCTGATAGATCCTCCACCCCTGGCCAAAATGAGTGTTTCTGCACATTTTACCACATAAGACCTGACCCCGGCATCTTAAGGCATGACCACGACATTCCTTTAAAGCTTCTCGTTTTCTGGCTTTGTGTGATAGCTACAGTGTTTTCTTGTGTTTTTAGCATGATGGAATTTAGGGTTATTGTGGTTCCTTTATTCTTTCCTGAATCATTTCTGTCCTCTTGGAGTTAGATGTGGAATGCGTGTCTTCAGCCTCCCTTATCTATTCTGTCCTGGCTTTCTGGAGACACCTGGTGATCCCGTCTGCCAGTCCATGTTACATGGGACGGGGAGCTGTAGTCATAGAGCCAGAGGGCAGTAACTGGTTGGTGTGCAGGATATGATCAGAACACAGTTATAATTTGTCAGCACACGATAAATGGTCTGCGTGCAGTGACTGGTTAGTGCCTGTAAGGGGCCAGAACTGGACAGTGCACAGCAATGATCGGGGTGTAGAATTTGCCAGTGCACAGTGAGGGACCAGTACGAAGTGACTGGTCAGAGGACTGCCTGTGTTCTCTGTAAATAGAGTGTAGTGTTTATAGATAGGCCTCTTTGGAAGTGGGCATAGAGTCTAAGAATGGACTGGCCTGGTGAATTTCACAACCAGGGCACTCTGTTGCCCAGACATTTGGGCTGTGTTGCGTAGAGGTACTCCCTGCATTCCACCCCACTCCACACCAGCTGTGTATGCAGCCCTGACTTTTCCACGAGGGCAGAGGTCATGGGCATAATTGGCTAAATGCTTAAGTCTATGAATAATCTGTTTTAGAATAGCATAAACATATGCAAGATTACCAAGAAAAGCAATTATATTAAATGCAGTTATCAAATGTAAAAGAAAAAACCCATTTTGATACAAGGGTATGTTTGCGTCTTTATTAAAGCATTACATAAAAAGCCTAGCTGTAGAATGACTGTAATTTGAAATAATGGTGAACATAAGCAATGTACTATGATAGCCATAGATCTGTAACTTGATATGAAAATACCTGTGATTTCTATTGGTGACAAAGCCACAGTAACAACTAAACTATTGTGTTTACTGCCTCCATGCCTAATTGAAGGCAAGTTCATTTTTGCCTAGAGACATGTAAAATAAAATACCTCTTCCCCCCACCTGGGTTCCTGTGCCTGGGGCATATGGCATGTAGGGACTGTCCCCTCTTTGGGCAGCACGACATGGTTTACTCAGCTAACTTCCCTGGCAGTAACAGTTTCTGGGGTACAGAGCCTCGATCAGACGAATCTTCGGCGAGGCTGCTCTTTGGCTAAGTGCCAGTCCATGGGCCGGCTGGAGAGACCCCTTAAATGGTTCCAACTCTGGCATCCCAGGTGCTATGGCTGGAGGAAGGGGCATTCCTCATAGCCCCCTTCTTCTTCTCTGCCCCCAGCACCAGGATTTCCCTGGCTTGCTAGCTCTTGATACTCATTCTCAGCACCGTCACGGTCTTACGACTTTTAAAGGGTCTTTTCCTCTGTGTCCATTGCACTGGTCTGGTGTCCCCTCCTGAGGCCTGTGGTGGCTTTCTCTATTCAGCTGCTGGCTTAAGCTGAATGCCCCATGGGCTCCCCTGTCTGTACAGTGCACCTGCTCCTCTGGGTGCCAAGCATAGGCTGTTTCTCACCTGTGGTTTCTGCAAAGGGTACCAGCAACACTGCCTGCCAGCTCAGTAGGAGAGCTTGGCACCTGGGGGAGGATGCTTCAGGTCCTTAAAATTGGAGATACACCCATTCTATACAGTGGGTATGAATTCATTGGTGGGCCATGCATTTCTTTAGGAACTTTCTTCTCTTTTTATAAATTCAGTTTACAGAAGGATCCTTCAAATGGTTAGTTGTTTTTAGGTAGTGATCCTTTTTCAGGATTTCAAATAATGTGTGCCTGATTGGGGACAGAGCAAATGTCAGGAGTGGGGCCTTCTCTCCTGGTTGCTGTCTTTTGGGGGTCAAGTCTGTGTGTGTGATGAGCACCTTCCTTGACTCTGAGCCCTCTGAGGTGGAGCTCACTGTTCCAGGTGCAGTGAGTAGGCCAGCGACCTTGGCGGAGGTCAGACTTCCTAAGATGGACAGGCAGGATCCTGAGGCTGCTGTGTGGATGGCTTTGCTGGAAGATGTATGGGAATATATAAATGGATGGGGTGGGGCAGTTGTTTGATGGAGGGGCTCCAACGAACTGCACAAGAGAATGCCCAGTCTCTCCTACGGTAGATCTCCTATGGTAGATCCTGAATCGTTCAGTTGCTTGGCTGGTGCAAGACTGGACCACCTCTTCAGGTTGGGGGTGGGGAGCTCTGACTGACTTCTGTCTCTCTCTCTCTCCTCGATGTCTTCTGGGGTGGGAGAGGGGTGTTGGCAGCCAGAGAGACAAATTACTTCCGAACAGCTCCTCCTCTGCTCAGGTGTGGGCATAATAGAGTCTGGTCAGCAGACAGCATCAAGTTTGGTGGCCTGGCAGCTTTACCTTTAATGGTGCTGGGTCACCCCGCTACTATAGGCCTCAATTTCCCCACGTGCACCCTAATAAGTTTGATCTATCTGACCTCTAAGAGCCCTTCAGAACTGGCCTCTTTTCTTGCATGTCACCTACACACTTGTGCAGAGAGGGAGGGAGGGAGAGAGGAAGGAGAGAGAGAGAG
>NC_022017.1:23607893-23608703 GCF_000317375.1 Microtus ochrogaster | reverse complement strand
AGACAAAAGTACTTTCAGGCCTACCGTGCTGGTGCTGGTGTTGTTAGCATGGAAGGACCCTCTACAAAAGACAGCACTGCCTCCAGCTCTGGGCCTCCAGACACAAATGCCAGCTCTTCCTTGCCGAAGAATGGAGGCGGCAGCAGGGTAATGCCTGCTGGCTTCTTCTGGGGTAGGCTGTGTGCATCCACTATGCCTGTGCTATTGGGTGTCCCGCAGCTGGCTGGAGGCGGGCACACAGGAGGCCTAGGATACAATGTGATGGGGAAGGGTGTGCTGTTTTCAAACCCCTCGGAACCGCCTACCGAGAGCAGTCTCCTCTAAACCTATCTAGTTGCTCGTCAGCCCGCCAGTCCTCCTTCTGGTTCTGCATTCTTCCGAGGACCTGGGGTAGAAACGGATTGGGGGCTGGGCTCTCTTCCCCTACTCAACGGAGCCAACCCGGCCGCTCTGCAGTGAGGCCCCAACGCACCTAGGTGGAGCCCGACCCGCAGTTTTCAGCTGGACCAGCCCCACCTGACCCGCCGGCACGCCAGACGGGGGCGCTGCAGGGCGGCCGGGTCCCCGGGGTCCCCTCCGCGGCCCAGTGCGCATCGGCAGCTTGGCGGCCGGGGCGCTGCACAGACGGCGGCAGGCGCGGGCCAGAGTCCGAGGCAGCGCGGCCTGGCCGCCTGGGCCGACAGAGACCCACACCGCGCTCCCGTTCCCTCCGCAAGCTCGCAAAGACGCCGAGCCGAGTGGCGGGCGCGCGCCACCAGCACCGGAGCAGCGGCGTCCCGCGGGCGGCGAGGCGCGCAGCGTCTCCGGCCC
>NC_022017.1:23588764-23606993 GCF_000317375.1 Microtus ochrogaster | reverse complement strand
CAGCGGGGCGCTGATGCGGCGCCTGGACCTTCGCTGCGCGACTTCGGGGGCGTCGGCCGAGTTGGCACTCCGCGATGCAGCTCCTGAAGGCGCTCTGGGCACTCGCAGGGGCCGCGCTCTGCTGCTTCCTGGTCCTGGTGATTCACGCGCAGTTCCTCAAAGAAGGTAATTGTTCCCGGCGCGCGCGGTCCCCCGTACTGCTAGCGGCGGCCCCTGCGCGTGATACTGCTTCCAGCACCTTCCACCACTACCAGCGTGGTGGGCCGAGGCTCTGCGGGGCTGGAGTGACCAGTGGCGTGAGCCTCCCAGAGCCCAGCGCTGAGTCTGCCGCCTCTCGGCGCCTCGGGGCTCACGGGTGGCACGGGTTAGGCACGAGCCCTGGCATACTGGGGCCTGGCGAGCTCCGGTATAGTCCCGGAGCCCGGGCTTATGCCCAGGCTGCAGTTGCCATCCCCTGCCCCGCAAGGCTCGGTGGCAGTTGCGCCTACCCGCATGCCATCGACCCTCGGTAGGTGGCACCAGCGCTCCACTTGGTAGCCTGGCTGAAGCCAGTGCTGAGCAGGCCAGGACTGAATGGATTGGGGGCTGGGGAAGCAAAGGTGTCAAGGGGGTGAAGACAGCGAAACTGACATGACCCATGCTACTTTCCCTGCGGAGTTGGGTACCCATCAGACTCAGGCTAGGTGGGCAAAATTCTTCATCACCGTTATGCCCAGGTCCGCGCAAGTTTTGGTTCCTTTGCCCTCCTGGTCCCCTCTAGATTGCAGGGTTGTCCCATCCACTTCTCGAGACTCTGTTGAGACTTACGTGGCATTCACATTGGACTTGTGATCTTATGGTCACAGTAGCCCTTTGGGAATCCCGCCCTTGAGTTAGTTGGTGTGTGCTGGCAGACAGCAAATGGTGGGCACTTTCGGAAACTGCCTGCCCGCCCTTTGGTAGCACCTCTTGGTCTTGGTGCCTCTGGGCACAGCCTGCTAGGGCTGTTGTTGTCCTTGTCCACAGGCTGTGCCTGAACTGGCTAGCACTCCCCAGGTGGGCAGGGAACACTGAGCCCTGGGAAGTGCTGGTACAGGTTCTCAACTACTGTTCTTGCTAGCTCCGCGTTCCTGAGGAGGAAGGACTTGCAACATTTGGCTGCTTCCCAGCCTAACTAGTGAGTACTTGGACACCGGGAGCCCCCTGGAACCTGGGAGGGCTTATGGCCCGCTCCATATTGTTCTCCCTTGATTTCAGGTGTTCCTTGATCCAGGTAGCTAGGTTTTGCTGCAGGTAGTTGATCCTGCTCAGCTGGAACTCCCAGGCCTTTCTTGGAGTTGGAGGCCCATCTTTCCTCAAGTTTAGGTGACTTACTTCATGAGTGGGTGCTCCTGCCACTGGCTGGGGTCCCCTGCTATTGAGATAACTCTTTCCTGAAAATATGAGTCGTTTCCTTCAGCACCCCCTCACCACCAGAGAGCTGGGGCGGGGGGATCACCTCATGTTATACCTCAGACTTCAAGTCATGGGGTCCTTATACTTTGAGACTTTGTTTGGGCCACAGGTTCTCTCCCAAAGCTTTCCACTCTTCTTTGTTGGTTGGGGCATTCCTCTTAGGGAAGAGCATGGGTATTGAGGTTCCATGGCTCCTCTGAGTTCAAGCTAGCCTACTAGAGTTACTATGTTGTAGTAAGCAGTAATTGCTTACTACAAAGAGATTCTGGTCATTTGGAGACGTGATCCAGTGAATGGGTCCATTCATTCTGTCTTGCCTGGTGGGGATGGACTAGTCACGGAGTCTTCTAAGCTACTAGATTCTGTCTTTTGGTCAAGAGGGAAGAGGTCGCACGGGTAGCAGTAGCGTGCATTGGCGCCTGTGTTCTGAAGTGGAGAGGGATGTCCCCCGAGGGGGTGGATTTGCAGGGCAGCCCTTTATAGAAGCCTGGGTATTGGATGAGGATAGACATGATCATGTCGTGACAGACAGTAGGGTAAAAGAGGAGGTGGTACATACTGGCCATGGCTCATAGGACCCAAAGGCACAGTGTCTTGGAGCTTGCTGTTGAGGAAAAGCCCAAGCATTTACCCTGCCCTATGGGGCTTTGTGAGCTCTTGTTGTCCACCCTGAGTGTTTGCCTCTATGACCCTGCATCCCAGTTCCCTTTGCTGTTTCTTTCTGTCACAAAGGTCAGGGCTGGCATTCCTGTCCTTGTTTGCATGGATTTTTTTTTTTTTTTTGTCTCTGGCAACAGAAGCAGGAGCCTCAGGATAGGCCTTAGGGTTTGCAGTGAGAGGCTGGAGACTGTGGTTCCCAGGGGAGGCACAGGGCCCTTCTTGGAGAATTGGGCTGCAGACTGAAATCCGCTAGGGGAGAGGGAGCTAAGCAGCTTGGACAATTGTTACTTGTTGCCTGGGGATGGAGTGGGAAAGAACTGTATAAATAGCCACTTCCATGAATTTGGGTCCCCTCCCCCTCCAGGGGTGACGAATGAGGGGCCCAGGGAACCGTTTTTCCACACTTTCCCTTTTGTGTGGAGATACAGGCCACCCCGTGGCTAATCTATCCCATTCTGGCCGGCCTGTCTTGCAGCGATTGCACAGATGAATAGGGCTGTGAACCCAGAGAGAGGAGAATTGTGGTCCTAATTGCAGCCCTGGTTTGTCCAGTTTCTGTAAGAACAAGCCTTGCCCACCGTGCCTCCTCAGTGGAGGCAGGCAGCGGGCTGGGGGCTGGTGTGTGTACTAAAGCATGGGTTTCAGGCATCAGTAGGGTGCCCTAACTACCCTCCTGAAGCATCATCTGCCCTACTTGTTTGTGCACTCTGGTTTCTCAGCTAGAACAGGTCAGGGAAAGAGTGATGTGTTGGGAACCCTGCTTGGATCCAGCTGCCTCGTGGGAGCAGACAAGGGTGTGGGATGGAAGGAGAAGGGGACAGCAGGCTGTGCCCACAGTTTCTTAGTTATGTGGGACTCAGGACATAGAGTTAGGGTAACAGCTGGGTTTATAAACATTTTTGAACTCTTAGAAGCCCCTAGAGTAGGGCACAGCAGCCCAATATCTGTTTTGGATAATTTATCAGGCTAAGAAAACAGTTCCAGTACAGAGACCTGCAGTGGTCCATAGTGATCCATGGATTTCTGGCCTTTCGTATCCAAACAAGGCGAGTAGGATTTGTCTGGAGGAGACATCCCTATGTGTCTGCATTAGCTATGGATTTAAGGTTTAGCTCTCTGTCCTTGTAAATCCTTTTGATGGCTGGGTGGGTATTGCATTAACTGAGTATGCTATTCAAAAGCCTTTCTCGGGTTAATATTGAAAGCTTGTGGATGAGCTGAGTGCCTGTGTCCGGCTGCCCCAGCACAATGTCCCAGCATGTTAATTCCCAGGAACTTGGAGTCACCTCACCCAGTGTTATCTTCCTCAGCGGCTCCGAGGGCTGACTGTTGATTGAGCAAATAGGATCCAACTTTAATTTATTTAGTTAGCTTACTACTTTGGAAGTCAAGCACATTCTGTGGGCCTGTGTGGCGTGGCCAGACTGAAAGGGACACACTTATAACCCTGTGCAGGTATGCAGTGGTACTAGGTTGTGTCTCAGTAGAGAACACTAATTAGCACCATCCGTGCAAGCCCTCCAGCCATCCCAGGACACTTGTGCATCTGTGACATTGATCAGTTTATTTACTTTGTGTGTGTGTGCATGTGTGTATGCTCATATGTATGTGTATGAAGAGGCCAGAGGTCAACATTGGTTGAGCCCCAGGGACTCCCCCCCCCCCCTTTGCCTCTCCAGCTCTGGGATTACAGGCCACAATTCCAAACTTGGTTTTTCATTTGATTTATTTGTTTATTTATTTATTTTATGGTTTCTGAGGATCAAACTCAGGCTCTCGCACTCACAAGGCAAGCACTTTACCAACGACCCTATCTTCCCAGTTGTGGACCAGCTTCTAAAAAAATTGACAAAGAATTTGAACAACATAACACAGTTACTGGCACTAAGAAATCATTAAAGTTTTTCACTGAAGGGGCTGGAGAGATTTTTTTGCTGTTAAGTGCAGTGGTTGCTCTTGCAAAGAGCCTGGGTTCTGTAATTCCAGTTCCAGAGGATCTGATACCCTCTTGTGACCCCCATGGGACCAGGCACATTCAGGCTTAACGTTCGTGTGTGTGTGTGTGTGTGTGTGTGTGTGTGTATTTCCTGTTATAAATACCTGTTTCCCTGCACAGCCTGTGGCAGTGGGTGGGGACTGGTGGGGCCCACTGGTATTGGGTAGGGGCCTGAGGCTGTTAGAACAACCTTGCTGTTCTTGGTAGAGGCTGAGTTGTGCTTGGCCCTTGCGTGGATCCTATAAGGTAATGAAGGGATGAAGCCTGAATGTTTCAGGAAAGGTTTTTTGTTTGTTTGTTTGTTTTTGTTTTTTTGTTTTTTTTATTTTTTCCAAACCTGTCTTCCTATGTTCCCACAGCTGACCTGGATCTTATACCTCCCCTCCATGGTTCAGGGTTGCATGCAGAGGGGAACCCCAGGGCTCCCCAGTGCTTCCTTCTCCATTCTTAGGATGTAGAGCTCTGTAAGGATATGTTATAGGACAGGGCTTGTGCCTCCCCAGTGCCCGAAGGCTGCTTTTCCCCAGCCTTCCCCTATACTTTACCGAGAGACCAAGTGAATGGATGGCAGCTAGGAAGGGTGGGGTTGGAAAAGAGTTGGAAATGACGGACTTCTTTATCATCATTTACGATCACTTCTTGTGTCACATGGAATCTAAGTAGAACCCACACTCACTGTACTGGGAGTCTCACAGCTGCATGGCTGACCGCTCTGAAAGTTACAGCACGAAGGGATTGGTAACAGAGGTGACTGGCTCACCGTTGCTTGCCGAACAGGGGTCTGGAGTCTGAGTTTCCCAGTTCTCCAGCACAGAGCCAGCAGGAAGACCCTTGAGAGTCAGGTTGCAGTAGGGATGGGCTGTGCTAGGGTATCTGAGCACACTGGTCACATCTGAACACACACTGGGCCTGGCTGCATAATGACATGATTGGTCTTCCCTGTGCATCCTGGGAAGCCCAGTCTTCTATCTTGCTTTGATGTAAACTTGGTATTGGAAAGCCAGGCCCAGTCCTTGACTCTGGTGAACTGGCTGCTTGTTCGGCCCAGGTGGTATGTGTATATGTGGTATTAATATCTGTGTGTACAGGGTGTCAGAGTGGGTGGCCTTAGGATGTCCACCGCTGACCTCTTAATAAGTAAGGTGTTTGTGTTTATGCATATGATTATATCTTAATTAAATACTGAGATGTTTGTACAGTTGTAATTTGCATAAGCATATAAATTTATGAACATGTATTATGAACTTGATTAAAACTACAGCTGTGGAATGAGGGTGATGGTGGGGGCCGTTCCCTCTCGCTGCTTATACCCAAGTGGAGCCATTGGTACCGTGTGAAAGCCTGTGGCTTCCTGTGGCTTCCTGTGGCTTGAGCATACATGAAATACTCACTGTGACTTACAGAACTGCAAGTCGGCCTGTGGGACACTGATGCTAGCTAGCATTCTGTTTACTAAGTCAGGTCTGCCTGCTATGATCTCTCTCTTCCATCTGCAGGCCCCGTCCTGCCTATGTTGCCACCCCTCCCCCAAAGTCTTCTCTCTTCCTTTCACTTGGATATCATGTGCAGCTTAACTCACCCTTGTCCATGAGGAATGGCACTGCACCTGACTACACACAAGCACTACACACACCTCATGCCTACAAACCAAGTATACACAACTCTTATGCACGGCATATGCATACCGTAATACATCTAATGTACTGTAGTGACATTTTGTTTATGTTTTAACAACTAAAGCTAGCCTGAAGATAAGAGTGCAGAGGTAAGCTACTAGAGGCCAGGGTGTGGTAGCACACACCTTTAATCCCAGGACTCGGGAGACAGAGGCAGAGGGACTCTGTTAGTACAAGGCCACCCTGGGCTACACAAGGTTGAATGTGTCTAAAAGAGAAACAGAGATCATAACAGAGGTGGTCCCAGCACTTGAGATCCCACGCCTTTAACTAGTGAGGTGGAGACAGGAGTGCTATGGCTGGGCGGAGAGAGAGATAATGTAAGACTGAAGGAGACAGGAGCTTGAGGCGGTCTGAGGCTTGGCGAAGACAGTTGCAGTCTGAGCAGGATCGCCCCTTTGCTGAGCATTGGTTGAGGTAAAAAGTCTCTCTAGTGGCTGGCCACACTGCTTCTCTGATCTTTCAGTTTTCACCCCCTAATATCTGGCTCAGGATTTTATAATAAGAGCAATTAGAATTCGTGCTACAATGTACCACATAAACACATGTTCTGTATACATGCATTTTGTTCTATCACATGACATATATACATGTATATCATTTTTAACACCATATGTACTCACAATACCCACATATAACATATATATTCATGCCATATAACTACACTACCTACAAATACATGTCAAACACATACATACACTGTAGACCATGTAAGCACAGCACAAGTAAAGCTAACACACACCATGTATACATGTAACCCACATGTACATATGACACATTGACACCTCATACATATATAATTCATATAGCTATGTGATATGACACCTCATGCCCACATACCCCACATATATTTGTCACATATTAATAGCTCATATACATGTAGGCTACATGTATGTATATTAATGTCTTGCATGTACATCTCACATCTATAAATAACATTAATAACTTATACACATGTAATACCCTACCCATACAAACCACATACATAGAACATATACATACACAATATACTACATAAGTACAACACATAAACACTGAGCATACACCACATATGACATGTATATATCATACATACTGAATATGCATGCATAACATATACAAGCATATCACATTCCTCATGTACATACATATATTATGTATGTTGGCCTTGTACACATACAGATACAGTGGAAACACATGTATGAATATTTCACATTTACATACATGCTGAACTTCACACATACATGGTAGCAGCATACTCTGGGTGTACTACACAGATTCCATGCAAACAACATCTATACATACTTCCCACAGACAGAATACATAAAAATATACACTATAGATACATCCATGTAAAACACATACATACCATGTGATACACACACTACTCTACCACATACTTCACAGATACATGCCAATTCCATTCACTATCAACACAAACATGTGCCACACACATATACCTTACACAAGCATGTCACGTGAAAATATACCATACACATATCTCACACAAACCCACACCACACAAACACATTCTACACACACATCCCACATAGATATAGGTCACACATACACACATACACATACATCCCACACAAACCCACACCACACATACAAAGAAATTCTGTACACACATCACACACACACACACACACAAACACACACACACACACACACACACACACACACACACCACACTTGCAGACCCCACGTGCTCTCCCTCCAGTCTTCTCATCTGGAAGAAGAATGGTAGAAAATGGACCCGTCCAAGGTCTGTTCTCTGCTGTTGCTGCCCGTCCTGCACCTGGCACCTAGCAGCCAGGCCTTCCCAGAACAGTGTGCATACCACAGAGGCTAGGCTTTGTCCATAGGAATGGCAGACAGTGTATTTTGCAGATGAAGAGACAAGTGTGGCCTAGTGAGAACAAAGGGTGGACTTTGGATTCCTGAGGCTAGAACAGGAGGTCAATAGAAGACAAACTCAGTGGTAACTGGGAAGCCTGGCAGACAAGTGGTACATGAAGTGGAGTAACCCAGGCCCTTTTAGGAAAGCAGGGTCTCAGCCAAGCAACCACGACACAATGGTCCTGGCTCCACTGTTCCTTCCACCTGGGTCCCTTTCGCTCCTGCCTTCTTCAAGTTGGATGAATGCTGGAGCATCCATGGAAAGACCTGGCTCTGTCTCTCTGTCCTCTTAGCATCGTGAATGGCTGGCTGCATCCTGTATCCTCCTTGGTCTTGTGGAGGAGAGGGGGGGCAAGGGTGTCCTTTGAGAGTGGCAGGTTTCTACAATCTCATCTGTAGGGAGGGGATTCCTATGAAGAAAGTGAAACCTTGTGACCAGTATGAGGGACAGGTGATCCGGAGTGGCTACACAGGTTCACTTCCACACTGGTCCACTTCAGAATTGGGGCCAAACCTGAGGTCTTGGTCACACAGAGGAGCAAGAACGGATGTGAGCATTGGCCTACTGGGGACACCTTGTTCTTAAGCTCATTACTTCGGCTCTTTTGGAGGGTTCATTTAGTGATTTGTGTGATGGAAACCACAGACCTCTTCCAGGTGGTTGGTGACCGGGTTACTAATTGTCAAGATGACAACAAGGGCCACATCCATATGGGTGGTGCTGCAAAGGTCATGCAGTGTAGGTGGGGAGGAAGGTTACTCACTTGCACTTGGCATCGGCTGACCTATGGTTGCCCCACTCCCCAACCGAACCTTGTTCTAAGTTCAAGGGTAGATCCTGTCTGGAAACTCACCGTGCCTCCATGGAGATGACAAAACCTGAAACACTGTCACCTTCTTCAGGGAAGGACAAGCAAATATTGGCAGTCTGGAGGAAATGGTGTCCCTCAGGAAGGCCTGACTTTTATGGATGGTGCCTGCATCCTGCTCAACTCCTGGTTGTTAGTCCCGGCACCGTTGGATGCATTCTTAAAGCCCCATCTAGATGCTGCTGTACACAGCTGCAACCTTCACAGTGCCCAAGAGATCTTAGGCCTTTTCTTCAGCAAACAGCCAATTTATTGAAACAGTGTAGCACGAAGTGGGGGCCAGACCCACCATACACATCCCGAGCCCCATCTCCAGGGATATGAGTTCACTGCCACAGGCAAGCTCCAAGGTCCCCATCTTTTGGAGAAAGTTTACCAGTGAGTCAGATCAGGCTGGCTACTCTAGAGTAGCCGTGTGATTGTGCATGTGACTGATTGCATGCCATACTTAGTGCGACCGGAAGGACAGAGGAGACCTTGGAGCAGTGATGTCCCTAGTCACTTTCAGCTCCCTGCTGATTTGTTTTCTGCTCCCACAGACAGGGCACATGCAGACATGGATCTAGACTAGGTAATAGGACACAACTTTCAAACTAGTCCAGTCTGCCCACGTGAAGATGACCACAGGCAGGTCCTTGAGGAGATGCACCAACTGTGTGCTGCTAGTTTTATGTCACCTTGTCACAGGCTAGTCATTTGAGAAGAAGGAGCCTCAATTGAGGAAATGCTCCTACTAGATTGGCCTGTGGGCATGATTGTAGTGTATCTTCCTGCTTGGTGATTGATGTAGGAGGGCCTAGCTTATGTAGGCAGTGCTGTTCCTGGGCTGGTGGTCCTTGGTGATATAAAAAGACAGGCTGAGCAAGCCACAAGGGGCAAGCCTGTAAGCAGCGCTCCTATGGCCTTGGCAATCAGCTCCTGCCTCCAGGTTCCTACCTTGCTTGAGTTCCGGCTCAGACTTTCCTCAGTGACGGACTATGTTTGACCTTAGAGTTATAGATGAAGTAAACCCTTTCCTTCCTAAGTTGTTATAATCGTGCTGTTTTATCATAGCAATAGAAACTATAACAAATATGGAAATTGGTACCAGGAGTCGGGTATTGCTAAGATGGGCCTGGCTGTCTTTTGGAGAGAATTATAGGAGGATTTTAGCCTGGAAAAGTGATTGAGTTCTCCGTGCTTAATGAGAAGCTGTAAGAGCTTGAAGGATAATGTTGAGGACAGTGCAAATGATGGAAGTGTGACTTTTAAAGTTTCAGGAGGAAGCAAAGACTCTACCGGGGCTATTTGTGTGATATTTTGAATTAAGAATTTGCGGTTCTGGTCATTTGGGGCTGGAGAATCAGCTTGTATCTAAGAAGAGACCAACATTATTGAGGCAGAACCTTCTGAGAGGTGTTTCCTCAGAGTTAGTACATAGAGGTTATGGTCCAGAGGTGACCACAGCCACACCTCATGCTGAGAGCCAAACTTGCAATGTGTAAGAGTCTCCCAGAGGGGACTGGTTTTGAAGAGGCTATAGAGAGCTCAGAGTGAGGCTTGACACCATGAGAAGTCCGGACAGGACGTTAGTGCGTGTGAAGCCTTCATTGCGGTGGGAGCCCCAGGACTGAGTCATGAAGAGAAGTTGAGGCTTGGTACCAAGTGGAAGAGTGAGTTCCTGAAGAGAGGCCAGGAATGGCTGCTGGTGAAGGCATCCTTGTTGCAGAGCCCCTGGTGGTTTTGGAGATACCATGTTTTGGAGGTACCATGGGATGACTGCCAAGGACAATGGGAGCCTCGGATTGGAGACATTCGGGCCCAGGGGAAAAGCCATGTAGGCTGTAAAGGACAGAATTGGAAAAGTGACTTAAGTACCATGGAAGAGCCCAGAAGATAGCTAGCACTGAACCTTTCACACTATTGGCCTTTGGTTTTCTCTGATTTGATTGTGTCTGTGCCCTGATTCTTCCCTCTAAGAGTAAGAAAGTAAATAACTTATTTTTGTTCTTACAGAAGCCCTTACTCAAGAGATTTTGGAATTTTAGAGAAATTTTGGATGTTTTAGACAAACTTTGAGTTTTGAAAGAGACTGGGCATTTTAAAGAGATTGAACTTTTAAAGTATTTGAATTATTAAAGCTTCTCAGACTTGTAGAAGTTTCAATGTTTTACACTACGATCATATGAATATTGAGATCTTATGTTTTAACAGTGTTTGTGTGTCCATTTGACGAGGGGTCAGCTTTGCTGACTAGTTTATGTTAACATGACAAAAGCTAGAGTCATTTTGAAAGAGGGAACTTTCCTTGAGAAAATGCTCCCACCAGATTGGCCTGTGGGTAAGCCTGTGGTGCAACTTCTTAATTGATGATTGACGTGGGAGGCTCCACTCGCTGTGAGCAGTGCCATCCCTGGGCTGGTGGTCCTAGGTACTAAAAGAAAGTAGCCCGAGCAAGCCAGTAAGCAGCATCCCTCCATGGCTCTGTTTCAGTTCTTGCCTCTGATTTCCTGCACTGGCGTCCCTTAGTGATGGAGTGTGACCTGAGAGGTATAAGATGAAAGAAACCTTTACCTCCCCATGTTGTGGGTTATGGTTTTGAAGAGGCTGTAGAGAGCTCAGAGTGAGGCTTGACACCATGAGAAGCCAGGACAGGCCATTAGCAGAGCAATAGAAGTCCACACTAAGACCAGCAGTGTCTCGTGCCTTCACTGTTTGCTCGCTCTCCTGATGTTTCTCTTGCTCCGTCTTGTGTGTTCTTCTCTTTGTTGTGTGTAATTCTTCAGAGAATGTAGAGGCTAAGGTTGTCAAGGAAGAGCCTCTGTTGACAAGGGGCTCCCACCCCACCCCCAGTTCAGTTCAGCTAATTTCCTTTGTGGGTGGCCTCTGTTGAAGGTCTAAATGGTCTTAGATATCTGGTCTTGCTCTTAGGAACTGCCAGTTGGCTATTTCAGGAGAGTACATAGGGGTCTTCACCTGTCTTACACTCTCTGTGTAGACAGAGGACCCATTAGGCCCTGATTTCTCATTCAGCTCCTGGACTCTGGTACAGCAGGACGACTGATAGGCCATCCAGGTGTGGCCTCAGTGCTTTCACTGTAGGCCTCAGGACAGTGGCGACTGTTGACTTAACCTAAGCTGGGCATTGTGGGCTCAAGGTCCATAGCATGGAGCCCGAAGGGTCTGGATGTGAATGATGTGAAGCTAGAATGGCCTTCCTTTTGGGGCCTCTCTGTATAGCCAGGAGCAAACGTGCTTCTGGCATGCCCTCACACCTACGGCATTTGTATTTATGCTTTTACAGACTGATCTGGTTGTCATGGTTCTCTGGAGCCAGGATGGATGGATACAGGGAAGGTGGGGTCATCTCTGCAGTGACAGAGAGGCAAGGTATAGTTCTGGGGCTGCTGAGCATGCACATGCTTCTGGCAGGTGACCAAAATGATAGCTCTTAGCTGTCACCTTGTCTAGTCCTCAGCCCACCTTCAAGAGACTGACTGTTTCTGCCCTTGGGGAAACTCTAGTACAGAGGCACGGAATGTTGGCCACAGCTCCAGAGGTGTGAACTTGAAGCCCAGGCAAGGGCCAGGTAACTATGCCAGGGCCCTTTCTAGACCTGCTTCTAGTGAGGAAGACCTTGAGGGACCCTGCATGGTTGGGATGGACCTGCAAGACACAGGGCCCATCAGAAGTTTCAAGATGTAAAGTAAGAGGTCACCCACAAAGGAAATTAGACTCTTTGACCATCCCCTCGTTGGGACTCAAGTTGAGTCATTGGGGGCTGTGGGAGATTGATCTCTGGTGCTGAGGCTGGCTTCTGGATTAATGGTCTCTGGCTCTGACATCAGGGACCAGAAGAGGGAACAATGCTGTCTTCCTCTATGCTGCCCCCTAGCCATTCCTCTCTGTGTCCTTGTCCCATCTCAGGCAACGCAGGACCTGGTTAGTCTAGAAGCTCTAAATTAGGGCAAATAAGCTGCCCTCTAGGACAAGGCCCAGCAAAAGCCTCAGGAGACCATAGGCAGACCTGTCCCCGGGATCGTCCTGCATGGAGCTTGCTGGGCCCATGTGATCTTTCCAGGTATATTTAGAAGAGGTCGTATGGCCTTTAAAACATACGCTTTTCAAAGCCAGCTCCTGCCTCAGAGAAGGCAGATTTTATTAGCCAGTTCCCTCCTTTCTCAGGAGCACAGAGGCAGCGAAGCAGGCCCTCCGATCCGCCTCACTGATACAGCCTGAGCCCTTCTTATAAATAGCCCCACCTTCACAGAGACACGGACTGCATCCTCAGACCTCCTGTCCCCAGGGAACATCTGCACAGTGACAGTTCGTGTTCCTTCTGCCTGTTGCCGTGGGAACAGCCTTAATAGGTATGCCAGACTCCTTTTACTGTGCAAGTATTGAGTGTTTACTGTTTGCAGGCTCTGAATGTGTGTTGGGGGAAGACAATGAGGGTCTCTGGCTAGGGTTCCCTGGGATACATGTGAAAGATGGAACAGGAGCAGAATTTGTGTACACTGAAATCAGGATGCCTTGAGGGATCAGTGACTGGTTGGTCCTCAAACAGGTGATCCCAGGAACTCAGCGTCCCTTTGGCTGGTTAAAATGTTCACAGATAACATTGGGGATACAATAGATGTTTCTAAAATCCAAAAGAAGCCCTTGTATAGATGCCCCCTCTCCTACTGCCATCAAATGTACACACAGATAACACTCGTGCAGACACAGCGCTGGAAGAGACCCATAAAGCCAGAAGCAGTGTCTGGGGACATGCTGCAGAGAGCACTGTCCCTTGGAACCTGTGGGGAAAGCGTGTCTCACATGTGGGAGAAGCCCACACCTTGATCTCAGATCAGGCCTTATGTAACCAAGGCAAAAGTGGCTTGTTTTACACAAGGGGTTTATGGGAAATTGTGGGCTCATTTCAAGAAACAATGGAAGCATACACAAGTAATGGAGGGATCCTAAGTTCCAGGAGCTACGGCCTGCCCCTGTGTATGGAGGTATATGTGTATGTATGTATATGTGGTATATATTTCTATATATGTGTATGTGGTGTGTGTATGTGTATTTTATATGTGGTGTGTGTAAGGTATTGTGGTGTATTGTGTACATGTATATTTGGTGTACTATGTGTGTGTTGTGTAGGTATGTGTGATGTATGTGTGGTATGTCTATGATATGTGTATGGTGTGTTTGTGTATATGGTGTGTGTGTGAGGTGGATGTGCGTGTGTATGTGGGGTGTGTATGTGTGTGGTATATGTGTGGTGTGTGTGATGTATGGCGTGTATGTGTGGTGTGTGTGATGTATGCTGTGTATGTGTACTGTGTTGGGGAAATGTATGTGGTGTGTGTGTTGTGGCATATGTGTGTGTTGTGTTTGACTTGTGTGAGGGGATACGTGTGTGATGTGTGAGTATGTGTGGTGTGTATGTGGTGGATATGAAGTGTGTGTATGTGATGTGTGTGGTGTGGGGGGCTATGTGTGTGAGAGATATGTGATGTGTGTTTGTATATGTGGCAGGAGGGACGTTTATACGTGCTCATGTATGTGTGGTGTGTATGTATGCATATGTGTGGTGTGCCTGTTGGGTGTGTGTATGTTTGTGCTGTGCTCTGTGTTCTGTATGTGCCTGTGTGTGTGCTCTGAGCAGGATCGCTCATGAGTCAGGTCAGGGCCTGGTTCATCTCCTCTTCCGTACCTCCTGGAAGTCCTGACAAGGCAGATGCTTTATCTTCATGAAGATGAAGGTATGACGTCCTGATACAGAGGTGGGACCCCACAGGAGTGACCTCTTGATGTGGGGCTTCAGGCAGACTGTTGTTCCCATCATGTGGGGTTGGTATGGGAAATCCAGAAAATTCTAACATCTCTTGGCACACAAATGCAGCCTCCTCTCAAATCAAGGGCACATACTGTTGTTAGCCTGAAAGAGGGTTTTACACGGGATGCGGATGGCATTTTTCATTTTAATGGCATGAGTTTACTTTTATGGCTGCCTTCTATTTATGGAATGGTGCTGGCTCTATTTACAGGGTGATGGAAAGTGTCTTTTTCATAGGAAAGTGATGCATGGACATGGTGAAGTCCCTGGTCACGGGGTGGGTGGGACTCGTTGGAAGAACATGTTTATTTGGCACCCGTGCTCAGAATGGACTGACCCAAGGTGGGCAGAACCAGGGAGCCATAGTTTAACGTGGTAGACAGCAGGTCTTTGGCTGTAGGCAGTAGGTACTCTGGAAGTTTTGAATAGGTATGTGGAGGGCAACATGGACCAGACCTTGAGGAGGCTTGCTCCAGCCCTTGCAAATGCACAGGATGAACTGATGTACCATGGAAGGCTAATGGATAAGGGCTCTACAAGCACCTTCTGGAATGGAAAGGTGGGCTTGTCCTGATGTGGTGACAAATGGCCACAGGCTGGGAAGATTGAAAGACTAGTTGACCCTCTTGCAGGTTGGAGGTCAGCCATCTGAAATACAAGTTTCAGCAGAGTGGGGTTGGAGGTCAGACATCTGAACCAAAGCATCAGCAGAGCGGGCCCTTCTAGGAGATCCAGGGCAAAGCCGTTGTAGGCCTTTCCTGGCTTTTCTTGGCCGCCAGCGGCCACACATACATCTTCCTCGCTCCTGGCTGCATTTCTGCAGTCTCTGTCCTTTATTTCCACGGCAAGGGCATTAGTTAAGGCTCTTAGGACCCATTCAATCTCTGTTGGTCTCATCTCTAGATCTTCTACTGTATTACAAAGAGGGCTGGTTCGGTGGACACATCTCTGAGGCCACTCTTCAGCCCACTGTGTGGGAACATGAAGGAACTGTGCCTGTAGCTCTAGCCTCAGTCAGCTCTGGGGTCCTAGTAACGTAGGTGGCCACTTTTCACCATGGGATATTCAAGACTGTCATGTGAGGCCAGGAGGGGACTGCCACCTGCATGTGCCTGCTCATCTGTAGTGTCCTCTAAATCTGATCCTGCCCTTGGCTCCCCTGCCATTTTCTTGCCACCAATGAGGTCATTTCTGTATTCCCTGGACCTGTTAAATGGACTAACTATTCTATTCATGGGCCCAGGACAGTGCCTCTGGGAGCCCAGGAGCCCATGTTCATTTGGAAGCTTGTTTTTTTCCCCGTTTCTTGTTTTCTTTTTATTTTTCAAATCAAATTGCCAAAAAGCAGCCTGACATTTGTATCCTGCTTCCCCACAGGCATTTCTGATTACAATTGGACGAGACTGTGGCCAATTTAGGAGTTACTTGGTGTGTTATTAAAAATGTGTTCCTAATGCTTATTCTCTTTATTTGTGATTTATTCTTCATTCATTAATTCTCATTAATTGAAAGTGAGATAGTTCTCTTTTCCATTAAGCTGGCAGCCTGGCAGCGAGAACTAAGCATTTGGTTGTGTGGGTTATTTTCCATTATCTCAGTAAAGTCTGTGAGTGGGAAAGGAGGAGGGAGCCCTTGTAGTTCAAGGTGAATTTTCCAGGGCGACTGCAGCCATCTGTCAGGGCTCTGGTGGTGTCTGGGGTTCCGAGTTGGGGCAGTTCTACTCCGGTCTACCCTTCCTAGTCATGAGCCTCCATCCCTCTTTTCTGCTTCTCTTAGTTTTCTTTCCGGTTCTTGTGATTAAAATACTCTTACAAAAGCAATTTAAGGAGGAAGAGGTTTATCTAACCTCTAATTCCTTGTTACAGTCCAAAGTAGGTAGGAAGCCGTGATGTTTGTATGCTGATACTCAGCGCCCTCCCTAGCCTTACACAGCCCGAGATCATCAAGCCTAGGGAATAGTGCTGCCTATAGTGAATGGGTCTTCTCATGTCAATTAATATCTTTAAGATAATCAGTCACGGATGTTATGAGAGGCTCTTCCCCTCCCCCCAGGGGATTCTAGATGTGTCAAGTTGACAGTTAAAACTCCCTCCTACAGCTGCATTTGCCCTCCAGGGTTCACAGAGGGGTGGGAGACGGGGTTGAAGAGTGAAAACCATCACTCAATGTGGACTCTGGCAGCCAGTATTGTGATCTTGAACTGTTATCGGGGGATACAGGCAATGGAGTAGCCAGTCCATCATGATATTTAGTGCTGGGTACCGAGCCTAAGGGTCCTCAGAGCTGGCTAGAGTGGCAGGAATGGTAGACAGGAGGATGGCTCCCTCTGCAGCTGTGGGGATGATGTAAAACTTAGGCAGAAATGACAAGTAATATAAAGGCAGTGGGTGCAGAGCATGTTCATAACCAGTGTTCATGGAACTCTCAGTCCCCCTCTCCCTGAGCGATCTCTTAGCTAGAGTCCAGCCTGAGTGTCTGATTCATGTCACTGGTGGCTCTGTAGTATATAAGGGGTATTTTTGGATCCTGTGTGTGCTTCTGAAAGGTTTTTCCTTTTCTTGTCTTATTGCGTTGGTTGAATCTTTCAGAATGACTATGAGAAGCCACTAGGTTATGAAGAAAGGGGTGGTTGCCCCTCGGGCAGTGCCTGCATCTTATAAGATCCAATCCTTGCTGAATAGCATTCTATGAAGTATCCACCACCACCACCATAACACCTTTGAGCTGTCAGGATCAGTCCTTTTGACTCTGCTGGTCTGTAAGCATCACAATGGGCCATGTTATCTAAGGGTCTCTCTCTGTAAGATTTTCTGTTCCTGGCCCACATTGGCTACTACTTTAGTTGATTTTGGTATTATTTTTCATGTATATCCAATATTCTTTTTAATAGCCATTGTTTCCTGGGAGGCCCATTGAAAATGACAGAAAACAAAAGCCTCCCTGCATGATGCTAGGCCTGCACTGTGCTCTTCCTGCTTATAGAGCAATGCATGTATCCTCCCATGTTGCAAATGGTGTATGAGGCCAGAGAGCTGCACAAAACTGATCCATCCTAGAGTGTAGCCCAGGCTCAGGGAATGAATTTTCTAGCAAACCCTAGCTGGCCTCTTGGTGTCTCTTTTACCACGTGATGAAAGTTGGTGTGAGAGTTAAGGAACAGAGAGGATCTTGGGGTACACACATATAGGGAATCCCCTTGGTATGCTCTCAGCATTAAGTACAGCAGCATGTGTGAGCTGGCACATAGGTGATTCCGTGTATATACACATGCCTTTGGATGCTGTGCCCATGGAGGAGAGTCAGGGCCCCACTTCCTAGCTAGCAGTTGCTGTGCTAAGGACTGGTTGTGGTGTGAAGGTGGACTTGTCCCAACACCACACACACACACACACACACACACACGCACGCACGCACGCACGCCAAGGCTAGTGCTCTTGGATATTCTGCTATCCTGATGGATCAGCTGTCCTTTCCCAGCATCTAGCCTTTGTATGCATGTTATGGCATCCACAGGCCTTCGGAGAGAGCAGTGGGATGGATGGATGGGTGTAAAGATGCTGGGACTTCATAGTCTTTGTCTTTCCATTATCTGCCTCAGGGATGACAAAAGATGGATGGGCAAGTGCTTGGTTGGATACGTGGAGGATGAACGGATAGACTTGTGGATGGAGAGATGAATGGCTGAATGAATGGGCGGGCAGTAGATGGATGAATGGGTCAGTAAATGAATGGATGAGTAGAAGGATGAATGAACCCATGTATGCATGCAGGCTAGATGGATTGCTGAATGAATATGAAGATGTTTAGATGGGTGGGTTGATGGATGTAAAGATGAGTGGATGGGTGGGTGAGTGAATAAGTGGATGGATGGATGGATGGATGGATGGATGGATGGATGGATGGATGG
>NC_022017.1:23580691-23588664 GCF_000317375.1 Microtus ochrogaster | reverse complement strand
TGGATGGATGGATGGGTTGATATGGAATGGACAGGTTGATGTGAGGACGAATGGGTGCGTGAAGCCTCAGTGCAGAGCTGTGGCTGCCATGCTCCCATATGCTGTCTTGCTTCTGAGAGCTGAGAGATAGTTCACAGATGTAATGGAGTTTCCCCCCACCTCCACGTTTGCCTTTCATCTGCCCAGAACAGCCCTTTTGACTCTCCTACCCCATGAGTTGTATGTAGGTCATATCATCTAAGGGTCTCTGTAAGACTTTTTGTTACTGGTCTACACTGGTAAGCATGGCTCCCATTGGATGACTGTGGGAATCAGCATTTCTACAAGTCCCATGGGCCTTATGAGTCCTGAATTGCTTTGGAGTTACTCTTAGCATGCCTGAGACTTGGTCTAGCTCAGTGCCTTGCAGCCCCCAAGGCCCAGCAGTGGCTTCCCAGGGTGGTACAGCCACAGGGCCTGGGGAAGCTCTGCTACCTTGACTCTGACCTCAGGAGCACCTTATACCTTTCTTCCCTCCATCCCCTGAGTGGATGCCAGTCTCAGCCCGTGAACCCACAAGAGCGGTCCAGAAGCAGCTGTGTCTGCTAGTAGTGTCCAGACTGTCCTTGTCACCTTGGAGACATCTAAAGAAGTCAACCTGCATGTTAGATAGGTTGGCACACACGGCCAGCCGCTGGCAGAGTCTTACCAAGCACCCTTCTGGATTCAGCTTAGTCTTAACCGGCCCTATATAAAGATACAGTGTCCCGGGGATCACGCAGAGCTCCAGGGGCTGCAGGGACCAGACAGGGATTGCCAAGACTGGAAGGGCAAGTGCTGAAGCCACAGCAAAGGAGCCACGAATGACAGTATTAGGCAGCAGCCCAGTGTGAAGTCTGGGAGCAGGGCTGCTCAGTGCCCGTTCTGTGGGGACCGAGGCTCCTCTGGGGGCTGGTTCCCCCCAGCCGTGGCGGTCCCCACATGCTGTTTAATTAGAGCCTACACAGGGCCATGCTAACTTTAATGTGCTCTAAATCCTTTCAGAATTGAGATTTTTTTTCTTGACTAAGGCTGAGTTGCAAGCTGAATAAATTAAAATTCTCTTACATGAGATCTTGTAGCCTTATTAAGTGGCGGGATTATGCAAAAAAAATCGTTAAGTATGATAATGCATCTTTGGGCGTGATTTGTAGCAGGACATTCATTACCTCTCATTCGGCTCTGTTTAAGCTCTGTTACAGGGGAATTAGTGGTATTACTGTTTAAATCTTAACTTTTGTGTTGTGCAGGCATGTTCCAAAGCTTTGAAACGTAGCTGAAAGTCGTGCCTGGATCTCACAGGTTTAAAGAGAGTGAGCGGGAGGGTTTTCAAAGCTGAGATCATCTGGAGAAATCATTCCTGCCGTACCAGGAGTTTCCATCTAATTAAAAATACGTTGCTTTCCTGAGAGTTCGACAGATGGAGTTGTATCATGGAGCAGGAGAGAAGGGAAAGAGTCGCTGCTTTGGAGGCCCAGGGCCTACTGTCTGTTTCTAGTGGCCTCCCTGATTTCAGGGCTCTGGGCCAGAAGGATGAGTGGCCGGGTGTCTCCTGGCCTTTGCTAACCTATATGCTCTTTAAGATTCATGCAATCTCTCTCAGCGCAGCCCCTCAGTTTCGCGTCTTAAGCAAGGTGCCCTGGGTTTGGCACATTTGTTAAGATTGATATGCCTGTATTGACACTTCACAAAAGCTGTGTTTATGTTGGGGTATTCCCCTGAGGAGGCATATTCTGTGAGTTTGGACAAACTAGTCATGCTATGTGCCCGCCATAACCATCTTCCACAGAGTAGTCTCTGCCCTGAGACTCGCCTTTGCTCCATAAGCCCTCCCTGAGTTTTTCCCTCTCATTCCTCCACTGGTTTATGAGCGAAGAGCAGCCCCCATATATGGTTCCTCTTCACTTCGCTTCCCACCGTAGCACCTGGTGGGCCCCATTGCCCCTGCTCCCTTCATTTCCCCTGAAGTCCTCAGGGGCCTGGCTGCAGTAAACAGAGGTAAGCAGGCTAAGCTCTTTTTCTGGAAGTGTAGATCCTGTCACAGAGGAGGTGAGGCTGGGCAGAGTGGAGAGCAGCTCAGTTAGGTCCCCAGGTAGGACCCAGTAGGAGGGATAGTGACTCTTCAGACGTGCAAGACTGAAGATGGATCCCTTGGCCAGGACAGCAATGAAGTAGATGCAGGAGTTCCTGACCCTTCTTGGATAAGGGATCATAAAGGATCATCTGGAGATAGAGGGGTGGACAGAAACAAGGGGATTGGGGGCAGATGGGAGCGGGGGGAGAAAGACAAAGACAGAGAAACAATGACTAGCCCATGTGGTGTGCATGCTACACATGGAATTCTGTGGGACAGGTGGTAGCGGGCCTGGGTCCAGTGAAGGTCTCTGCTGGCCAAACTCCTTTGACTCTGTTGGCTTGGCCTTGGTTCTGACAGCCTTCCTGCCTGGCTGAGGCCCACCCACGTTATGGAGGGCGATCTTCCTTGCCTGTGTGGGGCTGACTGATTTGAATGTTAGTCTCATTCGTAAAACATCCACACAGAACCAGCAAAACAGTGACCAAATACCTGAGCACCATGGCTCGGCTGATCAAGACTTAAACTCATCATGCTGTTTCAGGAGGGCAGGGGGGGAAAGCCCCTGATGTCATGGCATGAGGCTTATAACAGCCACTCTGAGGACCAGCACTGGGAGCCTGTCCATGCAGGAACCTGGCAGTAGCCTTGTTTTCAGACAGCTGTGTGACCTGTCACTCATGCCGGCAGGATATCCTGAGATGTTAGGGTCCATGGGTTACAGGTTCCTCTCTCTACCTTCTCACACTCCCAGCATGGGTTTCTCACACCTGCCAACTCTTCAGCCATTAAGCCTTTCTCTGGCATTTTACTGCAGTGTGGAAAGCAAAGCCAGGCACAGAATTAGGGCTCTGTGCACAGCCACCGTGCTGCAGGTTTGGGTCCCATCCTATACTTATGACTGACTGGCTGGGGACCAGGAGCTGCACACCTCTGTCTGGCTCCATCTTAGAACTTCTGAGAAGTCAGAGAACTTCTGAGAAGTCAGGGAAACTTTTATTATAAAGGATGAACTTCGATCTGCCAACTTCGATAGAACTGAGTATGGAATACTGGGCCTTCTCTGGACTTCCCCTTCCTGTACTGGTCTTCCTCCCATCCAAAACTGGAACCTCTTCCGGGAGGTTTTTATAGGTCAAGGGCCAGAATGTGATTATAATGTCATCATGGTGATTAGTTCCATGTCTGACTCCTTGCTTCCTTTTAACTGAGCCATGGGATTGGAGTTCTACCCTCTTGCCTAGTTTGGTCTCTCTTGAGCAGTCCTATGTTGGGGCTATCTGGTTTTAGCTACCTTCCCCATCTCTGGCAATGCAGAAGAAATGTAGGTGACAAACAGGGCATAGAGATAAGAGTCTCTATTGCTTGACTTATCTCAAGGGCCATGAGAGCACTCTGGGCCAGTGGGCATGTTAGGGATAGGCTAGTCTGGCCACTCAGCAGAGATAGGTCAGGCTGGACATGGGGTTTAATTAGATACAGAGCAAGGCAGGAGAAGTCCCCATCCTTCTGACTCTTGAGTGGAGTTGGGTTGGGGCTTTGTCTCTGTGTGCCAATGTTTCTAGGGTGGCATGTAGGCATAAAAGGGAAGCTCTGTTATCATAGGCAGCTTCTGGTAGGACTCCCCTGAGAAGAGACAGTCACCACTATTTTTAGACCCTACCACAGCTCCTAAGCCCTCACTTGAGAGAGAGAGGAGGTGCCGTGCCCAGAATGCAAGCTCGCAGCCACTGCAGTTAGGGAAGGAGGCACCATGACCCAAAACACGGACCATCAGCTGTAGACCAGATAGAGCCTTCGGCCTGCGTTCCCTTCTGGTCTGTGCTTGCAGCTTACTTTCTGTCACTTGATTTTCCCTATTTGTGAGTGGCCTTCTTTCTGTCTCTCTATTTCTGTTACTTTTGTGATTCCAGTAAAAATTAAGAAGCAAAGCAGAGGATGCATGGACAGAGGGTGGTACCTCCTGAGGACTTCGGATATCGTGTTCTCTGTGACATGATTTGTCACAGTTGGCTGACTTCTCCCCCACGATACATGGCAAGCAGGATGTACCAGTGGGCAGGGCAGCACAGAGGCCCCACCTATCTACAACAGTCACCATGGATACACTATTCACATTGTAAAGCATTCTCAAATTAACACTCCGAGATGTGCATGTTTGTGTGAACATGTATAGATGTGTTCTTGTGTGTGTGTATATGTGCTCGTGTGTGTGTGTGTGTGTGTGTGTGTGTGTGTGTACACAAATATGCAGTTGCATCTGTGAACATTAATGGTCAGAGGTCGATGCTGGGTGTCTTCTTTAGTTATCTCCTGCTTTATGTTTTGAGAATTGTCTTTCATTGGAACCTGAGGCTTGCAGATTTGCTGAGAAGGCTAGCAAGCCTTTGGGGTTTGTCTCTTTCCACTTCCCCAGGACCAAGATTACAGATGTACCTTGCCACACCTAGCTTTTTATGTGGGTGCTGGGGGTCCAAACTAGGGTTCATTTAAACGTGTGGCAAGCATTTTACTGACCAAGCCACCTTCCCAGCCTCTGTTTTCGGTATTTTAAAACATTTGCGTTAGTGTGCATCCATGCAAGTCTTTTAAAGTCATCTTGACACACATATTTATGTTTATATGCCTGTGTTTGAGCAGGTTCCACACCAGAAGTAATTGACATTTTTACTATTACACAGTTCGAGACATGCCTGGCAACATTCCATGGAAATGCCCCAGCACCTGGTTGTCCTATTCAGGACCAGTTGCCTTCCAGGTATGTGTGTTTTCTCTAGCCACCAGGCTTTGGAGGGTGTGCTAAATGAATAGCCCACAGTGAGCTCTGTGGGCCCCTTAACCTGTCCCCACACTCAGAATGACAGAATGAATTCGTGAAAGACACTTCTTGACTCTTGGTGCCCACGCCAAGCCAGTGTTTCAAGATCCTGCATGGTGCACTGGCCTACCACAGTCTTCTGCATGTTCTGTCCATCTCTGCTGCTCATATTGCCAACATATTCCCCATCAGTAGGACCTTAGTGCCTGGAAGCTGTTATTCCCAAAGTGCATTACTGGGGCTTAGCCACTCAGCTCTGACTCTTGTCTTCTTAGGTTCCCCACCCTCACAACAGGTGACATCACAGAGCAGCTTCCCTGATTTGGGCAGAGGGCCATGATCTTTGTTGAGATACCCTATGTGTCTGGAGTCTTGATATAGGGTCATGCCAGCTTTTAGACAGGGCCATGCATGTTGCTGCAGGGCTGCTGGTGTTCTGTGTACTTAGACTCGTGGCTCTGGATCAGCAGTAGTGAGGGTCAACAAAGAGATGAGTCTCCATACTTAGCCTTTACAGAAGATCCTTGGCCTGATCCTGTTTCCTTGTCCAGGCTACCCTGACACCACAGGAGTGCTCCAAGGAGATGTCTGTCTGTGTTCCTGAGTTTTGGTTCTAAGGCCTTTACTTACTACATGGTTGACCTTGGAACAGGGCCTGTTCCTGTGTTGTCTCTGATCCCTGCCATGAGTCTGGGAATTATGAGAATCCCTTAGCAGATTGTCTGTTCTTTGGCCTTATCAATAGCCTAGGGTTAGTGTCTCTTTCCTCTCTTCTAATTCCCTCCAAGGAGGAGAAAATGGGGGAAGTTGAGGGTCCTGGGCAGGCTGGGGATCCCTGTGGGAGGGATGCGTAGGAAACATGTTTGTTTGAAATGAAGGAACTACCCGAACTTAACTTAGAACAGTGGTTCTCAACCTGTGGGTCGTGACCTCTGGTGGAGGTCAAATGACTTCTTCACTGGGATCACATTTCAGATATCCTACAGGTCAGCTATTTACATTATGATTCATGACAGTAGCGAAATTACAGTTATGAAGTAGCAGCAGAGTAATTTTAAGGTTTGGGGTCACCACAACATGAGAAACTGTATTAAAAGGTCACAGTGTTACTAAGTTGAGAACCACTGGCTTATTGCATGTTTTCCTGTTAGTTCATGGGGTCACAATGGTGTTGGTCATGGTGGAGATGATTATTACAACGATTTTGATAGTGACGGTGATAGTGATGGTGATGACGTAGATGGTGATAGTGGTAGTAGTGGTGATATTGATTGTGATGATGTTTTGGTGGTGATGTTGGTCAAAGAGATGGTGATGATAATCTTAGTGATGATTTGTTGATAATCATTCAGTGATAATCATCGATGATGTTGCCGGTAGTAATGACAGTGATGGTGCTTATAGTGATGGTGGTTATAGTGGTGGTGCTGATGGTGATGATAGCGATGGTGATGAAAATGGCATTGGTGGCCATATTGATAGTGGTGATATCAGTGTTGGTGATGATAGTAGCGGTGACGATGGTAATAGTGATGCTTACGATCATGATAAGAAACCTGATGGTGATAAGTAAGGTTGTATGGGTGATGGTGGTGATGATAGTAATGATAGCGTAGGTGATCATGATATGATGATACTCGTGATGTTGGTGGCAATGATGGTGATGGTAATGATAGCATAGGTGATAGTAGTAATAATCATGATGATAACAGTGATGGCGATGATGGTGTAAGTGATGGTGATGATGAGTATCATGATGCTGATGGCAATGCAATGCCAGTGATGCAGATGGTGATGATAGTATGGGTAATGGAGTTATGATGGTCTTAGTGGAGATAATTACAGTAACGGTGGTGAGGAGTGTGTTCTAATCCAATCTACCCACCATCTCCTCTCTGTGTAAGAACATTGCAAGGCTGGAGGCAGGCATTTTACCCGTAAGACATTTTTAAGGCTTAAGAGGTAATGCAACTTGCCCCATGTCCAAAGCCAGGAGATGATACGCTCATGTGTTTGAACTTGAGCACAGCTACTTCCAAAATCAAGGCCCCATCTTTTTCACCCGAGGTCTCACAGGGCTAAGTGATCAGATATCTGGCTGGTCACCAGTGTTCCCACATTGCTCCCTGGGGTGGAGTGGTACTAATTTGGGACTGTAAAGTCAGCCTCAAGGAGCCAAGGGTCCAGGGAGGCTTCTTCATTCACAGTGTTCCACAGCATGGAGGGAAACTGTTTCTCCCCGGTGGAACATGAGCTCGGCATACTTAGGGCAGGGAGTGGAAGGAGTGGGCAGTAAGGACACGATGACTCAGCCCGGCGAGCCTCATGAGTCAGCACAAGTTGGACCCTAAGGACTCCTGTTCTTTGTGTGACAGCAGGTGTGCCCTCCTTGGAAGCCACCTTGAATGTCAGTTGCAAGGACTCTTTTCTGCTCTACCTTCTGGAGGACAGTCGCCCTTGCCCTTCATACCAAAACCTTTAAAAATATTAGGAACCCCAAACTGGAGAACTGTCTCCTTGGGACACAAGGAGGGGGAGAGGTAAAGACAAGCGCCTCAGGAAGGGACCAGCACAGATTAGGAACATTCCAAGTGCAACTTAAATGGCTCAGAGTTCATCTGGGAAAATACCCTATGTCCCTAGAACATTCTGAAAACCTAGAAAGGTTGCTGATGTGTTAAAGACTGAAGGAAGTGCATTCGCTCAACACATAGTGATCCTGCCCTCTCTGAGTGTGTCTACTTTGTGAACATGCACACTTGTATCAAGACCTATTGGGAAGAAGTGCAGGGTGTGTGCCACAAAACTCACAGCAGCTACCAGGGTGGTAGGATTGCGAGGTCATTTGTTTCCTTTCTTCTTTGAGTCTCTTCTTTGTTTACGGAGCTGACTGTTAGATATGGTAGCACATTGTTAAGGGGCATATTTGCTGTTACCTTTTGTGGTAGGATTAGCTCTCTGTTTGTCCAGGAGTAGTAACTATCATGATTTAACTATGCAGTTTCTTTCTGCCCATCTCGCATCTATGGGATCAACATAGTGGAGGCTAGGGCTTTAGGGTAC
>NC_022017.1:23565016-23580368 GCF_000317375.1 Microtus ochrogaster | reverse complement strand
TTGTGACCTCAGTGTCAGAGAGATGCAGTGCTGACATCACCATTGTTCTGTTGTGACCTCAGTGTCATGGGGTGGATCCAACCTAGGCTCCTGATCATGAGGAGGAAGCTGTGTCCTCACACTCTGGTTCTTTGTTCAGCCCCAGGGATAAGGTTCTGCCCTATTACTGAAACGTAGATACAACATGGTACTCAGCCTAAAGACAGTTCCCAGGGTACATATTAAGGTGCCCACCCACTCCTGTATAACTCATAGCCTGTGTTCATTGCATCAGAAGAAAAGAAACCTTTATTTCTTAGTAAAATAACAACAAAACAAAAATCTGCTACCTTGCCGTGTTGTTTTACTTGTGCCCCTTTCTGACCATGCCAGGCATCCCAGGAAGGAGGGCCATTAGGCCAAGCCCTAGAAGGGGCGTGCCAGCCTCCTTTGGAGGACCCTGCCTCTCCCTGAGCTCCAAAGGACCTGGGATGTGTAGGACAAGGAAGGATGTATCATAGCTCATGAGTTCATGGCTGAGGCTTAAGGGCATGGCCTACCATGTGCAGGGAACTGTACAGACTGTTTCCAGAAGGTAGAAGGTCCTACTCACAACCCTGTGGCTCTATGACCTACATCATCTTCATGACCTCTTGCCTACCATCATGGCTGACTATTTTTTCTGATCTGGTCATGACTTGGAAAAACCCGAAAACTTCTCAGCAGATCTACTCTCGGAGAAGCCACCAACACACCATTGTCATAGGGTGGTCATAGATACCTTGACTGGGTCTCTGCCTCTTTCTTTCTTTCTTTCTTTCTTTCTTTCTTTCTTTCTTTCTTTCTTTCTTTCTTTCTCTGAGTTTCTGTGAATTTGAAGAATTTGAATGCTCTGCTAGAATAGTTTTACTGTTGCTTTCTGTTCTAACCAGTACAAAACACAGTTAGATCATGTCCCAGAATCCTCTTAACAAAAGAACTCTCTATGTCCTTCTTAGATGGAGAAGCTGACTCATGCCCCATCCTATGACTAGACTGGTTAGTGGCTCCCCTCTGGCCCCTTGTGAAGGAGCTCTGTCCAGGGTTTTCTCTAGCTTTTGGTGACTCTAGATGTTTTTTGGCCAGTCTCTATCTCCATTCATCATAGCTGTGTTCCCTCTGGTCCTGTGTCCCATGTAAGGTTACCAGTGATGCTAAATCAAAATCTTAGTGACCTCATTCTAACTTAACTACATCAGGCTCTGCTGTGTTAGGGCTTCACTATATAAATTGGGGGAGGGTGTGCACAGTTCAAACCATGCATATTGACAGGGACTCTTAGGGTTAAGGTGGGGCATCAAAGGTTGGACTTGGGGTCAACTTAGTAGGATCTAAACAGAAAAACCTTCCAATAATTGGTGGCTACATGGGCCTCCCAACTTTTTAGGAGGTGGGGTGCTGAGGAGAGCCTAAAGACAAAATTAATGCTTGCCCCTCCCCACTCTTACTTCCTCCCCCCCTCCCCCCATTTTCTACTAATAGAGACTGCACTTTTGTTCCTCGGCCGCCCAGACCCAAATAATCACACAAAACTATTTATTACAACACTGTTTGACCAATAGCTTAGGTGTATCCCTAGCTAGTTCTTACATTTTAAATTAACCCATTTCTATTAATCTGTGTATCACCATGAGGCTGTGGCCTTCTGGTAAGGTTTGGCATTTATCTCCTTCGGCAGCTACATGGTGTCTCCCTCACTCCATCTTCTTTCTCTCTATATCTCTGCTCAGATTTCCCACCTGGCTTTACTCTGCTAAGCCATTGGCCCAAGCAGCTTTAGTCATCAACCAATAAAATCAACATATATACAGAAGGACCTCCCATATCAGTCTTTATGGTGCCAGGCCTTTAACTTTGCCTTTTGTGGGAGTTCATTACTTAGTGTGTGCGTGATCCCATTCTCACACCACATCAGTGTGTGAGTCAGGGCCGATGGGTACATGGACCTCGAGGAAATCCAGTTAGCATCCTGCCAGGGTCAAAGGCAGGCAGGCCTGCAAGAGAGAGTAGGGTGATTCCTGCAGGGGAGCTGGGGTCAGGGTGACTTTACAGGTGGGGTCCACTCTCAGTCCAAGTTCTGCCTGCTGGCAGCTTCCATCTCAAGTGCTTTCTGAAGATGTCAGGAAAGGGAATGACCAAAACTGCCAAGTCTACACTTTCACTTCCCTCCCGGCTGGGTGGCCAGGGTCAGCGCTTGGTTCCCACGTTGGGGGTTTCCCATGTGCATGAGTGAAGCTCTGCTAACAGTTGACCTCTAGGCCCTAGCAAACTTTCTCCAGTTCTTTTTCCTTCGTGTTGGTCCATTGTCCTGTAGTGTCTCTCTCAGGCTTTTCAATGTTGTTGTGTGTCAGAATCTGTCCATTCGACAGTGTGAGTAGATAGCTCTCAGCTCCAGTTCGGATAGATATTGCAGCTCCTGGAATTCTCCATTGTCGTCATTATTATTTTTGCCTTCGAATTTGCCCTTGGGAATCTATTGACTTGATATGCCCAGCTTGGCAGGGTTTATAGTGGGCACTGCCCAAGTCTTGTGGCTCAGAGACCTTCTACACAGTTACCATCTTCCTTTCTCACAAGGCCTCACAGGAGGCTGTACTGTGGCCTTCTCCTGTCATGTGTTCCCCAAGACGGTCAGAGTACTGCGTGTGGTGTCCTGATTGTATCGATGTGGGACAGATCTTTGGGTTTATTAGGAGAGTGTGTTGGGAGCCCTCTTCATTCCTTCCCTCTCCTTTCCCTCCCTCCCCTCTCTCTGCTGACTCATTCACAGCAGACTTTCTGCAAGCTCTTTCCATGGGTGTGTATCCAGGCACTAGGTCCATTAGAGGTAGGAAGTCCCTAACCCTAGAGGAAGGCAGAGTAGCTGCCCCAGTGGTTCTCAACCTTCCTAAAGCTGTGACTCTTTCATACAGTTCCTCGTGTTGTAGTGACCGCCAACCACAAAATTATTTCATTGCTACATCCTAACTGTAGTTTTGCTGCTGATATGAATCATAATGTAAATGTCTCACACGCAGGATCTCTGCTATGTAACCCCTATGAAAGTGTTGTTTAATCCCCCGAAGAGGTCATGACCCACAGTTTAAGAACCTCTGGTCTACCCTGTAATGAGGCAGCATAGAGGGTACTGAAAAAGTTAGGTCCTACACACACAGTGCCTGACTTGATGAAATGGTGGGGCCTCAGGCATCAGCCTTATTTGCCCAGGAGCCCTGGGACTCTGAGTCAGTGTTTGGTGTCCCCAGCCTGGTGAATCACTCTGGTAGAGTTAATCACATGGATGGCACTGCCCAGCACAGAGCAGTAATTAAAGTTGTGTGAATCAGAGCAAGGCTGTGGACCAAGGCAGGCACCTGTGGTCAGCAGGTCACCACCTCCTGCCACTCCGGGGGAATGTGTCACCGAGGCATGGGTGGAAGAGGTCACGCTTGATGGAAATAGATGGAGCTGTGCCTCTCTATATGCCTGCTGTGATTAGAGCAGCCCGTGGAGTGGAGGCGGACTGGGAGCCACCGAAGGTAGCAAGTCTATCAGAGCTACGTTCCGGGAGCTTGCAGTGGGCCTGCTCACTATGCCCTACCTGAGGAGTGTGTGTGAGGATGTCCCAAGATTAAGGTCGCTCTGGACTTTTCTAAATTTGTTCCTGTTCAAGTCTTCCTGAGATTTCAGCTAAAGACCTGTACCCCTTGAATCCATATGGCCCGGCTGTAAGCACTAAAATTACTGCTGTCTACTGCCCAGGTATGCTGTAGGCCTGCGACCATGAAAGCTCCACCGGTCAGTTCCTGTAGGTCATGTTCCCTCCTGCTAAGGTTCTTTTCCAGAACTCCCAAAGACCATGCATGGGAGAGCACCTGCCATGCTGTCATTGTCCTGAGTGAGGATCTCAGACTACTTGTCTGCCTTTGCTGAGAGATCAGCAGAGTTATGCTAAGAGGCTGTGGAAACCCTTCTCGTCCATGTGAAAGGCAGTGTGCAAACTTGGTTCAGGGTCCCAGCTTTGTGGGTCAGGTTAAGACTCACAGATGGTAGAGAGGATGGTCAGGCCTGGCTTGCCCCTTTGTGAGATCTCATGTGACCTTTCTCACTGGGTTTCTGCTCTTTGAGCTGCAGTTCACTCTGGCCCGTTCACACTGATTCACGCTGGTTCAGCTGGATGCCCTGACATTAAGGGGACTTAAGCTTTAGGATTACCTCTCTCCGTCATACCCACTTCTGGTGGCTGCAGCCTGCTAAGCATATGGAGGGGCCCAGGACATAGGGCATATGGAGTGGGCTTTTGTGTACAAACCAACTGATGGGTAGAGTGGCCTCTATGCAGTCCCTGATGCTTGCGGGCTATCAGACATGTGAAATGGTTTTACACACACACAGACACACACACACACACACACACACACACACACACACAACTTAGACCAAGGGACCAAAGGGTCTATCAGAACAGGAGATCCCTTAAACAAATCCAGAGAGGAGTGGGAAGTATTGTGTGATATTTTGATCATGTTCTGACAATAAAGCTTGATTGGAGTCAGAGGGTGGGGCTAGCCACAAGCTGGCCAAAATTAACCATAGAGGTTTTGGAGGACTGAGGACAGATAGAGACAAAAGTAGTAAGGCAAGACTGAGAGAGGACCTCAGCCCTTTTGGATTGAGAAACTGAGGAGAGAGAAGGTGACTGGTGGCTTCTCCACCCCTGTGGTCTTCCAGGTTCTTACCCCAATATCTGACTCCTGATTTTTTTATTGTTTAAAAAATAATTAGATTAATACTTCATCGGGCACCCAATATGAGGCACCATTTATAGGTGGAGTTTTCCTGCCTCAGCAGGAAACAGCCACTCATAGATTTAATATTAAATGTAAATGCCTGGCCAATAGCTCAGGCTTGTTACTAGCTAGTTCTTACACTTTAATCCATATTTTTTTATCTGCCCTCTGCCACGTGGTTCATGGCTTGTTACTCATTTCCACACACCCTGTTTCCTCTGCATCTGCTAGTGTCTCCCTCATCTCCGCCCTTCTTCTTCTCAGCATCCTTAGTTTGGTTGTCCCACCTACACTTCCTGTCTGGCTACTGGCCAGTCAGCGTTTTTATTAAACCAATTCGAGTAACACATCTCTTTCCAGTGTCCCAAAGGATTATTCCACAGTTTGCAAGTGCCAGGCTCTCACACAGGTTGGCCTGCCTAGCGGGAAAGCCTCATGGTGCGGCAGAGTGAAGACTACATACAAGAGGCAGTGGGTGCCAGTGTCAGAGTCTCCTCCGAAAAGCATCTCCCTGGACTCTCTGGGACTGCACAGGTTATGAGGCTGGCATCCCAAATGCACCATCTCAAGCATCACTAAGGTTTGGGGTGTCTTAGTGGAGCCTCTCTCTCTTGGGCTGCTAGACAAATAGGAAATAGGAAGGCAGGCATTAGAAGCTCTTCTGGAATTCACGTCACCGGTTTGTGGCTTCATGCTGCTCTGAGCCTTGGTTTCCCTACTTGAAATAGAATGTTACCTTCTTTGTACAGTGAGTTTTGTTTTAGTTTTGTGTTGGATGCTGGGGCATCCCAGGGAACTCTGGCATCCAGCTCTCCACCATGTGCTGTAGCTGCCCAGGCGTGCAAAGGTGGCCCTGCCAGCAACAGCTAGCCCTGCAGAGTGAGTCTTAAGCCCTTGAGTCCATTGTCAAGACTCTTCAGTAACCTGTTTCGGAAAAGAGAAGGTCTGGGCAGCCTTAGAACTTTGCCAGTCTCATCCCCATTGTGTAACTCTAGGTTTATTGTAGGTAGCTGCATCTGTCAATTCCAGGGGTCAGGCAAGGTTTTTTGGGGGGAGGGGGTGTGGCTGGGTATGGGAGCGTCCTATGGTGGTGGCCAGTGTACTGTGAAGTAGGGAGGTGGCCCTGTGCCTTGTGGAAGAGGCTGCTTCCTTCCTCCTGCTTTGGAGGCCAGGACAGCTGAACATGAGGCATCTGTTTGCCCCTTGCGTTAACGATTTGTAATCTTTATGGGAACAAATCCCCGGGCCGCGAACAGGCTTGACTTACAGTGCACTCTCACAGGAGCATATTGCCGCTTATTTGCATCTTAATGTGTAATCAAAAGCAAGAGTATAAAATTCACGGCAGGCCAATCATGTTTTACAGTCCGCGTAAATCTTGGGAAACTTGAAGGGGATTAAATCGTACACTGCCTTCCAGCCAGCACTGGCGGTTCCAGTGTGTGCCCGTATCACAGGATGTCACCTACAGCTTTGCCAACAGCCAGGTCCCATGCACGAGCAGCACCCTGCCAATCTTCCTGGTGCAACAGACTCCTGGTACAGATCTCAGATGACTGCCACTCAGCAAGCAGGTGTCATATCCCGTGTGTCTGCCATGCCCCTGTATCTGTCTCTGTGTCCCTACTATCTACAGCCCTGACTGAGAGCTCACTTGCCTATCTCCTCTGCCTGCCGTGAAAACTTCTCCTGGACGCAGCATCTCCAGTTGTCTTCAGGTCCACGGGCTAAGATCCCAGTTCTAGGCACTCCAGGAGACAGGAGTGTCCAGTTAGCTCATGTAGCTATACCAGTGGACAGAAGGTGGCCAAAATGAGCGGAAAATCAGATAGTGGCCATACACAGCCAGAACCTCATTAAATTTTCATCATGAAAATCCTTAGATTTCTACCATAAAAATCTTTTTTGAATTATTTTTGAGAATCTTATATATGGATACTGTAGTTAAATCATTTCTAATTCTTCACCTCCTCAGAATTCCTTGCATGCCCCCAGCTCCCTCTCAAATTCGTGACCTCTTTATTATTGTTATACATTAATATATGCATATGTATATATAAATATAACCTACTGATCCCGTTCTGTTTTGCTCCCGTGTACGTGTGTTTAGAGTTGATTGCGCATGCCTGGAGAAAACGGGTTTTCCTGATAGCAGCCGTCATTCGCCTGTATGCTTCATTTAGGGGTGGCCACGCCTTCTGGAATTTCTCATCATCATTGTGCGGGTTGTGTCTAGGCAACCATATTGGTGATATTTCCTTGGTGCACCTTCGCTATCGTGTATAGAAAACAATATCCTACAGCTGACTTCCTGGTCCTCTGACTCTGACGGTCTCTTCTTCCACACTGGGACATTCTTATGGGAGCACAGTAGTGAAGAAAGTAGCATCCCCACAGGCATCCTCCCCACCCGATAACATCATGGAGGAGTTCCACAGCTTTTCAACTGTTGCTGGGTTTGCTTGCTTTCAACATGCTGACACAGGTACATTGGTCTACACGTGTGTCCATTTATACATGTCGACTTCCAGTAACTCATTTTCCATGGTAACCATACTGAGGAGACACACTTCCCCCCATTTGCTGGAAAGCTTTGGTTTTCAAAGCTGAGCATCCCCAGTGGCACCTGAGTTCAGGCAGAACAGAGGACTCCAGGACAGGAGAGCAAGCTCCTCAGGTCCTTCAGCTGTGCCAAGGGAGACCTGACAAGAGGGAAGCCTGGGTTTGTACATGGACACTAGGCTGGGCTTACTCTGCGCCCATGTTTCAAGAGACCACTCAGTTGTAGATATGCTTTAGGTGAACACGCCTGAGCTCCTGCATGCTCTGTGTGTCCTCCAGAAACAAGGGTGGGCTGTCTTTGTCTTTCTGCAAACAAGTCCTGACTCTGTACAGCAGGGCTGAGTGGGCTAGTGGTATTTCCCCAAGCCTTCTGTGCCTGAGGATGCACACAGTGTGTAGGATGTGTCAGATAAGGGAATACAGGATCCCACAGTTACCACAGCAGGCCATGATCCCCTGTGGCCCAATGGGGAATGTAGGCATTCTGCATGGGGAGATCCCCTATGAAGGCTCGGCCTCCTGGAGAAGGCAGGCACTGTACATGGATGGGTCTCCTGAGGATGAAGGCAGAACCTTGTAATAAAGATACACGGCTGCCTCCCGAACCTGGGGGAACCACCGAATTTTAAATGTTCATCTTCTGGCTTATAAGCAAAACCACCAACGCAGTTCTGGGGAGTTTAGATTAAAAACCATGTGTCCCCTAGATGGCCCCTCTAGTTGGAGGCCCCGCTGCACCTCAGGCTGGGCTGTGCTGCGTGGGGTGGACAGGTGTGTGTGTTTCCCCCGGTGACAGAGCTGCTTTGAGGAAGATGGAGATGCTGATTAGAGCGTGGAGTTTGGCAAGTCTTCACACTGTACCCTGCTGCTGACGGTACACATGGAAATCACTTTGGTTTGACTTGTGGGAGGAGGAGGATAGGGTATCACGCCTGCCTGCAAGAGCAGGCGCTGATGACAGTAGCGGCATCTGCTTATCTCAGTTGGCCCTGGACTGTTCTTCGTCGGCCTTGCTGACCTCATGAGTGACCTCTATGGCTGTCTCTGAAGGCACACATGTCTCTTTATGGTTTCACTCACTGCAGTTATAAATAAATCCCATTAGTCACCCCGTGATATGCCTTTGGTTTATAAGGACAATCCCCACAGCTGCTCCCAGGGTCCTTTCCTCCTGCAGGATACTATCCTTCTGACACATGTCTGAGATCCACTATTAAAACCAGTGCAGGAACTTTAAGGACACAGTCAGGCGTGTCTCAGTCCTGCAACCCTTCTCCCTTACCCATCATTTTGAATCCTAGCAACAGGCCTGGGATAAGAGACAAGTATATGGGAATCAGTGGGCTCATTGGGCACTGAGGACTGTAGCTGTTCCAGAATGGCATGGGCATGACTGTCTGAAAGGAGTATCCTTCTGTCTAGAGCAAAAGGAGAGAGCTGCTGGCTCTGGACAGAAAGGTCAGCACTGTCATTGTTTTGTTTACATACCCTTCCAGTCATCTGTGGTGGGCATCTCTGTTTCTTTTCCTGTTGCTGTACCAGACTACCCTGACAAGAGCAGCTTAAGGGAGAAAGGGCTTAAAGTTTCGAAGGGATAGTCTGTCATGGTGAGGAAGGCATGGTAGGAGGCAGGGACAGTGGATATCTTCGGTACACCAGCATCTCATCATTATCTGTAGTCCGGGAAACAAACGTTACAGTATTCTAGAAGTGTTGATTACTGAGGTTACTCTGTGTGGCCCTTCCTGTAGATCCAGGGTGTGATGCCGGGCGGTGGTGGCGCAGCCGGGCGGTGGTGGCGCACGCCTTTAATCCCAGCACTCGGGAGGCAGAGGCAGGCGGATCTCTGTGAGTTCGAGACCAGCCTGGTCTACAGAGCTAGTTCCAGGACAGGCTCCAAAGCCACAGAGAAACCCTGTCTCAAAAAACCAAAAAAAAAAAAAAAAAAAAATCCAGGGTGTGATCAGCCAAGTGGTACCACACCATGAATAATGAACCCATATCCTGACCCCTGAACTCCAATGGATGTGGTCTTACACTAGGTAAGACCTAGTGTTGGGGACTAGGTTGCAGACTTTGCAGCGGTGATGCTTGAGAGGAAAGCTGTATGGGTGGTCATGAATGCAGTCATGGAGAGCTTGTCAAGGGGATACAGGAAGGTCCAAAGAGAAAAGGACAGGACAGAGGGCAAGGAGGGAGTAGGTTGAGGATATAGCAGCCCTTGGGTGTCCCTCGGAGCTAGAAAAAGCAGACACAGATTTTATCTGGATCTTCCTGAAGGAGCCAGACCCAACACCTTGGCTGATTCAGGAACATAGGATCTGTGAGGGAGGGGCATGTCCCATCCCATAGGCCCCAGCTGTGGCCACTGTCTGTGCAGCTATAGGAAGTGCACAAACTATGTAGAAAGAGAACCACTAGGTCTCTCACAGGTTCTTCTAGCCCAGTGACCTGTCACTGTTACCCTCACACTGGTCCAGTGACTGACAAGGCAAGGACAAAAGTTCAATATGAAACAAATTGCCCACAGCGCACCTACTTACTATAGCTGTGGCTCCTGGGGCTGTTTCCTGGGAGCCTGGAGACTTGGATTTGGCCATTTTTCTGATCAGTGTTTGGAGTGACTGGCAGTGCGCCTCCAGTGACTGCTTGAGGTCAAGGTCTCCTTCGTCCCACAGAATACTTGGAGGCACAGGTCTCTGTGGGCTCAGTGCATCCTCATGCATACTTCCTGGTGAGCAGCCTTCATGTGCCTTCCATCATCCATATTAAAAGCTCTGCCCAGTGCTGGGACCCTGGCCCACTTCTCAGTTTGGCAAGCAACAGAACCAATACCTGAAGAGCATCCTGTGGTCCAGTGGACCCCCAGGCTTTTTGCAAAGGCAAGCAGCATTAGATACACTGGGCTTGTATCTTAGGAGAGGTACTCTCTGCTTTCTTTCAGGGATGTGGTTACAGCAGGCCAGGTGTGTCTATTAGTGGGATCAAAAGAATGCACATGGTCTCTAGTTGTCTCTCTATAGGCTTCTTGTCCCTTTCAGGCCTTCCATGTGTGCAGAGTCACCTTTCTAGGACCCAAATACACCTATGTGGGCTGACACCATATATGTGTACACATCTCATCATTACCTTTGAGGGATGGATGAGCTAGAAATAGGCTGTGTACACAGTTTTGAAACACGAGATCTCGTAAATACTTTATTGGAATGAGCTTAGGATTTAGTTGCTCATAAAGTTGGCCTGGATGGCTCTGCCTGGCGTCAAGTAACAGGCTGGCACAGTTTAATGTTCATCATTCCTAATCAGGCAGTTCGACACCCTCATGGAGACTGGGAGGCCCTTGTGGCAGAGTGTGGAAAGATTCTTGCTACTCTGCAGGGTGTCTCACAGATCCTCTGGCCACCAGGGTACAGGCAGGTGGCTGGCGTAGGGCATCGGATGGCCTAAAAGGGCCTCTAGTTATCTCTGTCTCATTCACTTCCTTCCCCCCTGCAGCCCACAATGACTAGCCAAGAGTAAAAGTATCAGCTGTTTGTGATTTTTAAGAGTGTGATCTTCTCTGAGCCAGCAGTGTAGTCTCCTCTCTTTATAGATGTCGCCAGGCATCGCCAGCTGTGCCAGTGTGTCAGGATCCAGGCCTCCTAATTACCTTGGTCATGGGGTTGATGTAAGGGGATGTTTAGCTCCTGTTGGAAGGAACCAAGGCAACTCCAGGTTTGAGGCCCTGGTCAGGGAAGCTGATCAGAAAGAAGGTAGACATGGCAACTGTACCTGTCCCTTCCTATATCCAGGCCATACCTGCTTTTGCTAACATTTTGCACAGGTGTTTCTTTTGCACCCCTGTCCCCAGGCTCCATGCAGCAGTGTTGATTTTGGCCTGTCGCCTACACATGGCCCGGTCATCACTAGAGCCAAACACAAGGGCGGAGGTTCTAGAGCTTTCTGTCTAAGTGGATCCACACCAGCCCTCCATGTTCCAGATTACCTACCAATGGACCCCACCACATCCCTTCTACTTCAGCTGACCTGAAGCTCCATCCTCTACCCTCTCACTGGTTACTGCAGGCAATCCCAGACCCTAGCTTCTTCCCAGGAGGTGAACTACATGGTAGTTAGAGGGTGATATTCCTGCTGTGGGTTGTTGGTGCCTCTGAATGTGCCAGTCTAGGTCTTAGGAGCCTGGGAATTGGGAGTGCTGGTAAAGGGCCAGAAGGAATACACTGTTTGGGCCAAAGCACAATTGTTCCTTTATCCAGCACCCTCTGCCCTGGCTGGCTGGGTAGTGGCTGGCTGGGGCAAGCCATGTAAGTGGGGCCTGCAACTTAGCCATGCTTCTAGCCCGTGGGGAGCAGGGTAGTTTTCTTTTTCCTCTGACTGATGAGTTGTCCAGGACTGCAGGTAGCAGGCTCTGATGAGAAGCCTCTCTGTGTCTTCTCTAGTCCGTGGGTACATTGCTCATCTCTTCTACTCTTACTCCCAGCAGGTCCCAGGCTGCTACTTGTTCCCACTTTGTTGGTCTGTCTAGTGACCCCACATATTCTTCTGTGTTCCACAGCCCCCAGCATCTTCTCCATACCATCCCAGGCCCCTGACCTCATCTGCATCTCCAGCCTCATCCCCGGGGCTCTGTGAGCCCCTCATGGTCAGGGCTCCGTCTTGCCTGGAGCTTTCCTTTTCTTCCCACATGTATGCAAATCCATGCACATATTTTGACTTCATTATCTCAAAATGGCCCAGTTTGGAGTTGGACTTCTCTGATCCTCATGGAATCTGGGAGGTGGTTTGTAATCAGTTAGTTCTGCAGCAGCCGCCTCCTCAGAGAAGGAAGAGAACACTTTTACTTAGTCTCCTGTTTTTGTTATTTTTTGCTGAGAACAATTTAATTTGATCTCCAAATGTGAGTTGCAAAGCCTTTGCTTGCTTTCTGGTGAGTGTTCCCAGCTCCACTGTGTGTGTCCCAAAGCTTGCAAGGAATACTGGCTTGGTCTCTAGGGGCAAGCCTCTATTCCATGAATGTCTTAGATCCTGCACGGATGGAATCCTGATTGCACAAAAGGTTCTTTATTCAGCTTCTATTTCAGGGCACTTACGCCATGTTAGTCCCACCGTCAGGAAACATGGAGGTGAATGTGGAATGTCCCAAATGCTTGAGTGTTTGATGGTCAGTTGTTGCTATCTGTCCATTCTTCCATCCACTGGTCCAACTGTTCTTCTATCTCTGTATCTTTGCTGGCTCACATGTACTCTGAGAACTTCCCTCTTTATCTGCGTCTTCTTTCCATACACCTTCTGAACTATACAACTCCATAATCCATCCATTTATCTGTCCACTTACGAGATATCTACTACCCATTCACAAATGTATCTATTCATCCATCCATATTTACCCATCCACCTTCCTGTTCTTCCTTTTACCTACCCACAAGGACATTCATCTATCCATCATGTATCCAAATTCCATCTGTCCATCCATTCATTCATCCATCCCCTTCTCCATCAGTCTAACCATCTATCCAATCATCTGTTCATCCTTCTGTTCTCCTACCCTTACAATCAACCATCTATCAACACATTTACTGAACTAGCAACCCATCCATCCATCCACCTATTCACCCATCTTTTCTCCTATTCATCCACATGTCTATTACCTATCCATCTACCACTTATCCGGCTATCTACTATTCATTCACATTTATCCATTCATCGATTGGTCCATCCATCTGTCCATCCTTTTATGTCTTCCTTCCCACTCATCCATCCATTTACCCACCCTTCCCCCTATGCATCCTTCATCCAAGAGTTCTTCTTCTACCTGTGGTTGGTATGTTCCATTGATGATAGCTGCTGAGAGGAGTAGCCCCTGAGGTAGGGTGTCACACCCACCTGCACGATGGGGTGACATTGAAATGTCATGATGAAGCCTTTCAGGATTAGAAACTTCTGAAGCCCTACTGGCTATTCTGCTCAGAAAACCTTTGCTACTGCCCTCAGCTCTCACTGATCCAGAAATGAAGGGTACTTGGCCATGGTAATTGGCAGCTTACACATGGGGTTAAAACCTCTGCACCTACAATGGCTATGTCCTGTCACTTCTGTGTTTTAATAAAATATACAACACTTGTATTATTTTAGGTTGACTAGAGGAACACCCCTACACACAGAGACGGCATTATTGTATTATCTTGAATGATTGAAGTCCTGCAATCTATATATGTATACTGAAGACTCGGAGAACTTTGTAGTTTCTTAGTCCACAAAGCAGGGAACCTCAGCACATGGTGTATAGCCTCCTCCTAGGCTGAAGGGCTTCACCCCCTCTGGAGTTGTTGGCTGTTAGTCCATGCTCAAGAAGAGCTGAAAAGGCCAGGGTCTGATGTTCACAGACAATGGTGACACTTGCAGGCCTTTGGCTGGTTTCCCTGTTTTTCCTCTCTGATCCATCCCAGGTCCCCAGTCTATTGGATGGTCTTTCTCCCAGATTCTGGCCCACATGCCCAATCCCCTGAAATGCCCTCACAAACCCATCAAGAACACGGTTTACTGATCTCCAGTCAAGTTGACAGTTGATATTAATCGCCATAGGCCCCTTATTAAAGAAAAAAAACACAGGTGACTCTGACCACAACTCTACAATTGGGGGGGGGGAGGGACTTAACCTAATATAGTGACAAGTGGGGCTTAGAGGATTAAGGAGCACCTCGACACTGAGAGGGCCCTGGGCAGCCATATGATGGGTGAAGGGTTTTGATGCATATCAAGGATGTGGGGAGTGGCCTGAAATGGGTGTATTCATCCAGTGTCTGTTACTAACACAAAATACCTGAGGCCGAGTGTGTGCACAGGAGGGCTTAGTCATCTCACAGCCGTAAAGACCGAAAGCACAAACTACTGTCACGGATGAGCCTCCTGGCGTGGAATCCCTATGGAATCACATGCAGTCGATCTTATAATGACACAAGGGGCCAGAGTGGAACGGTAATCCTGGTCCCCTCCTCTGTATCAGTTCGCTTTTGTGTGAAGTAGCTCGAGTTACACGAGCCTTGCCTGAGTCCCCTTTAGGGATCTCTCCGTCATGACCTATCCACGCCCCACTATGCACCACCACCTCTCAGAGACCCCACTTCAAAACCACCACATTGGGGACCAGCTTCCAGCCCATGAACACTGTAGAACAGAGCACACCAGGCTGGAGCACTGGCTCCGTGGGGTGCTGTGCTGACACTGGGCTGGCCAGGCTGAGGCCCAGCCCTCTCTAAGGAGGTTCCAGGAGCCTAATCAGAGCTTGATGCTGCGGGGCTGTGGCTGTGACTTTGTAGAGCAGTGATTCTCAGCCTTCCTAATGCTGTGACTCTTTGTCATAGTGATCCCCAACCATAAAATTATTTTGTTGCTGATTCGTAACTGTAACTGTGCTACTGTTATGAATTGTAATGTAAATGTCTGATCTGCAGGATAGCAGGTACGTGACCCCTGTGAAAGGGTTGTTCGAACCCCCAAAGGGCTTATGACCCTCAGGTTGAGAACCAGGGATCTAGACGATAGCTCATCCATAGGGCACTTCTTGGAGCAGATAAGAAAGGCTGGACAAATGGCACTGCTGGGTCCATCCTTGAGCTGCCCAGCCATCTCAGGCTGAAGTGAGCAGGGTCGGGCTGAGGTCTTAAGCTGGACAATGCTTGGTGGTTGGAGCTGCATTTGGCTGCCTTACTTCAATCCTAGCAACAGGTGCAGACAGAGGACCTGTACCTCTGCACACTCTCGGCTCCATTCTTTGCTGTGCTCATTAACAGAAGGTCTCATCTCCAGACTGCCCTCCCAGTGTCTCCCTAATTACCCCAGCAGAAGGTGAGCCCAGCTCCATGGAAACGTGTTCTGGAAGCTGTATGGGGTGAGCTCAGACTGCAGCTGCCACCTTTGACCTTGAAAGAAGCTCAGATAGTACAGGTTTCTTGTTTTTATTTATTTGTGTGTGTGTGTGTGTGTGTGTGTGTGTGTGTGTGTGT